>NC_089689.1:7260439-7565212 GCF_031753505.1 Anomalospiza imberbis | reverse complement strand
TCTACAGAGATTGCTTTGTAAAATGTGTCTGGGATCCACTCTGCTGGCAAAAATGTTTTTTGTCTCAAAGTTGGCAAAGATTTTAAAGGACAGGGGGAGAGAAATCTGGAATAGTGAGGCAAAAGTGCTGAACATGATCTTTGTCTGTGTAGTTCTTTGACTGGAAAAAATACAGATCCTTCTGGATGGTAGAAACAAGTGTTTATTTCCAAGTGTAGAGCCAGCCTGAACTCTGCAAGTGCTGGCAGTCTAGAAGTTCAAAGTGTCAATAATTAGCATTAAAATGCAGTGGGTGGCTGGGGAAGATGGTCACTTCTTGGAGAGAAAAAAATAGTGGCTTGATTTGACTTCACTATCACAAGGTATAATCACACATCATTAAGCAAAACCCCGCAGGGATGAAGCAGAAGCTGCTCACACAGGCTGGCCAGGACCAACCCCAGCTCCTCCTCTTGCAGCAGGTGGCAGAGGGACCCTGTCCCTGGTCCTCAGTGCTTCTCCCAAAGGCAGAGTTTCCTGGGGATCCACTGTTGGGAATCAATGATGGCAATACTGTAATACAAAACCACTGGGTAATACCTGTGAGAGCATCCTGGTCTCACTGGAATTGGATTTAAATTCTAGATTATTTAATGAAAATGATGTCATGAAAGAAAACATAATTATAGGACTGATGCTTGGTTAAGCAGATTACTTTAATTTCATTTTCTTACACAGGAGTGTTCTGGAATTCTCATTATTCTCATTTTTCAGTCAGTTAATCCAGCATTGTTCTGCTCACTTGCAGGGAGTGATGCAAGGCACAGTCCCTTACCTTGGCACCTTCCTGACCGATCTCATCATGCTTGACACAGCCCTTCAGGACTATGTCGAGGTAACTTGGGGCAATTTTTTGGAACCCTAAGTATCCTCCCTGCCTTCCCAACTGAGTTTACTTATTTCTGTATCTCTCCTTCTGCAGCTCTTAAAATCTGTTTACAAAAAGAGAAGGGAAGCAATATGCAGTGATACTAACTGTAACTTGTGTGATTTTTTGTGTATTTATCTCAAGGTACAAGTCTGGCTCTTCCCTGATCCCTTCTCTTTCCTTCCAACAGGGTGGCCTGATCAATTTTGAGAAGAGACGAAGGGTAAGCTGAATGTTCTGTGATTTTTGGTTTAGTGATACCCTCTGGGCAAGAGCATCTGTCTTTAGCAGCTGAACCAAACCCGCTTTCCTGGTGGCAGGAGACCTTTGCTTTCCAGAACACACAGTAGTAAATTATTTTCATTCTCCTGCAGGAAATCCTTTGTAGGTGAAAGTCTGCAGAGAGCAAACCAGGTGGAGAGGACTGAGAAATAAATGCTGTCAGTCTCTCCTTTCAGCCTGATCCTGGTTGGTCAGAGATGAGTAATGTCCTGTAGGAGTAAAGGTGCTGGGGTTACTGTGGGCTGAATGAAGTCAGGCCAAATCTCCATCCTGGGGCTTGAAAGCTGACCTGGACTTGGCTGAGATGGAGCCATTTCCTCCCCTTAACTGCTCAGTAACCTGCCCTAAACAATCCAGGGTTACTCTGGCAAAGTGTGTGTACAAGTGCAGTTACAGAAGAGCAGCACACTCTGGTCACATTCCTTAAGGGTAGCATTCCTCTGGAGCAAGTGAGAGTGCACATTATGGATCCTAGGAAAAAAAGCCCACCTTTATTGTTAGAAAACTGGTTCTTGAAACAGTTACTTGACTGAAACTGAACTTCACATCAAGCTAAGTTTGTCCTGGATCCCTTGTTGTATGAATAAATATAATCTTGTTTTCTAATTAGACTATGTGGTTATTTATTTTCTTAGGAATTTGAAGTCATTGCCCAAATCAAGCTCCTGCAATCTTCATGCAACAGCTATTGCCTGATACCAGACCAAAAATTCATCCAGTGGTTCAGGAGGCAGCGACACTTAACGGAGGAGGAGAGGTAGGTCCTCAGTGCAGCTGGCAAACCTCTGTTCTCAGCCCCCACACACACCTGGGCAGGTCAGGGCAGGGACATACAAACTCTGCAGAGCACTAGTTTTAAAACCTGTTATAAGGAGGTGAAATATCCCCTTGGCCCTGGTAAAATGCAAGCAGAGCAGTGTTCCTCTTTGTGGTGCTGCAACCTTCTCTGAGGTGAGAACAACTGAAAGACCCTGGGATTTCTTGAATGTTGCTGCTGTGAGATGCACAACTAAATGATAAACACTGTACAACTAAATAAACTGTACAACTAAAGGACATTGTATAACTAAATAACATTGTTTGCAAATATTCACCTGCTGGCCTCTGCCCTGCAGTTACAAACTCTCACGTGAGGCTGAAGCAGCTGCTGATACCAACATCCTGTCTCCAAAATCCCAGAAAAGCATGGTGAAGAGGATCAGCACGTGAGTTATGATGGAACAGAGGGGTTTTGGGGTGGGAATATGGACCTGGATAACTCAAACAAGCAGTGCTCATTTAATCAGCTGCAGAACCTGGCTGGGGATCCACAACCCTGCATTGCTTTACGGAGAAATGCAGCCTTGTGGCTGAAGCTGTCCCTTTGTGTTGCTAGCAGCAGTCATGAGGATTATTAAAGGTAGAAGAGACTAGAATAAAGAATCCTTCCTATGGTGTTAAAAAAAGGAACCATTTTAGTGCTGGATTATAATTCAGTACCTGTTGTGTAATAACTTCACTGAATGCAGCAGGAAAATAGAGTAAAGGAGGATAAAGTCTGGTCTATTATTAGTCTAAATTGCTATGGACATGCAAAAATTCCTTGCAGGATTTTAATATGAAAATTAAGGTTAGGAAAAAGGCATTTGATAGTGGAAACAACAGGCTGAGAAGGAAAAAAAAAAACATCATGGGGACATGGTCCAATTTGGTGTAATAGCACAAAGATTCAAACAGGAGGTGGGCAGAGGACAGGGCCATGCAGCTGGACATGGGAAACAAGAGGCAAGCAGGAATGCAGGAAAAGCTGCATGGAATAAAGCAGAGCTCAAAGACTGAAGTAAAAATATCTGCACTCTGAATGTGTTTTGCCAGTGCATACTGTAGAAAAGCAGTCAGTGACACCTCTCTGAGCTGGATTAAATCAGTAACTGCATGCTGATGCTCCCTGCTCCTCCTCTTGGTGGGTCAGACCAGCTCGTGTTGTTTCCTTTGACACTCCTTTCAAGTCACCTGACCTGCATTTAGAAATGAGCTCGGAGAGGGAGCGCCTTTAATTTACACTTTGTGATCTCCTTATTGTGTGTATCTCCAGCCTTCTAGAGAGAACCTGGTACCTGAGGCACCCTAAGAGAGGGCAGAAATGGGCAGTGGGGTGAATTTGCTCTTTGAAGCCCTCTTTTCTGTAAAATGAGCCTGAAAACGTGAAGAGAGGGGAGTGTTCTAGTGGGGCACCAGCTGGTTGTGGCCTTGCAGCTGTGGGCACTCTGGGTCAGGAAGGGGTTGTGTTAGCCTGTAACAAAGCCTCTGGACAAACTGTATAAACACCACAAAGGAATGACAACAGGCCACTCCAGAGAGGAAAAAACTCCAGAATGAAAGAGTTCTGAACCAAGGGACAGCTTTGCTCAGCCCAGCTCTCGCTTACTGGCTTTTATGCTTTCTTTGTTTCTATACTAGACTTTTTCTAGGCACTGATGTGTTCACCCCACCCAAAGAACAACCCCCGAAGAGCTCTCCTGTAGGAGGGAGCTCCGGGGAAAGCACGGATTCAGCCAGTGTTTCATCGTGTGAGTTCAACCACTCTGAAACCGAGGATGTGTGCGTGACTCCCGTCTCTAGTCCTGAGGACCCTCTGAAAAAGGTACAGCTGAGGCCTCTGCATGCTGCAGGCATGCTCAAGGCTCTTGGTCTTGACTAAAGCATTGGTTTTGGTGAAATGCAGAGAGAAATGTGTAAAAATGGAAGTAATCCAGTCGGGGCTCTTGCACAATGTTCTGCGTTGTCCCTTACAGTGGGTTTGTTCCTGTCAGGAAGCTTTTGAGCAATGCAGAGGGAGAGAAAGGCAAACGCTGAGCAGAGGAAGGAAGGGGGCAGTTTCAAGGGGAATGGCAGAGAGGAGGGGGGTGTGTATTTCCACTCGTGTAAAGGTTCTCACCTGGAGCAGGAGTGCCTGTGACACCCTGTGCTCCTTCCCAGCCGGTCCCAGTTCCTGGCTGGCTGCCTACAGCCTCATGCTGTTCCTTGGATCTGCTGCCACCTCCTGGGCTGCTCTTACTGCGAGGCCAGAGCATCCCCAGCAGGACAGAAATTGTCATTAAAATGCTGTAATCAATCAAGTGAAGTTCAGTTTTCAGTTCAGGCCAGGAATCCCTCTGCCAGCAAGCTGGGCCGAGTGTGGGTGACTGAGGTTTTGTCTGTGTCTTCTGCTTTCTCCAGTTCCTCTCGCACAATGACACAGGCAGACACACCAAATGTCCCCTTTGTGACAGCACTTTCCTTTCTGCTGTGCAGATCTCTGGCTACTCCTTATCCTCCTGTTCTCCTGACTCTTCCATGAGCACGCCTTCCTCAGGGGTGTCATCTTTACCCTCATTCCTGCTGGCCTCCAACGACGACAAGAGCTCCGTGGGCTCTGACAAGGGCTATGACTCCGACAAGGGCTCCATCAGCTCTGACAAGGGCTCTGGCTCCAGCAAGGGCTCCATATTTGACGCTGGCTCAAGCCTGGACAGTGGCTCCATCCCCTCCAGGGACTCGGTGCCGAGCAGTGCCCCCAGAGTGCTGCCCGTGTACAACCGGCAGAGCGAGGGCTCCTGCATCATCCGGGTCAGCATGGACGGGCTCCACGCCAGCGTCTACAAGAGCATCCTGGTGAGTGGCACGGCTCTGGGCTCGGCAGGTGTGTCCATGGGGGGTGACTGAACCCATCACTGCATTTTGAGAACACCCCTTCACTGAGCTGGCTCATCAAACCTGGCTGGAACGGGAAAATGGCACACGGTGCCATGCAGAATGGGGCCTGGTAGGAATGAGATGTTTTAAAATAGCTTTAGGGAAGTTTCTGGTCTGGAAATCGTTTTATGAAAAAGCTCCAGGTGAAGCACTGTGAGCACACTGAGGTTTTGACATGAGATGGTATGTTTTCCCTTAAGCAGCTTTCCTCGGGAGCTGGTTTCTGGAAACAGGGAGCTGCAGGGGAGGGAGCTGACCTGCCCTTTAATTCCACAGCTTCTCCCAGTGAAGAAGGGAGAATCTCCCTCCCCTTGCCAGACCAGCATCCCCAGAATTCAGGCATTTCCCTCTGCTTATTCCACAGACCTATCCCACTAATGCCACTGGTGCTGGACCATGGGTGATGTGGCTTAGCTCAGCTGGGGGGAAACAAATGTGGGGTAGTTCTCAGCATCTTTAGTTTCTGACTTTAATGGTCTCACTTCTCCAAATCCAGCAAGTTGTTTCTTAAGGGCCTGATGGATTTGGCTGCTGGTGAGACTGCAGGAGGCTCTGGAGGAGCCGTGTGTCTGCTCCAGATGCACTTCCACAGCACACAGCAAACTCAGCTACAAGGCCAGAAAGCTTTGCAGGATGTCCAAGGAAGCACTTAGCGCAGGAGCTGCAGCAGCAGCTGGGGCAGCTCTTCACGGGGCTTTTGTGGCTGGTGAGAGTGAGGTCTCTCAGTGGGAGCAGACACTGGGATCGACTGCTGTCTCTGCTACTACTGTATCTGTGTCAGCTTGAAATAAAAAGCCACCACCTCCAAATGTCAAAACCGCTAAGTTTAGTATCTGTCAGCACCTGCCCCTTTGTTACTGACCCGTTTTCTCAGTTCTCAGACATCTCTTCCAAGAACAAGCAGTCAGGTTTTCACTGACTACTAAATCACGAGAGTGAATGAGAAGAATCTCTCATTGCACCTTATCTTTCCAGATAACCAACCAAGACAGAATCCCTGATGTCACCCAGCGAGCCTTGCTGAAGCACAACCTCGAGCCTGATGCAGTTGAAGATTATGAGCTTGTGCAGGTCATCTCTGAGGACAAAGGTAGGGAAGCAGAACTCTGCTGCTGCCTGGAAAGTTCTGTTGGATTTCAAAGGGAAGAGTAAAATGGGAAGCATTAGAAATGCTGTTGACAGGTCACAGCTGCCATTGAGAACCCCCTGGCTGCTCAGGGGTGGTTTCTGTCAGCACAGCCCCCTTCCCACAGGCACAGCCAGCTCCTGGGCTGCCAGGCTGACTTCATGTGTGCCTTGCAGTCCTAAAGTGACCACAGGATTTTGGGTGGGGGTGATGTTCTGCCTCCCTGGGACCAGGCCCTCGGATCCCACCCATCATCAGCCTTCTCTGAGAGAGTCTGCCAGGGCCTCTGCCAGGCTGAGCATTCCCGGGCCTGGCCTTCCCCTCCTGTCCTGCTCCCTTTCCTGCAGGAAGCTGCTCCCGATGATGCTGTGGCAGAACAGGAAGATGGCCCTGTCTGCACTGTCCTGCTCCCTGTCCTCTCTCAGCTTTCCTGCTGCTGTGCCCCCCTCCCCACTAATGCTGCTCTGGCCCTGTTCTGCAGAGCTGGTGTTCCCCCGCGATGCCAACGTGTTCTATGGCATGAACAGCCACGTGAACTTCGATTTCATCCTGCGGAAGAAGGCAGAGCTGCTTGGCTGAGGCTGCACCTGCACTGCCCTCCCGGGTTATGGGGAATCTGTCGGAATTCCCTGTTGAAAATGTGCAATTGGAGCAATGGGCAGCCCTGGTGCGAAGGCTTCAGGCTGCTACATTTGTCTTGAGGACACCCCGTGAGCCACCTCTGTGAGAAAAGGGTCTCCTTCATGCCAGTATTATACAGAATATCATCTGAACTTATTTTTATAGAACTGAAGCAAGTTCTGAGTATGTCTGCCTGAACCAGCTGAGAATTTTTTGCACTTGTTCTACACCAGAGAATGACCCATTTTGGATCTTGTTTCCAAAGAACTTAAAAACTAATGAACTGCACTTGCCTTTGTGTGAACATCATGAATGGGACAAACAGACACTACTTTGTGTTGGATGGAGGTCTTAATGTCACAACAGGGTGATTTCCCTTGGACTTGGTTAAGCCATGGACTTGACGCCTTTTGTGTGCACTCCCATGTGATGGATGGACGTCCTCCCAATGTGCAATTCCTCTGCCAAACTGAAATGTGAACCTCTTCAAAAGCCATAAGTAAGACGCTGGATTGTAAGCAGCCCTGATTTGAGACACACGAAATACACACAGTATTTCTGGTTCTGCTGGCAGCACTGTGCATGCCTGCACAGACCTAGCAGTTATTATCCAAACAGATAGCTTAGGATTCTTAAGGATCATTAGTTAAAACAGAGTTTTATCCATGCCTGGGCCTTTTACCCCCAGTTTTGTGGCACTAATTTGCAACACAGGGCTCAGGTAAGTTTTACACTACATGTGGATTTATCACTTCTGTTTACAGGTAGGTAAAACAGACCGACTGTAGGTCTGCTGTACATCCAAGAATCCTATGGCAGGTCCCACAAGCCTGGTGCAGGTCACAGCCTAAACAATTTATGAATTCCAGTTGTTTGTTTAGAGGGTGACAGAGTGGGGGGGTTGTTACTGAGCCTTAACCTTTGCCCAGAGTTAGGGCAAAACTAGAAGTTCAGTTTTCTCTGCTTTTGGTGTCTGTACAGTGCAGTTCCTTGTGTACATAGCATAGCTCCTAATGTATATAGTACTGCTCACTCAGAGGGTGTATGGCAGTGTTAAGCTGAAACATAAATGTTCTGGATTTTAAAATTACACTTTGCAAATGTTTATATACATTATGTTTTTAACTGCTTACCTGTAATCTTTATATGATAAGTATATAAATTGTTTTTCATTAATATTTGCCTGGAATTGGTCAATTTCCTTTTATTAGTGCATGTCAGATGTGTAAAAACACCTCAGAACACTTCCCTTGCTGTCACTTTCTTCAGCCTCTCCACTTTTAGTGCTTTAACTTCTCAACAGCAAAGCCAAAGCCCTCCAATGCATCAGCCATGCACACAGCCTCTGACAGATGGGCATAGTTTGTGCTATTTCTTGAGGTTTCAGCTTAAAGATTTCTGTGACTGGGTAATTAAGATTGCACACCAATTTCATGTCTTCTGCATGAAATTGTTCTCTTTTGAGTCACTGAATGACTTCTGAGGCCAGATAATAGAAAATAAATGCTTTTGAGTGTATCCATTTCTCCCATTGTCTCACACGCACATACCTAAGGTAAAGGACCAATCAGCCTGACTGAGTCCTTGTCTGCTCTGAAATGGACACAGGCATTTAATTCCTATAGCCTTCATTTGTTCCCCTCCCCTGAAACCACCATCAAGGCCAAGGAGCCCAGAAGCTCCAGTTCAAGACTGTGCAAGTGATGCAAAGACCTTTTCCATCTTCCATTATGTGAATGAAGTTAAAAAACCAAAACAGGGACAACTCAAATACCTTGTATGCTTTTTAAATCCATGCTCTGTTTGCTGGTGAGGAGCACCCCGTGTTGATGCAGGATAATTATGTGTCAGCACACAGGGAAACCCCACAGCAAGGGGGAAGGAAGGAGAGGCTGCTCATAGGCACTGAGGTGGGTCTGTCAGGGAACAGAAAACATGAGGGTGGAAGAGACGTGGCTCTCATATCCACAGTGACACTTGACAGTGCTGGATGTTCACCTGGTCACAGAGCCCTGCTCCTGCAGGAGCTTCTCACCAACGCCTCTGGGACTTCCAATGTCCTTCACACAGGCCATGTGGGCTCATAAAGCAAGAGACCTGCAGAGGAAGCAAGAGGGATTGTGAGGAAGGAATGACCCAGGCTGTGTGTGGGCCTGTGGTGCAACCTCCATACTCACCAGGTCGTGTGGGCATCTGCTCCCACATGGACACCAGCAGGAACTTGGCTCCCAGGTGGGAGCTGCAGAATGGGCCCCTTTATACAGCCAGTGACTCCATGGGAAAGGGACACAGGCAAGAATCCCTTGAGCTGGACTTCCATTAACCTCCAGTTAACATTCAGGGTCAGGCTGGAGAGGGCTTGGAGCAACCTGGTCTAATGAAAGGTGTCCCTGCCCATGGCAGGGGGTTGGCGTGGGTGACCTTTAGAGGTGCCTTCCACAACCCAAACCATTCCAGGACTCTCCCACACAATGAAGAACACACAGAGCTACTCATCTTGCACCAGGTTCTATGTATTATCAGACCGGCTGACAGGTAATAACATGTCTTCTGCAGCAGAAAGCACAACATTGATCAGTAATTATTCAAAACAAACAAAAATTAAAACCAAAACCCCAGCCACACATACTCAATGCACAGATCTGCCAGCAGGTGAGCCCCCAGATGGCAATTCCAGGAGGGAATCCTCCCACTGCCCAGAAGCTCAGGGTCTGTGCCAGTATAGTCCATGATCACCTGGCCTCTGAGAAAGGTTTTTTTAAAAAAAATAAAAACACCATATCCTGCTGGCATGTGAGCCAACAGCAAAAACATCACAACTCATCCAAAACACAGAAAAGTTCGCTCCTCACATGAAAAAATATCCAGGCAAGTCGCCTTTCCGTCCTGTAGCACACAATTCTCTCGGGCTGTTGAGAGTAACATTGCTGTAGGTTCTTTTGGTTTTAGAAGGAGAGTTTGTAACCTAACTTCTTACATTTTAAGTTCCCAAAACTCCTACACTTGCTTTTATGGCCTGAATAAACAGGCCTGCCAATAGGTTGTGGGGTTTTGTTTTCCTGAAGGGATAAGTTGAAGCAGGGGTGAAGCAGGATGCGACATGGACCAACTCTGCCTGCATTCCCTTCAGGCAGTGCAGAGACAAATAAATCCAGCTACCTCCACTTACATGGCTTCCATGACTTCAGCCATTCCAAGACATCCATTCTGGATCCAGAGGCCTGTTTAGATGGGATGTAGCAAGATTAAAAATGAGCTGATGGGAAGCCAGCACTGGTTTTGTACAGGAGTGTGATGGGGAGAAGACACAACAGAGGAGCACTGCTCTCCTGCTTTGAACATTTTGGGGAAACATCTTGATTCTGATAGGGATCCCTTTGGAAAACAAACCCAAATCCCCCAGATGCTCAGCAAACAGGGTGGTAAAAGCCTAGAGACCTACAAGGAGTAACAGTAAGGGAGCAGCCCAGGTACAGCCATCCCGAAAGGCACTGACATTTGTACACCTCTATATATTAATCTTTATAAATACAGTGTTCTACATGAGGAACTGTGGAACGACGTAATTCCAGGCTGGTTTCTTCTAACAAAAGCTTGCCAGGGCTTTTGCTTGGATCTGGAACGCTTCTTCTTCTTCTTCCTCCTTGGTGTCCCACCCTGTCCTCGGCGGCCTGGGCAGGTGTCTGGCCCAATCCCGTACATGGCCCTTGGGAATGGTGGGAAGGAGACCATATGAAGAGCTGCTCTACAACTTTCAAGGGTGAAAAGCTAAAGTGTGAGGCAGGTTCAGCTGTCAACAGAGTCCCGGGGAGGTGGGCAGTCATAGCTCATCCCTGGATGACGGCGTGTCCAGGGAGGGCAGGGCATCCTTGTTCTGGGCGTCGCTGTGGATCTTGCCCTGCTGCCGGGACTTCCAGGAGTGTGTTCTGTCCCAGTCTGTTGACACGGTCTCGTTGTCCCAGATGGTGGAGGTCTCCGTGTCGCTGAGGTAGCCCGGCTGCCCCGTGTAGTGCGTGGGGTAAACCAGCAGGGGTTCTGCTGAGAAGGCCTTCAAGTCTCTGGACTCATAGTACTCCATGTACTTTGTGCTACGGAGGAGAGAAACCGTCAGCAACAGAGGAACCTTCACTGGTGCCAAGCCTGTCCCTGGGAGACATGGCCAGTCCAGGGAGCAGACTGGTCTGGGAGTGGGGGTAGGTGCTGGGGTACAGCCAGAACCACATCCTTACAACCACACACACCTGTACAACCAAAGCCTGCTCCCAGAGACAGACAAGTGCCTCAGACAAACAGCCCCACAAGCCCTGCCCAGGCATTCCCCTCTGTCACCTCCGTTGACCTGTGCCAGGAGGACAAAACCAAGCACCACAATGAGTCCCCACCAACCAGGCTACCAACAAGATCTGGTTTAAGACCAGTCAGCGAGACCCAGCCCGTATCTCCCTGAGCCAGAGGGACTTACACAGGGTGCTTGTTGTACATGATGGGCAGGAATTCATCCACAGGCAGCATCTTGCTGAAGGGCTCAGCCCCGATGAGCTTCTGAGCCCCGTGGAAGGAGATGGCATAGCCCAGGGTCCAGTAGGAGTAATCAGCTTCCACCAGGTTCCGGACATTGGGAACAGCTCTCTCGGGCTCCTGCACCTGCATCCTTTTCCGGCCAATGTAGCTTCAGGGTGAGAAGATCAAGGAGATGGGAACCAAAGTGAATCCGCAGCAATAAGGACCAGACTACTCGTGTCAGCCAGGCCAGGGCAAAGGACCAATCCCAGAAGCAATCCCTGACCCAGCTCACAGATTTCTATCCTGCACCACTATCAGACATCCAAGTCTTAACCCAGTGGGTGGGACAGCTGTGAAAGGCTTCCTAAGGGAGCTAAGATGACACAGTCTGAGGCTCAGGACTGAGCTGTGCTGGTTCCTCTGTCAGCATCTCCAACACAGCTGAGGTCAAACAACATTGTCCATGCCATGGGCAGGGATGGTGCCCACGGGGCCTCCTGGCAACAGCCGCCCCAGAGGGCAGATGTGTCATGGTGGGAAGAGCTACCAAGAAGACTGTGCCACCATCCCCTGCACTGCAGCATCAACCTGCACCTCTGCCATGCCCCAGCAGAACTGCTGACCTCCCCACGTGCCCAGGACCTCCCAGAGGAGCAGGAACTTACATCAGCTCCCAGTCTAACTGGGCTTGCTCAATGTCGTCCATCAGCTTCATGAGCTTCCTCTTGAACTGGTGCTCGAAGCGCACATCGTCCTCAATGACGAGTGTCTTCTCCAGGCCCCTGCTCACCACCTGAAACACGAGGGCTCCAACGTGAGCACAGTGGCCTCCATGGGTGCCCTGCTGTCACTGGGGCCACCCTGACCTGGCATTGCCTCCCAGACCACGCAGACAGGGAGCTGGAGAACCACTCTGTGACATATACATGATATGCTAGGCCACTGGAACTTGCTCCTGCTCAGATGCAGAATTAAGGAGAAAAAAACCAGGAGTGTTTCTTTAACCCCATTTGCTTTTCAAAACCTTCTTGCCTTTCTTCTAAGCAAGCTTGCCCCAGCCAGGATATTGGATGCAGAAACAGTCATGAAAATGTTCTGATAAAAATCACTTGGAGCTGAGGGCAAATGAATCACAGAATCATGGAATGGTTTGGATTGGAAGGGACCTTAAAGCTCATCTCCTTCCATACCTGCCATGGGCAGGCACTAGCCCAAGGTGCTCCAAGCCCCATCCAACCTGGCCTTAGACACTTCCACAGATGGGGCAGCCACAGCTTCTCTGGGCAACCTGTGCCATGGCCTCAGCACCCTCATAGGGAAGAACTTCTTCCCAATCTCCCATCTAACCCTGCCATCTGGCAGTGGGAAGCCATTCTCCCTTGTCCTGTCCCTCCATCCCTTGTCCCAAGTGCCTCTGCAGCTCTCTTGGAGCCCCTTTATGCACTGGAAAAGGAAAGGGGAGGTGTGAAAGGTGAACACTGCATTCAAGAAAACCCCTGCAATCCAAGGAATCAGTTCTATCCTACACTTCCAGAAACCTGGGCTGGACCCAATGCTCTGCACCAGGACTGGGTGTGCACCAGGACACAGCACCTTCCACAGGACCTCAAAGCACCCCAAAATCCTCACCTCCTTCCAGATGTAGTAATGGCTCAGGAAGCAGCCGATCTCTCCTCTGGTCAGGGGTCTGGAGGAATAGGGGTCCCGGTATCCTGGCAGCATTTCGATGCTCAGAGCTTTGAGCTGACTCGTGTTCAGTGTTCTGGGAAACATGGAGTATTTATCACCATTGCAAAAAAATAATTCAAGCCAGACACAGGCACGACATGGGGAATGCTGCTGGTGTTCAGGAAACAGCCACACCTTGAGAAATTCCTACACTTGTTTTGCTCAAAAACACAGAGGAAAATTAACTTCTTGATTTACATATCTAAATCAAGCTGATAAATTCTATCCTTAACTCTGCCAAAGACTTCTCATGGGACCATCAATTATCTTTAACTTTGCCAAAAACTTCCTGTGGGACCATCCACTTGCCAGGTGCTTGGCTTTGACTCATTTTCTGAGGCCTTGATAGGATCCCAAGTCTCCAAGACCACTAGATGGTACATGGGCACCTGTCTCCTTGAGGCCTTTTTGCAACTCACAGACTCAAAATTTCTGCCTTGATATCTCATTATAAAAAGGTCTTAACATACCTTAGGATCATAGAATTATTAAGATTGGAAAAGCCCTCTAATATCGTCAAATCCAAATATGAACCCAGCAGTTCTCCCAGGGATGGGGCCTCCACCACTGCCCTGGGCAGGCTGTGCCAGTGCCTGACCACCCTCGGCATGAAGACATTTCCCCAGTTCTCCAACCTGAGCATTCCCTGGCACAGCTTGAGGCTTTTTCCTCTTGTCCTCTCCCCTGTTCCCCGACCCCTCCCTGGCTGCCCCCTCCTGTCAGGGAGTTGTGCAGAGCCAGAAGGTCCCTCCAAGCCTCCTTTTCTCCAGGCTGAGCCCCCCCAGCTGCTCCTCAACAGACTTATGCTCCAGACCTTAGAATAAGCTTGGAAAGGGCTGTGGCAGGGTTAACGCTGCAGCACCACAGCTGTGTAGCACTAGGATGGACAATATTCCCAGGAGTTAACTGCTCCATTCACAGAAATCTGTGATTTTAACATGATTTGGACCGTAGTCTGAACCCCAGCACCCTGGTTCTCTCACAGAGATTGACTAATTGCTAAGGAGGAAAGAAACAGAGCAGAATTTCCCCAAACAGATGGTCAGGGAGATCCAAGTGGTGCTCAGCTCCCCACGCAGCCAACCCTGCCCTGCTGGAAGTAGGTCAGGGCATCCAAGGAGATGCTGTGAAACAGGAGAGCACATCCCCCTCTGAAAACACCCTCAAGCCCAACCAAAACTCACTTTCCATCCACAGCCTCCACTACCTTCACTGCAATCTCCTGCTCGTAGAGTGTCCGCAGCATCCGATCCCGACGGTCCTTGCGACGCTTCAGGTTGATCATGAAAATCTGGGAGGAAGAGAAAGGCATCAGGATATCAGACTCCCACCTGGGAGGGAGGGAGGGAGAAGGGAAGTCCTGATCCACCCCTCTCCAGCAGCCCCACTGGAAAAGCAGGTCTTGTGAAAATACCACGTGTGTTCCAAGTTGTGTAGCA
The DNA here is from genome assembly GCF_031753505.1 of Anomalospiza imberbis. Lineage (NCBI taxonomy): Eukaryota > Metazoa > Chordata > Aves > Passeriformes > Viduidae > Anomalospiza > Anomalospiza imberbis. Next base: position 7,550,892 of record NC_089689.1, on the reverse strand, counting down.
TTTGTCAAAAAGCTGAACTCGGTTTTGAGTTGAAAGTGTAGAGGCTTTTTCTCTAACAACTACTTTTTATGGAGTTTCACGGAGGAAACTTGCTCTTTCAGGATGAAGAAAAGTGAGGAGAGACCCGTTAGAGACAAGTCTGCAATTTCCAAAGACAGATGATGTTTAGGTTCATATCAGAGTAACATGACCATCTGCAGCATCAATCCTAGAGGAACACTGCCACTGCCTGGATTTAGGATTATCAGCAGGGCCACCTTGCAGGTACAAGGCCACGGTAAAGAAGGGATTTTTGTGATTACTTCAGGCACTGCAAATCCACTGTGATCCCTGCCAGAGCAGAGAGCCAAAGCTGAGAACAGAGATGTCTGGGCAGGGCTCTGTCCAAAGCCTCGAGGAGACTGGTGGAGGGCTGAGGACTGAAGCCCTCACTGCAGGTAACCCTCAGGGGCTCAGGGATATTTTTCAGTCCCAGGCAGGCTGGTACAAGCACAGCCTTGTAGCCCATGGAGCAAATCCTCATCCCAGTAAGAAGGGGAATGAATTTCAGCTCAGTACAAACGAAAGAATAATAAACTGGATAAATAAAGCACAGCCACAAAGGACAATATGGAAAAAACCTGGACCAGCTGTGCCTTAAATACAGACACAGCTGGGTCAGGTTCAGCTTCAGGAGCCCCACAAACAGACGGAGCAGCTCACACCAAGAAGACAAAGGCTCCCCTGATCCCCACAACTCCCTCGGTCCCAGAGCCAGCCTGGCAGCTGCACACACAGGGGCTGCTGGCTCTGGGAATAACAGACACCAGGCAATCAGAGCCTGGCACATCCCTCTCCAGCCTTCTCTCCAGGCATGGTTTGCATCCCTGGGGGTATCCAAGTTGGTCCAGAACTCAGCTGTGAGCCTGGATCCCCCACCTGCTCTCAGCTCTCCAGTGTCTCTCTCAGGTGAGAGAAATCCTTCCCTCCTGCCACTGGAGAGCTTTACCAAAGGCCCAATTTCTGTCACAGATGGAAGGGAGGCCAAGCTGCTCTGCACAGTCATATGGAGAGCAAACAGCACAAGAACAGGGGAGTTGACTTGTTTTTCAGCCTCACTTCTGCCTTCTCTTCCTGGCTGGATTAAAACAGAATCCTGGCATGGTTTAAATTGGAAGGGATGTTAAGGATTAGGTGATGAGTGAGAAGACAAGACAATAACCAGCAGAACAGGCTCCTTACTTCATCAAACCCCATCTTGTCAGGGTGCTTCGGAGGGACAGAGATGTACTGAGAGGGCTCCACGGGAGGGCGATCGACTGAAAGAGAGGAGAGACCCCAGACATCACCCTCGTGCACACCCTGCAGTGGACATGATGTGTCTGAAGGTGCCTCCCTCAAGGGCTGGGCTCCCCGGGAGCTGGGATGAGGAGCCCCTGCAGCATGGGAACAGCAGGAAGCATCACATGGCAAAGCCAGAGCCAGCAGCCACGTGCCAGACAGACATCAGAAGAAAACATGGACATGCAGCACCCTTTTCCACATGAAAGATGTGTTTGATCTGGGGAAGTTGAGGGATTTTGTGGATGGGGTTGAGCTGACCATGAAGCAATTACACTCCTAGGTAGAAAAGTGGTGGAAAATTTTGAAAACTGCGTATCAAAACAAGATTAGAGCAGACGGGTTGGGATGCAGACTTCCAAGAGAATGAGAGCTGGGCTGCTGGCAGGAGAGCTCTGCAGGCAATAATTTGGGGGGTCCATCATGGCAAAGGCATAGCAACTCACTCATGGCCTCGATCAGGGTGTGCACAAAATTCTCAGCTTCCTCCTGCAGCGACTGCTGTGGCTTCAGGGGCATGGGAAGGAACCCGTAGTGCTCACGGTTGCAGATGAACATCTGAACTCCTGGGGATCACAGAAAAGCAGAAACTACAATCAGGCCTGCTACCACAGGGCATTGCACTGCTCTGTGGCTACACAGCCACAAACAACTCAGTCCCAGGAAGTTCTGCTTCATAAGCAAACAATTCAAAGTCATTCCAGTTCCACTTTCTGTTTTGCCTGGCTGGCAGCAAGTGGCCGCTCTCATCCCAATCCCTACTGGCTGCCTAACTAACCCTTCAAAGGCCTGGGCTGACAGGGGGTATGGCTTCCCACTGAAATAGACTGGGTTTAGATTGAATATTGGGAAGGAACTGTTCCCTGTGAGGGTGGGCAGGCCCTGGCACAGGGTGCCCAGAGAAGCTGTGGCTGCCCCTGGATCCCTGGCAGTGTCCGAGGCCAGGTTGAATGAGGCTTGGAGCAACCTGGGATAGTGGAAGGTGGCCCTGAAACTAGATGATCTTTAAGGTCCCTTCTAACTCAACCCATTCTATTCTTTATCACTGCTTCCTTTTGCTTTGGCTAGGAAATAAATGTGATACATTTTCACCTGTGCTGGCAAAGACTTTGAGGAATACATATGACAAAAGCATTTCACCACGAAACACAGTCCTTTCCTCTCCAGAACTAATTTTTACTGTGCCCTGAAAATTAAAGGAAAATCCCAGAGTGAGACACTAGTGAGAGGAACAGATGTGATAATGTTAACACCCTTCTGCTCAAAAGCTTTTGCAACTGCTTGTTGAAGGTGGGAAACAGAAGGTGCAAAGCCTGTCGTTGGAGCAGAAGCATTTGCAGGGCACAGACTCACCCAGTGGGAACATCCCAGCATCAGCAGAACACTTTTCCCTCTGGGATGACAAGGATTTGCTCACCACTGGCTGTAACTCTGCCTTTCACATCAGGCAACACGCTCAAAAGCCACATCCAGAGAAGCCAAGGAAGCATTTCCGTTGTTTTTCAGTGAGTTCTGGGAAGGTCCTTTATTAACTAACCCAAATCAAAGCTGCTAGAACCCAAGCAACTGGCCAAAAACTGCCTTTGTCTTCTTTGTCTTTTTTTTTTTTTTTTTTTTTTTAAGAAACAAGCTTAACCAGCCCCCTCCCTCGAGGAAATAAATGAAAAGCAGACACTACCTGGTGTGCTGATGCTTTCATCTATTAGTGCCCCTAATCCATGGTATTTTTAGCAGAGTGGAACTGTTGGCACTAATGACTCTGGTGTTTCTCTCATTTTAAGTTCTACATGTAAATTGCTGGCTATGCTACTTGCCAAAACACATTCAGCTGTCAGCTGCAATTTAGGTAAATGGCAGAATAAAAAACTAATACCTGCAGACATTAATGGATTTGGCACTGATCTTATCAACTAATCTTATCTGCCTCACTGATCTCTGTTCTCATCTTCCACTGCCTTGAACATATCTAATCTGCACAGATTCACACCAGTCTTCCTGCTCTGTTTGGGATAGAATGTACTTGAAAATACTTCTGTGAAGTAGGGAGGGGGACTCACTCTCCAGCTCTGTTTTTATAATACAGTGAAATGATTACTACAAGGGACAGAAAAACTACAGGTGCTTGTATTATTATTCTTAATGGGCTTTAAAGGCAGTGTCCAGGATTTACAGTCATATCCTAAAACCACAGCTGTAGTTAAGGAAACAAAATTGTCCCCACTTCCCTGTGACCAGACCTTCCTGCTGGCTGGCTCAAGGGCTTCAGAGACCCAGGCTGAAAGGTAGCTCAGGAGATCATGGAATCATGGAACGGTTTGGGGTGGAAGGGACCTTAAAGCCCATCTTCCAGCCCTGCCATGGGCAGGGACACCTTCCACTAGCCCAGGTTGCTCCAAGCACCATCCAACCTGTCCTCAGACACTTCCAGGGATTCAGGGGCAGCCACAGCTTCTCTGGGCACCCTGTGCCAGGGCCTCCCCACCCTCACAGGGAACAATTCCTTCCCAATATTCCATCTAACCCTGCCCTCTGGCAGTGGGAAGCCATTCCCTGTGTCCTGTCCATCCCTTGTCCCAAGTCCCTCTCCAGCTCTCCTGGAGCCCCTTTAGGCACTGGAAGGGGCTCTAAGTTCTCACCCGAGCCTCCTTTTCTCCAGGCTGACCTGGCTGGCTAAAAGCTCTCCTGTGAGTGCAAAGGGCTCTGTGCAGTCCAGTGCTGGCAATAACACACCCACTCTGAGTTCTGTTCAGATTCAGGACTCCCACACAGGCCACGTCCTCTCTCAGAGGTGGGATGCTCTTTGGAGCATCACAGAACAGCTGTTTCCAGCAGCAGATTCCCTGTTGGAAATTGATGGTTTGTTAAGAATAGCTTTTGGCCTGGACAAAAGCCAGTATCATTTCTGACTTAAGGGAAAGTAAGTAAAATTACTCCAAAAAGAAGTTTCCCTTGAAGCTCACACATTTTTCACATTTCTGAACTTGGATGTCATCCTTTTATCCTGGGTGACAAAACTGAGCTCAGGACACAAGTCAACAATCTGAGCAGATCAGCAAGCCAGACAGCTGGAGCAAAACCTTTCATGTCATGGGTCAGTCCTGGAAAAAGTTAGTGTTCTAGGACAGAAGGAAAAAATGATGGCTTTGAATCCCTGAAATATTTCTGAAGCAGCTGCAGCTAATGCACTGCAGTTACCACATGGGTTGGAGGCTGCACTTCTGGGACAGCTGTCAGAGGGAAGAAGTGGAGGGGTAGATTTTAAGTAGCCTGCTTTGCTCTCCCAACTTAAACCTCAACTCTCCTCTGGAGCCAAGACATGGCACTTGGGGACATGGTTCAGTGATGGATGTGGCAGTGCTGGGGAAACACTGGACTGAATGGCCTTGGGGTCTCGACTCTGTGGTTCTGCACTCATGTCCTGACTCTCAAAGTCAGGATCCTGAAGCTGCTCTGCAATTCACTTCTCACCTCTGCCTCCCAAGGGTTCCAATTTCAGCTCTTGCTGCCTCTCCTCCACCATTCATCTTATCTGACACTCCTCATCCTCTCGCAGCTGATTTTGAGAACGCCCTGCTCAGTCTGCCAAGACAACAACATCATTTTTGGTGCTGTCAAGACCTGCCAACCAGACCCACCACTATAAGGGAAGCTACAGGCAGCTGGTGGCTGCTGTGCTGCTCTGGGATCAGTGGGAAGGGAGGCTCAGCCTGCAGAACAACAGCAATCCTTCTTCCCTTGGCTTTCTCCCTGCCTGCCTGTTCCCAAGAGCAGGCCTTCCTGCTCTCCTTAACTTTACATCTTCTGCAGAGGACAGGGAGCACCAACTGCACATCATTCAGAGGATTCATGGACAACTTTTCCTTGATAATTCACCCCACCAAGTCACCAACCCACTCACTTCTGTTCAGAAGGCACTTACGGGTGCTGCTGAGGTTTCAGCAATCCCTTTTTCCTTATAATGCCCCCAACTTTTCCCTTTTCAACACAGAAGGCAAAGAACAACACAGATGGCCATTACAGTCCTGGGAGCCCCCTTCAGCTCTGACACTGTTACACACAGGCCTGGCAGCCTGGACTCTGCTGGAGACAGGACACTCCCAAGAGCCACTCTCCAGAAAGAAATGGGACTAAACATCCTCACCACAAGCATGAACAGCAGCAGCACAAGGCACTTAAGAGACAGTGATGTCTCAGCAACACCTGGAGCTCTCTTAAAACATCAATAGCCAGAGATTTCCTCTCTCTGGAAGTACCCAAGGACAGGCGGGACAGGGCTTGGAGCAACCTGGTCTAGTGGAAGGTGCCTATGCCCATGGCAGGGTGTGGAATGAGATGAGCTGTAAGGTCCCTCCTAACCTGTTCTAGGATCCTATGGTTTAAGAAGAGTCTCTTGTCCTCACCCCTTTCCTCATGGAAGCGGTAATTTTAGACACCTCACCCCCAGACCACCTTCCACTCTCCCAGCACCCACCTGTGTTCACCTGCTGTGACACAAACCAAGGGTGGAATCACACATTTTGTCTCTGAAATCCTGCCCCATGCCAAGAACAGCCCCCACAGCCTCTGAAACAAGCAGAAATCCAAAACTGCCTTTCCAGTCACTTGCTGCTGGTTATCCCTGACCGGATCCCAGAGAGGAAAGGGAACAGGGTCTGAACTCCACATGGAAGTCCACCCAGAACTTTTGGGCTGTGAATGGGCAGTGGAAGTCTGTGGCTCTCTAGGAGCGAGCCCTCCCCAGCAGAGGCCCCGGACACACCTGCTTGGCGACTGGAGAAGGCAAAGACCATGATATCATCGAAACTCCAGGTGTAGTCCTGGTGTGGGGGGTAGAACGCCAGCTTGGCAGAGGCCTCCTTCCTCAGGTCAATGAGGAACGTGGAATGGATCATGGGGACAGCAAAACAGCCCATCCTCTTCCATTCCCGAATCAGGGGATACTCCAAGGTCCTCTTGTAGTAGCCCTGAAACCACAAAGAGGGGCTGTTGTCACAAGAGATTCCTGTTTCAAAGCTGTTCCTTAGCAAAAGCTCACACCCTGAGCTCTCCAGCAGAGGTTCACCAGGGCTCAACTCTCAGCTTTTTCAGTGGCTCCCATTTGGAAATGGCTCAGCCAAGTATTTAGAAACAGTCTTCATCCCAAAAGTTAAAGATTGACCTTCTCCCTACTTTATAGGAGCTCTTGGAGAGGCCAACCTTTCCACTGCAAAATTCCCCAGCAATGAAGCTTCAAATCTCAGACTATTTTCTCCTGGTTCTTCAAAGCCCTTTTTGTGCTTAGACTCTCCAGCCTGATCCTGGAAGCTGCTGAGCATCCACGACATCCTCCACGTTCAACAAGCACAAAGTCCGTTTAGTATCTCGGAGAGTAGGATCTGCACATTAATTCTATCCATAAATTCTATCCTACCCATATCTTTAAAAAGAATCATTCGTTGTCACTGCACTGAAGGCAACATCTCAGTCTCCATCAGCTGTGTAAGAATCCCTGCTTCCTCCATCCTGGGGCAATCAGGTTTGATACTCACTCCTGACTCTGTGTAGGGACACCCTTCAGTCAGCTCCTGGGTAATTCCCTGTACCAAGGAGCTCTGCCAGACTTCCAGGACTCTGGATGCAACACCCACAGTGTGTGGCTCATGTGGAAATAAATACACTGAATTCCTCCAGGAAGAAAACCCTAGAGCATCAAACCGACATCTGGATGGTTGAATCCAGAGCAGATTCTGGGCTTTACAGAAACAATGAGTCACTAAAAGAAGTTAAAGCTCCATTTATATTCTATTTTCCATGAGCATTCAGGCACTGGCTGAGCAAAAGCCAGCAGAACTGCTCCGCCCTGGGCTGTGTGGGGCCACAGTGTGGTGCAATGTGCCTGGTTATGGATCCGCCATCTCCCTCTGCCTTCTGGGTACACTGTGACCATACTGTGAGGATGGGATATCCCAAACACGGCCATCCTGACTGCCACAGGAAGGAGCAGGTGGGAAGAGATGTGACTGGCATTCCCACCAAAGGAAGGGTTAACACACCCACCCTTTAGCAGACACCTGAGAATGCCCACAAGTGAAGATGATGGACACTCATCTTTCCTCTTCCAGTGGCTCACCCTGGGTTTTTGGGCCTGTCCCCTGCTCATAAATCATGTGTAAGCAAGGAGGGCTCCAATTCCCCCACACTGCTGCCTCTCCCAAAGTTTGCTCCGTGACAGATAAATGTCAGCCTGTCTGGGGTTGGGCTTGGCTCACTGTGGCTCTGTGCTGGGGGGAGGCTGTGTTTCAGGATGTGCTCCAGCTGTGATTCCCTCCCCAAGTCCCCTGGGAGAGCAAGGCTGAGCACACGAAGCCCTGGAACCGCATGCAGAAGCAAGACAAAAGGAAAAAATAAAGGAAGAACTTTTCCTGTTCACTCCAGCAGGACTTTTTTTCTTTTAACCAAATTTTGCAAGATGCCTTTGCTGGTTTTCCTCTCCCCTTTCCTCAGACAGTGCTGGTAATGGTGGAAACTTTCTGCTGGAGAGGTAGGGCTGGGGCTGGTGCACATGGGCAGAGATGCACTTCAGCCTGAAAAGCAGGGCTGATGTACCCCAGTGGAAAACCTGGCTGACTCTGGACTTAGCCTTAAAAGCTTAGAGCACAATCACTACCTTTGCTATGAAGTTTATATCTCCATTTTCAAACAAAGCAAACAAACCCAAGTGAAACAAGTGAACACACCTCGTCACACCCCCTTTCTTATCTCGCTATTTACTTCCCAAGAATTTGGAAAGTTCGGGACCTTTTCCTGCTATTTTTTATCCAATTACTCAATCTGAACTGTGGAACTCCTTGCCAGAAGATGGTGTGGGTGCCAAAAAATAGATTCAGACAGGGATTTCCGCAGAATAAAAAAAAAAAAAAATCATTGAGAGCTTTAAAGACAAATATATTCCTCAAAACCCCGGAAGGGGATTGCCAGAGGAAAGAAAAGTATTTTGGGGAAGCAACACTCACTTTTTTGCCCTATCCTTGTACTATTCCCCAGACATCTGCAGATGAACCTGTGCTCTGACCCAATGCAGTTGTTATGTGGATCAGAAGTAACATGAAACGGTACCATTGGAAAGGTAACATGAAACTCTAATTTTTAGGCTCAGCACCAGTACCTGTTACATGTATACTTCAGCACACACACTCCCTACAAGGCAAAGGATGTTGCCCCACTTCAAAAATCTTGTTCATAGATGAGAAAGATAACTTAGACACAATGGAGATCTGTGGAAAGAAAAGCAAATTCCTCTTGGAATAGCATCACTATACAAAAAAATAGCCTAAAATTATGCACCAAGGGTTTTAAGGCCATTACAGAAGCAGAGAACCACCTTAAAAATTTTTGCTCTGTTTATCAGTATGGTTTGTGTGGGATCATACCACATGTTAACACCACCTCAGAGCTACAGCAGTTTCTGTTCAGAAGAAGGCTACAGCAGCAGATGGGAAAGCCCAGAGAACAGGAAGGATGCCTGCTGCTCCAGAGACAGGGGCAGAAGCCCCTGAAGGACACCACTCACACAGCCCTCCAGCACCCTTCTCGAGGTCACCTGCCTGGGGAGTGATGCCACACCAGAAGTTGGAGTAGAGGGAGCGGGACTCGAGCATCGGTGCCACCAGGGTCTTGTTTTCTGCTATCAGCAGGTTCAGGGTCTCTGGGTTGGTCAATAAATTATCTGCATCAGTAAACTAGAGAAGGAAGAGGAAAAAAAAACCCTGTTAACAGATGAAACAATAAGATTTCCCTGATACTCTCTTGGAAATGAGGCAGCCAGAGGCACATGAGCAGCCCTGCTGTGGCCACAGGCCCAGGGCAGTGCCTGTCCCCTGTGCTGCCACTGCTAGGGCACCTCTGGCTCTTCACAATGAGGGGGTGGAACATGTCCAGGGAAGGGAACAGAGCTGGGGAAGGGGCTGGAGCACCAGGAGTGGCTGAGGGAGCTGGGAAAGGGGCTCAGCCTGGAGAAAAGGAGGCTCAGGGGGGACCTTCTGGCTCTGCACAACTCCTGACAGGAGGGGACAGCTGGGGGGGTGGGCTCTGCACCATGGGAAGTTTAGATTGGATATTAGGAAAAATTCCTTCTAAAAGAATGGCCAGGCATTGAAACAGGCTGTCCAGGGCAGGGGTGGAGCCACCATCCCTGGAAGTGTTTTAAAAATGTGTGCATCTGGCACCTGGGAATGTGGCTTAGTGGTGAACACGGCAGGTCAACAACTGGACTCAGAGATCTCAGGCCTTCTCCAGCCTTAACAACTTTATTATTCCATGAGATCAGCAAAAAAACACCCTAAAAGCAGTGAGCCGGTGGGTTTCACTCCCTAGGGCACAGGGCTGTCACAGGGAAACATGGGGGCAGCTGCTCCTGGGCACAGCAATGAGATGGGCAGAGAGCTTCCCTGACTCCATACAACCTCATGCCAGCACAGGGACCAGGGAGCTGCCAGGGAAAATAACATCACTGGAAATTCAGGATGAGTTCATTCTGTGAAAAGCATCAAGAACAACTCCTCAACTGCCCTCACACCTCACCTTGCTTGGAGGCTTTGGGAACAACCCCTCACAGTGACCAAAGGCAGCATCTTCCCACTGCTCTGCACAACTATTTCCCTTATATTTCACCAGGTGGGGGTTCAACCTGGGGGACCCTTGCAGGTATCTCTCACCAGCAGGACTGTGTTCAATCCTGATGCCCGTGGAGAAAGCTCCAAACTAAGTCAGGACTCACCTCCTTCACTGCAAAGTCTCTGGCTTGCCAGACCAAGAAATGACCCACAACACCTCAACTTGACTTGAGCTGGAGGGAAGACTTTTTGACAGCCCCCAGTACCCAAGCGAGCACCTGAAAAGCTTTTGCCCGAGGCCAGGTAATAAATCAAAGCTCGTGCTTACCAGGATATAGTCTGACCACTTCTCCCGGGCAGTGCGCAGGGCAGCCTGGCGCAGCTTCATCACGTGAGTGAATCGAGAGCTTGGCCAATGCTTTGGCCCAATTTCTTCTGGGTAAGACCTAGAAAAGAAATAAAAAAGTGACTGTAATCCATGTCTGGGCTTTATTACACCGAAAAAATTAAAAAAAAAAAATAGGAAGAAGGAGGAAAGAAGAAGGAAGGAGGGAAAGAGGAGGGAGAGAGGAGGGAAAGAAAGAGTTCTATTGCTGCCTTCATTATGAAAGCAAAACAGCATTAGAGAGGTTTTGAGGGAGAATAATTCCAATTTCTGTGCTGGCATGAGCACAGAAGGCACCAGAGAAAAAGCAGTGCAGTTTTCTGATGACACCCACCTGCAGCATCCTGACCCCGCCCGACCTGGGGTACAAACTCATCTGCCCTCTGCTAGGCTGCAAATCCAGCTGCCCTTGGCCCAGCAGAACCAGCAGGGCTGGGATGTGAAGATGAAGGCAGCCTGGCCTCCCCTGGGGCTCTGGGCATTAGAAGGAACTGCTAACACATCCCAGGAGCAGCCCCTAAATCCCCCAATACCTGGCCTCACGAGCCCCAGCACAGCAAAGTCACATGCATGGCTCTGCCTTCAGGATCAGTTCCAAAAGCAATGGCTTTTTAACAAAGATGGAAGGGAACTCAGGGGCAGATCCCAATGAGGAATAAAAATCCAGGACTTTGAAACAGTGCCAGCATAAGTCAGGGAAGGAGCTCAGATTTTCAAAAGCTTTTTGCAGTACTTAAGCAAAGCTTGGCAGGATGAAGGAAACTCAAATCAAATGAAAGGATTAAAAATGTCAATAAAACTGGCACTCCCTGGGGGTTTGTACCACAAACTCCCCATCACTGCAGTGAGGAACTCGAATATAAATTCAAGCCTAAAGGAAGGGGAAACTGATGTAATTTTCCTTGATGGAAGAAAACAGAACAAACCCAGGAACAGCTGATCTTAAAAATAAATAAAAATTAAAGTAATAATAACCCAGCACACTATATTTCAAAGCAATGGTCCTGTAAATCATGTAAAGGCATAATATGTGCAATTAAATCTAGTTCTCTGGCTCAGCACTTACTGAATATTTGATGTGTCAGAGCTTTCACAGATACTATGGAATGGGCTATAATTTTTCTGCTTCCTTGCAAATAAAGAATGATAATTTTAATTCCCTGTAGCTCTTGATGCAATTTGTTTACTGTGCAAAGACAGCAGAGACGGATGCTAAATAACTGAATGGAAAATAGTTTCTTCCACAACATTCTGCATGAGGTGCTTCACTGAAGACAGAGACCTTGCTACAGAAACCTTACCTCACCTTTTTCCCTAAGAATACAATTTTAATGGGACAGACTCCAGAAAGTAAATAATCCACATTTTAACGCTTGGACATTTAGTACCAACTCCTGGTTTGGAAACAGAAAACCTCAGGAATTTGGGCTGTGCAGCCAAGAGCCTTCCCAGGTACTCACGGGGGTTCCTCCATGGGCCTCCACTCCACATCGTGGTACAGGTGCTGCACATTCTTCAGCCACTCCCTGAGGATTGCTGTGGTGTTGTCAATGTTGTGGTCAGTGGCTGCCCTGGCAAAGCAAGAGCAAAGGAAGCACGTTAGCGCGAGGTTTGTGACTTTGCCTAAACCCCTGCTTTACCATGGAGCCCTCTGTCCAGTCCAGCCACCAAAAAAAGACAAGACACAGTCAAGGTTTAATCCCAGCTGGCAACTGAGACCTCCACTGTGGAAAGGTGAAGGGCACAAAGCCTGTGGGCTGACAAAAGAACCATGTAATAACTGAAACAAATGACTAAAATGTGCCTTTAGTGGAGGGGAGGGACACAGCGCTCGCTGAAGAATGGTTTTTTTCCCTCAGGGTTGAGCTAAACAGACTGGAACAGGAGGCACAGATTCACATCCCTGACAGCAATCCCATGGAAATGCTCCCACAGGGGCCACACACTGCTCTCTGCCTGGGATGCTTAAGGCTTCACAGGACGAGTGAGCCAAGTCCCATCCAGCTGCTCCTCCCCAGCTGCCTTCCCTGAGACCAGGGCTTTGCACCCCCAGCATGAGGCTGTGTCAGATCCCACCACTGAAAGGGCAGCTCCATTTTCCTAGCTGGAATGGGCAGAAAAGCACAGTCCTGTGGCAGGGCACAGCTCAGCAAGCTCCACTGGGAATTCATAATCCCTTCATATTCCTCTGGGAGTATGAATAGTCCCACAAGGTTTGGTGCAGACAGCAAAGTCAGTGTGAAACGTCACTGAGGGAGATTGCTGGAAGCTCCCCTCAACTGCTATACATTTCTTGTTTTATCCTCCAGCTCCAGAGACCCAAAGGCACTTCCCAAAACATCCTCCACCTTACTCAAAGCCAGAGCTCCTTGTAGCCAGAGGAGGACATGCAGAAAGGAGCAACATCCCAAACCCTACAGCTACTCCAAAGCTATTTCAGGAAAATACCTCCACTCCAAGTCACCATATGACCCTACAGATGAAAACCAGGACATGAACCCTTTTCACTTTGTGCAACAGGAACATACCATTCCCATGGGGTCTAGCCTGCTTTAAAGTAAAAAAGAACTGAGAACTTGGATTTTCAGTTTATTTATAATCAGAACACCACAATCACTTAAGGCCAGGAGGCTTATTTGTTGAATATTTATTCATGTCTGCTGAAACAATAAATAGTGAAAGTTCAGCAAGTGTAAGAGGCTGGTTCCTGTGTCATTAACTGCTCTCCTGTGACACAGCAAGGTTGGACTTAGTCATGGCTTCAGGGTTTGCTTTAGTCCAAGAGCCTGGCTCATGCTGCACTGCAGATCTGGTTTGCAATGATGTTCAAACTGGACTAGAAAAGTCTCAGTGCCGACTTGGTGTAAGTCCAACTTGCTCCACGTGTTTTATGGATGAAGCTCATCCCCTGGAGCCCATTTTCACACACTTCCTTGGGCTCCCACAGCCACCAAGGCATTTCACAGGTCTCACTCTGCTTTCCTCCCACGTTCCAGCTGCACAGTCAGCAAACAGCTCCAGAATTCCTAAAATACCAGACACCTGGGGAAATGGCTTCATGTTCATGGTCGTGACTGGAGCTGCAGTGGCACCAAGAAGGTGTCACTGGGGCCACAATGCAACCGGGCATCACGCAAACAAGGCCAAGAGGACGGTGGCCACCCTGGGGAATGTTGCAGCTCATCCCACAACATCCTCTTTTCCAGGTCCGGACCAGCCTTAAGGACCATGGAGAGCCTTTAAAGTAAGAACACAGCTCTCACAGAGTCAGGTCCATATGCCTCTTTCCCTCAGCAAGCCTCATCCCAGTCCTTCTAACCTCACATAGTATCAGTGGGGACATGTGAAGGGATTTGCTGCAGTCTGGGCAGGGAAAGGGGAAGCTCCAGCTGCATACATGTCAAACTAATTTCAGTTTTATGTTGGCTGCTCCCATCTCAGCCTGGAGATCCTTCTTCATTCAACTTTGTACACACACAAGCCCAAAATGTTTTAGATGGGGAGCTGCTTGCAGGGCTGTGCAATAGAAACCCAGAGCTCTCAAATGAAACACAAATTTCCATGACAACACGAAAAGGCAAAGTCATCCAGCCTCAGAGGAAAGGATTACCATGATGGAAAGCCATTTCCTCAGTTGCTCAGAGTTGACACAAAGCCCAAATCTCTGACCAGCAGAAGAAACCCTGAAGTTGAATGACAGCAATTGGCAGAGTTAGAGGAAGACCTCTCCCTCCCTAAGCACAACAAGGGGGATGAAGGATGCTCTTCCCATCACACCTGGAGTACTCCATCCTGCTCCTGGTAGGGCAGCAGGCCCTTGACAAAATTCACCCTGGCTGACACTATCAGCTAATATCCTCCAGCCAGAAGCAAGATGAACAAATGGGAGCTGAAGGGATCTCTAGATCTACCCACAAGGAATCTGCTGGAAGAAAATGGTATTTTCCAACCCAAATCACTCCATGATGCTATGACTTTAATGCCCAGGCTGCCATGGAAGGTAAATCCACATGGAAGGAAGGTAAATCCAGGTAAATACATGGAAGGTAAATCCACATCCCACTAGACCTCTCAAAGGCATGGATCAGCCAAGGCTCTGGCACAAAGGAGGGACAGCTCTCTCCAGGACTATCCAACCCAGCAGCACTTCTAAGCCCAAAAGTCCTCAAAGGCAATAAAGTCTGTTCCACCCTGGATGAAACACGCCCTATGACTAGCAGTTTGGCAAACCTTTGCTCTTCCAGCTTTGAGCTCAAAAAACCCAACAAAAAAAGATCCAAACCAAACCAACCTCCTCCCAAAACAACCCAAACCATTACAAAAGCAATTATCACTGTTTGTTACAGAATAATTAATTTAAGATCAAACAGTATCAGCACTGACTCTTTTTGTAGTACCTGAACCAGTCCACCTTTCCCGTCGAAAAAATATAGCAGCTCTGGTGTTTGCAATAGCACAGTGTGGAAAAACAGGCACATACTTTATTTTTCCCTCTTTTTTTTTTCTTTTTTTTTTCTTTAAAATGACAACCCCTGCACAAGAAAAACAAGCTAATTAAAATGTGAGCAGGACTTCTCTCTGGGAGCAAGAGCTCCTCAAGCCCTGAGAGGCACATCAGGACACTCCATGTTATAAACACTTCTTCTGTAGCACTCTGTAGCATTTCAAGAAGCCAAGTACACAGCTAAGACTTCAGTTTAGTGGTGGGAACACATCACACAAGAGATGCTATCACCTCTGCCCACTTGTCTGTCCTGGAAAAGTGTTTTTACTCCATCCTCTTATCCTTACTGGTCCATGATCCACACTTGACAGGATGAAGAGAGTGGATCACTGTAACCCAGCTCCACTCAGCTCACCAGGAGCATGGCTTGTCCACATGGCCCTCAGACTAAGGCAGTGCCTGGATTTTTGGGTTTATTTTCTGAAAGCAAGTTGGTATGCACAGCACTATTATCTGTGTGGGAGTCTATCAGCAATATTGTTGAGCTGGCACCAGGATCAAATCCTGTTTTTTGAGTGAATCAGCAACACCATTTTCAAGAGCTGATTAAAAATAGCTAGGATTTAATTAGAGAAAAAAAGGTACCCTACAAGATTTACAACCTAAAGCCTGTGCAACACAACTAGGAAAAATGGAGGAAAAGAACTCTAATTCATCCTACTCTTTTCAGAAAATAAAGTTTAATAAATAGACCAGAACATACCTCCAGATGGACACCTCTATTCCAGTAACATGGCAGCTTTTTCCACTCAGATTTAAACCCATTTCCAATAAACAGAAGTTACATTTTTGAAAAGTTTGAGTGAGAATGTTCGTACAGGGGCTTATGTTGACAGAACTACGACCACTTCAATATTTACTTTGGCTTTAACCAGGAGTCGTACCATGGACACAAGCCCTCATTGTTCATGCTCAGCAAAGTACCCCCTCCCAAAAAAACTCATGGATCATGCACACTGGAAAATCAAAGCACCATGTTAAGCACCTCCGTTTTAATTAAGTAATGTGAGCAGCAGCACATGCAGAAAACAGCTCCTCCTTTTTACAAACTGCTCATATTTTTAGCTTGATAATGTCTCCTCAAATTATGTTTGTGAGCAGGAGTTAATTTAAGCTTTGATGGTTGTTCTCCTCTTTTCCTCCCCAAAAAGGGAATTAAAAATAACAATCCCCCCTTTTCACTTCTTCACACTCTGGCCTGTTCTTCCAGGCTATTTAGTTCATTTACCTCAGGCTCTGGGTCAGAGGAGAAGATTTTCACCTTCACCATCTGCATAGGAAAAATACTAGAGGACAAAATGCATCCTGTGTGCTGCTGGCTTGTCAGAGTATGGGGTTATGCTGAGACACAAGTTGAGGCAAACTGCACAGCCAGGGCCCTGCAGTAATTTTCCTACTGAATTTAACATTTACCACCTTCTCCCTTCAGCAAACAGGGTGGGAAGGACAGCTTCAAACAGGGGTCAGTGCAGAGCTGAGTGAGGACTGGCTGGAGGCAGACGGCCTTCAAAAACAAAAGCTGTAAGGAGCTTTTTCTCCTTTTTCCTTTCCCCTTCTGTCAGTGTTTTGAAGACTGCTGGGCTTGAGGAGAGTTTTGGGCTCACCCTTTATGGCTGTGAGAGCCAAATCTGCACACCCAGGTTCCAGTGGGCCCTTCCCACGGCCCTGCTGAGAACACACAGAGGATGACAGTGGTCAGGAGGCTGCTGGTGCTGGGGTTGCACTGAAAATGGTTCACAGTTGGTTTTCCAGGGCTCCTGCTGCTTTCAGAACTAAGTTGTGAATGCAACCAAATTCCAGGAAGCCCCAGGGATATCCACTTTAACTGTCTCCCTTGGTTCCTCTCTGCCTGCAGCCAGGGGTTCAATTCACCCATGAGGCCTGCCATGGGACCTGGTCCAATATGGAGTTCCATGGAAGCAAGAGCCATAGGATGACCATGTGCGCTAAACCCACAGGGTCTCCTCCAAAGCCAAGTCCAAAGTCAATGGAAAGCCTGTTAGGAGATCATTCCTAACAACTGTAACACAGAAACTGGGGACAAAACACCAGTACCTCCCCTTGGCCCTTTTCCTGAGAGCTGAGCAGCAATAGAACATTCAGAGAGAGGTTACAGCTCACACCAAAGAGATGGAGGAAGCACATTTCTGTGTGCTCTGTTCCACAACTTGTGCTAACAGAGGTGCTCAAATATTCTAGGACAAATTTCAGCCCTCAGAGCAGGACTCAGCATCTTCCTGAGCACCTTCTGAGCTGAGCCAGCAGCAACAGGCACTGCATGAGGGGTTCCCCAGTGCTCTGGGGAGACTCCAGGGACTTCAGACCCCAGAGCAGTGGAAAAATCCACACCACTTCATCCAGCCCCTGCCACTATTAATAATTTACTCCAGCAGCCCCATGCTTTTTACCACAACACACAATGAACAGAGCACAGGATGGGAGTTTTAACCTCTGAATTTAGATCCTGCATGAAAGCCTTTGGCTTTCAGTCCCTTGAGGCAGCCCCAAGAGCTCCTGGTCTGAGTGGAGCTGAGCTCCTGTCACCCAGGCTGCCCTGCTCATGCTGGGTGTGAGATCAGCCCGGCCAAAAATAACTGAAAAAGCAGAGTCCAGCCACAGAGCCCTAATATGAGTCAAACATAAATTTGGATTTAGTTTTCCCAAAACAAGTGGTAAATAAAGTAACAGACGAGTCATTTCTCCCTGCTCTTTTTTTCTGAAAGCTGCCAGGCTTAGAAAACCAAGTCAGAGTATAACCCCCCCACTGAAGTGGCAGTTTCCACTGAGAGCCAGGGATTAATTACCTTGACCAGGAAGAGTGCACTAGAAGAGACTGGAAGAGAAGGGATGGATCCTAAAGAGGAAGGAAAAAAACTCAAAACAAGACAGAAGCAAAACATTTCTGAAGCACAGTAAGAGAGATTTAATTTCAGCTGTGAAAATGTTTGTTTCTACCACAGATTAAATCCCTGGAAGAGTCCAAGATCAGGCTGGATGGGGCTTGGAGCAGCCTGGTCTAGTGGAAGGAGTCCCTGCCCATGACAGGGGGTGGGATAAGATGAGCTTTAAGGTCCCTTCCAACCTAAACCACTTGATTAGTTTATTGTATGATTTTAAATGGAGTTACTGTCAACTATTCTATGTTCTCCTGCCCAGGACCATCTCAAAAAAGCAGCAAACCAAGTAGGGCTCCCTGTATCCTTCCAAACACTCCCCCACTGACAGGCAGATACGGCTCCTGCTCATCCAGCAGAGATGAGATTCAGGTAATAGATGATTTTCAAGTCTGCTAGCCCTACCTCACATCTGTGCATTTGAAACTGGGTATCTCAGATCTCCCAGGTACCCATGGGATCAGGGATAACACACTAACAATGTAGTCCAGGGACTCTGGATAGATCCAAACCATCTAAATCATTTATTTTAGCACAATTATACTCACACACTTCATAAACAGGGCCTGAACATTCAGCCCAAGTTCAAAGAACTGCTTAAGCATTTAAATAAGTTGCCAAAATTCTAACGTATATATAAGACTTTTTGGCTTTGTAGGGACTTGCCATTTTTTCTAGGGTTTCCTTAATTAAGGACAGACTTTTGGAAATACCTTTTGTTTTTTCTACTTTAACTTGGTCCCCAGGCCACCTGGGCCCAGATGGGTGGCAGGGAGCTGCGTGGGAGCGTGGAACCAGCAACAGGAGCAGCGCTGCTCCCCAGGCTGGGCAGCTGTACAAGAACAGGACCTCACAGCACAGGAATGCAGCACACAGGGCTCCCCTCTAACTCTTTCCCCGTGCCCTTCAGCAGCTGTGGATAATGGATTTTGCTGGCAGCAGCACTGATTTTAAAACCTTCAGTAGTCTTCCAAGTCCAAGTGAATGACTCACAGATGTATGTGTGTACATACTTCTGTACACACCAGGATCTGTGCTCTTTCCATGCTACCTCACGAAATCACTCATTTTCCTGCCCCTCACTCTCCACAATAGAATCATGGAATCCCAGAATGATTTGGGTTGGAAGGGACCTTAAAGCCCATCCCATTCTGCCTCCTGCCATGGGCAGGGACACCTTCCATGATCCCAAGTTGCTCAAAGCCCTGTCCAGCCTGGCCTTGGACACTGCCAGGGGTGGGGTAGCCACAGCTTCTCTGGGCACCCTCTGCCAAGGCCTCACCACCCTCATTGTAAAAAACTTATTCCTTGTATCTAATCTAAATCAACCCTTATGGCTCCCTCATGCCAGAAGTCAACAGCTTCCCTGGCATCCATGCAATGGGAATTCTTTTGCAATGCAAAGGAGGTTCCTGCTGCTTCAACCCCAAGTCCTCTCTCTGTCTTTAGTTCTCCCCATGCTCCCCATGCTTTAAAGCTGCTAAGCTTTAAAGAAAGAAAAAGCCAGCTGCATCTTGTGAGTATTTCCAAGAAGACTGGGCTTCAAGGCAACAAGGCCCCTAAAGGAAGCCCAGGAAATCCCATACATGCAGGATCAGGGTGGTGACTGGCCTCTGAAATCAATTGTTCAAAGGAGGAATTAATTGCAACAGTTGTGTAATTTCTGAAAGGATAGTTTAATCCCAGCAACTAACTCAGACACCAGCTGATGCAGCTGTTCAAGATTAATTCAAGTGTGTAAGCCACTGGGAAGGAACAGTGGGATTTAGAAATATTCTTGTCTCTGCTAACAAAAAACGGGATGGGTTTCATATTTAGGTGCTCAGCACCCCTGATTTTTCCACGGTCACACTGAATATGAGCCTGTAACACATCGCCAAGGGTCTCCCAAAACAGAAACACCTGAAAAGCTCTGGCCTCTGCACCATGCCTGCAGATAGAGCAGTGCCAAGGTCCCACAGCTTGCCTCACCCCTGGTGAGAACACTCGCACCATGTACCACCAGACACCCAGCAGGGAGGGAAACACACACCCAAATCCTAAACTAATTCTGGAGCAAAGGACAACTTCTTTTACCAATTGAGAATCTGCTCTGTGATCTGGAAACTGGCAGGATGTTTTGTGTGACACTGGAGAGCTTTACACACCAACTGACCCTTTCATGTGAAAATTTTGCTGATAGGCAACAGTACAGCCATTCTTCACAAAAGCTGTCACACAGCTTTTCTTTGAGGCCATCACAAACCTAAAATAACAGAATAAGAGAACAAGAAGAAGAGCTCAATGAGTGCTAGCAACAGTGTTCTCTGAGATTAACCCCAAATTTAGCATTTGGAGAAGAGGTCCAAAAGCATTTGGAGTAATGAAATGTAAGAATAGGGCATAAACTGCTCTTCTTACAAACCAAGTGGCAAAGGATGCTTGGCTATCCAAAAGGATTTTGCCTCTGGAGAGAGAAAAATTGCTATGTTTAGAAGGGTAGGAGATGCTCAAAGTTAAACAGTTAATGAAGACCAACACTACTCCATATTTTCACATCAGGAGTTAATGAAGTTAATGAACGAGTTAAACAGTTAATGAAGACCAACACTACTCCATATTTTCACATTCACTCCCTGGAACTTTCAAACTTTATCCACAGCTTGATGCAAAGGTCACTGAAACAGACTTTTTTTTCCCCTGCAGCACTCTTCAGAACACAGCTCACAGCCTCCAGGTCACCAGAAGGGCTGAGGGAAGCCCTTCACTCAGTAATTTACCAATTTTTAGAAGGCTTTCAACAATGCCCCTGTGCAGACCCTGCAACAGGACTGCCACCCTAACAGGTCTGTCTGAGGTCAGCTCTGAACTCAGGGCTGATCTCCATCCACACTCTGTGCCTCTCCAGTGGACCAGGAATTCCTTTGTTGTTGCTGCAGGCTGAAAAGGACTGTCAACAGCACAAGAGCAGCAAGCCCTCCAGAGCTGTCTCCAGCAGGCTGCTACCTGCCTGAATACTCAGGTGCACAGAGACATCCTCGACAGTAAAGCATTCGGTGTATGCGTGATGATTCCTGAAAAATGTGGCACAAATGCTGGAAGACACCTTCCAGCTCAGCACTGGCTGGATGTGTGCATCCAAGGATACACTCACTAAATGACAGCTTGAAAAATGCCACCTTTGCAGGCTTTGCAGTCACGTTGCAGGAGTCCACACCAGATCTGCAGAGCAGACTGTGGCACCTCGTGCTTTTCTGTGCTATCTCTGAGAAAGCTCCTTTGATCAACACAGAATGTGCTGAGTTTGAAGGGACCCTCAGGATCATCCAGTCCAACCCTTTCCCTGCCCAGACACCCCAACAATCCCACCCTCTGCATCCCTGGGAGCGCTGTCCAAACCCTCCTGGAGCTCTGGCAGCCTTGGGGCCGTGCCCATTCCCTGGGGAGCCTGGGCAGTGCCCAGCACCCTCTGGGGAAGAGCCTTTCCCTGATCTCCAGCCTCACCCTGCCCTGACACAGCCCCAGCCGTTTCCCCAACTTCTGCCACTGGTCACAGAGAGCGAAGAGATCATTACTTGCTCCTCCCCTGCCCCTTGTGAGCTGTACAGTCAGAGAAAGTTGAAGCTCACATGTACCCCACCGGTATGCATCCATTCCACCAGAATAACAATCTGCCCTTGCTCACAAAGGCCTGGAAAAGGGGTGTTAGAGGCAGGAGGAAAGTCTGGACTCAAACAGGGTCCCAAGCTCAGGACTGCCCTAGTGCAGCAGCCTCACCACAGTCACCCAATGCAATACCAGCAATGCATCCCAGGAACATCCCAGCAACTCCCAGCAGGCTGGGACAGATCCTGAGCACTCCTGGGACATGCAGGACAATGAGCCCAGTGCAAAGCATTATATTCCTGATGCACCACCCTATGGAAAAGTCTAATTGCGAGAGACAACAAGTCAAATTGGAGGATATTTGGCTGAAGGACTCTTGGCCCTGTGTGTAAGCTGCCCCCAAGAGAGCAGGGGTGCCAGCCCTGGGCTCCCCTGTCTGCTGGCAGGGCACACACGGGGTGTCTGCCCACACCTCCCCTGCTCCAGCGCCAGAACTCTCACAGAAATGAGCTTGGCCAAGCCCACACTACTAACAATCCCCTGGCTGATTTGCACTCAGAAATATGACTCTGCATTTCTCCATGAAAGGGCTCACTGTCTGGGCACCGAGAGGGCTGCAGCAGGAGCATGCGTCAGATGAACGGATTGTTACAGACACGTGGAGAAATCCCAGCGCCGCCAAACACGCACACGGCTGTTGTCAATCCAACAGCTCTTTCTGCTGTGCTCTCACACAGGGAGCCATGCCAAATTTAAAGGTTTGGACCCCGAGAGAGAGCTCCAGGCTTGCCTTGCACAGGCAAAAGCATTTACAACAATTTCAGGGGTTTTTTTCCACTGCTTGTGCAGGGAAACTCTTTCCACCCAAAGGATCTGCAATACTCCCACCAGGAACAGATAATACAGAACACAGACCAAACCAAGCCCACTAAGTGAGGGTAATTCCATCCCAGCCCCTAAAGCTGATTACCCTCAGGGTATGTTGCACCAGCTATCTTACTTACCAATGTTGCCCAGAGTTGTGGCTGCCCCATCCCTGAAAGTGTCCAAGGCCAGGCTGGATGGGCAGGCTGGACAGGCAGGGCTTGGAGCAACCTGGGACAGTGGAAGGTGTCCCTGCCCATGGCAGGGGGTGCGACTGGATGTGCTTAAAGGTCAACACAAACCCTTCTGTGACTCTGTGATTACAGAAGCAGACAAAGTCAGCGAGACTTTTTCCAAAGGAATTCAACCTCAGGGTAGCTTGAGAACAGTAGTTTTCAAACTGTGATCAGCAGATGTCTGTGAACTATTTCTAGTTTGCTTGTGAAAGGTAATAAAAAAAATCTATCATACCCACGTCAAAGTTTGCTATGCTGCACAGGAAAAACATGTTGGGTTTACGCTCAGCCGATGGAATACCATTCCCCTTTCAGTGCTGCTGGAAGGGTCAGAGCCAAAATCCTCCCCAGGACCAAGACCGCCTGGTAAAACCTCACTGTGTGATCCCCAGCACTGTCTCAGCAGGCAGCACAATGAGCTGTCTGTGCACCCAGAAACTCATGCAGCTTTAGACACTAAGAATAACTTCAGTTTATTCTTACAGAGCGAGATAACAGGGCCAAGGCTGGCACAGGCACATCATAAACACTCCTGCTCTCCTCAGCCAGCTGTGAATTACTGGCTGCTTGCAGGAAAACTGGGCAACATAAGGATGATAAAATCCCAGGTGTTTATAACATGTAGTACAGACACAGAGGAATAGAAACAGAAGTAAATTTTTTGACTGCTTCTTCTACAGCCTCTGTACAAGCAAGTCAGTTACCTTTGGGATGAAAAATTTTAGCACAGAATCTGCTTTCAAAATACAGTCAGGAGGTACAGCAAGAAAAGTCAACCATGGATCTGTAGCAAATTCTTCACAAGTAGAAGAGCTGCCATGTTATACATCTTGTATCGCACAAGGGACCCAGGCACTGCCCTAGATCACTCCAGGCCTGCAGGCAGGCTGGCCTTCCTCCTGCTGCTGGAGCACCTCCTCTTCCAAGCCCCAGGGCTGTCCCAAGGGGCAGCCAACCCCACTGCTGCACAGGAGCTTTCTAACATGACCCCCTGGACTGGTAATTCAGCACCACAAGACAAGAATCACCAAAAGAACCTCTGGAGGTCATCATGCCCCACTTCCTCTAGCAGGCCCACCAAGACCAGGCTGCCCAGAATCATGTCTAGATGGCTTTTGAATGTTTCCAGGGATGCAGACTCCTTTCTCTAGTGACCAGTGATAGGACATGAGAAAACAGAGTGAAGCTGCACCAGGGGAAGGTCAGCTTGGACTATCAGAAAAAAGTTCACTGAGAGGGGTGTCACTGGAACAGGCTCCCCAGGGAAGTCATGTCACCAACCCTGTCTGAGTTCAAGGAGGTTCTCAGTGAAGGTCTTTGTCACACAGTTTAGGTTTAGGTAACACTGTGAGGAGCAAGGAATGGGACTCCATGACCCATATGGGTCTCTTCCAACTCAAGGCATTCTGTAATTCCATTCTGTGGAAGGACACCTTCCACTAGCCCAGGTTACTCCAAGCCCCATCCAACCTGGCCTTTCAAGAATTCACAGGGCTAACACCTCTCCAGCAAAGGAGAAGATTTTCTGCTTTAAAACCACTTTTCAATACTGGCCCACAGTATCAAAAACAGGTAAAGAAACTTCGAAACACAGCAGCAAAAGCTAGCCATACAGCAGATGCTCCTGGAAAGAGAGGCATGAACTCCAACCACACTCTCTCCAAGTTCATCCAAAGATATTCAAAGTGCTGCGGCTGGTGGGAGCCACCTGAAAGAAGCTAATATTGTCCACAAAACACACATCCCAGGATGCTGCTGCTGCCCATATGGTCAGGAAATGAAAGGAGATGATGAGTGCAGGTCAGGACAATCTGTCTTTAAGTCAAGGCACATGCACCTGCTTTGCAGTTTGCATTAATATTAAAAAGAACTGTACGCAGAAGGTACTGCAAGAAACGTAAAAATAAATAAATCAAATACTCAGCATGGTTCCAACTTGTTTGTCACTGCCTCTGAATGATAAAATGGCAAATGGCTGCAGAGCTTTCACCTCTACAGCAGGGAGGAGGTTTTCTACAGGATAACCACAGGAGGAGACACTTTGGGAGCCAGGCTGTCAATCTAGGGCAGCACACCTACAAAAGAGCTGGGGAACAATTCGGGACAAGGGCCTGGAGCAACAGGACACAGGGAATGGCTTCCCACTGCCAGAGGGCAGGGTTAGATGGGATATTGGGAAAGAATTGTTCCCTGTGAGGGTGGGGAGGCCCTGGCACAGGGTGCCCAGAGAAGCTGTGGCTGCCCCTGGATCCCTGGAAGTGTCCAAGGCCAGGATGGAGAGGCCTTGGAGAAACCTGGGATAGTGGAAAGTGTCCTGGTCTGTGGCAGGGGGTGGGACTGATGAGCTTTACAGTCACTTTCTGCAATCTTACATAACATTACACTCACCACCCAGGCTTTAGGGACTTACTCATGCCCTCTTCATGGACTTAATTAATTCAGACTCAATTTCCAAGCACTTCAATGCCTCCAGGAAGCTCAGGCTCCTCACCCCATCATATCTTCACTGCACTGTCAAACTGAGTTTGATGTTTGGGGCCTGACCTTCCCTCTGTGTCCATCTTCTAAGCAATTTGCAGACCCTCCTCTTCACCACCTACACGAAGCATGGTGCCCCCCAACACCCAAGCATGCAGAGGTTGTGTCGGGCACCAGCCAGGGTGATGCCCAGAGTGATGCCCAGGGTGAAGTCTGTTCCACTCACACTCCACAAAGTGGCACAGCCAGAGGATAAAGCATCCGAGTTAGTCACAGACCCAGGAATATCAGATTTTTGCCTTTTCAATCATCATCAGAGCTTCAGAGAAGACCCATGAAAAGTAACCCAGCCAGAAATACAAAACTCATTTAACCTCCCATATCCTGGGATCAAGGAATCAGCAACAAAAAAGCAGAACCGAAGTGTCAACAATGGAGATCTGACCAGCTCTTCCCTCTCAGAATCAGCAGTTTAATAACCCGACCAAAACATCATCCCTGAGAACCTACAAGACACACCCACAATACAGAGTATTTAACAACATCAGACCAGACATTTCCCCTGCTCCACTGCAAATTCACAGCACACAAACACAGCAGGTTTCATTACTCTCTCCCTGGCACAGGCTTCCCTTGGCAAAAAGGAATTTATGCCAAACTTTGCTTTCACCAACACTAAACTAACACTTACAGTCATCAGTGAGTTATTTTAGAGTTAGACTTTGCTGAAGCCAGCATGGAACTTGAGACTTCATAATTTTGGCCTAATTTTCCTCAAGTAGCCAGTTACCCTGGAAAATCCAGAGGTTCTCTGAATTGCATGGAATGGTTCATTTCTTGAAAATAAATAGATTACATCATATTTGCTGGCAAATGGCTGAAAATGTTTTATATATAATTAAGAGAATAGAAAAACAACTACTGCAGCCAAGCAGGGAAAAATATATTCAACCTTTAGAGATGAAGTAGAGAGTTTTCCTGGATGTAATTTTGTCCATCCCATTTCCAATGAAGAAACAGCTGAAAAGGTGACAACCTCATATGCTGACAGGATTCTGAATAAGGGGAAAGGGAAAACACAACAAACACCACTCTGCTAGGATGAAATAATGAATTTATCAATTAAAATCTTCTGAAGTTTTGCCCGATAGATTTTATAGTGTTCTTGGTTTGAATGTCTAAGTGTGCTCATCTGCAATGTACCTCTGGGAATGAGGTGCTGTGAATCACAGAGGTCAGAGGCCATGCCCAGAGGCCCCCAAAACCCACAGCAAGGCTCTCAACCTTGCACTGAGGCAGCACTATAGCTTCATTTTACAGAGAGAGAGAAACAAAACCAGAAAGATTAATAGATTTTCACAAGTCACAAAAAAAGGAGTGGTTGTCAGGGCTGGGAATGATAAAATAACCTAACTCCTTCCAAAATACACACCGAAATAAACTACAGATATTCAGCTTTTGTAGAGCAGTTTACTTAGTGCATTCACAGAGTACTTGTCAGACTAGTGATAAATTTGTGGCCAATATCAAGAACAACTTTTCCTCTGTGTTGCTTTTAAGAAACTCTCACAAACTCACAGACAAAAATCTCTCTTCCCATCCAAATATTTTGCTTCCAGCACTGAAAAAAACACTCTGGGTTTTTGGATATGGGGTTCCTAATTTTTAGGGTTTAGAGTTTTAAAGCAGTGAAGTACTAGTACTGGAGAGAAGGAAAAAAATTAAAAGCAAAGTATTTCTACTTTAAATTCCAAATACTTTGGGCTAGCTAAAATTTCTGGATCGGAATCTCTTCAATTTGTGATCTCACGTTTCACTCCGGGATACAGAAATTCACACAGCTTCTCCTGTGGACACACATGTGCTGCACACATGGCTGCTGTGGGGTCAGCACACGGGACATACTACAGATGCCAGGCTCAGAACACATTCTCCCTTGGAAAAGACTGTCTGGACTCAAAGTGATGGAAAACTGGTGCTGTGCTGGTGGCTGACTTAATGCTGAAGAGAAGACAAAGAAAAGCAGTGAGGTCTTGTAAGCTAAAGGCTCTGCAGCCCTCTGTAAGCAATGCTGGACATTTCCCATCCCCAGCTAAGGAAATCAGATCATGAAAACAGAGGGACACTTGGTGGATGGGATAGCTTCCTCCGCATGACACAAGATCACAATTCTCCCTTCTGCTGGCCTGTTCTCTTTGTGTGGATTTCAGGGAGCAATCACTGGAGAGAGACAAATCCCAGGGAGCACCCACTGAAGACAGGCAAACCTCTGGGAGAGCCAAGCACTGCAGGCTGCACCAGTATCTGTGATGTGGAGAAGAATGCAAATGCACAATTCATCTCTTAAAGGTTTCATCCTGACCACAAATGCACAGTTTGAGCATAGGTAGTTTTTTCCCCCATCACTGCCTGGATGTCAATGAAGAGAGGAAATGGGCACTTAGGTCTTACAGAAGCCAGTTCCAAGGAAATTCCTAGGAAAGTGGAAGCCCTTGAAAATGCACATGTACATTTATTCTGCAGAGCATGGTTGCTAACCAAGCTGTTTTCCACTGAGAAAGATTCCCATCTTAGCTAGCTCCATCCCAGGGGATGAAGTGCACAGATAAAGTGTGTTCCAACCCCAGCACACCTGCAGGTGTTGGACTTGACTGTTCCCTCGGGGGACAGGGACATGTCAGGGACATGCTCTGGCCCAGAAGCCCTCACATGCATCACAGCACTTGTCCAGCAGTATTCCCAGGCCTGGACATTTCAGCTCCCTGGGGCTCTGAGGCAATTTCAAAGGCTGGAAAACTGAATTTTTGCAATACCTCAGCACAAGGCATTGTTGTGGGAGGAATGAAAGAGTAGAGAATCTCCAGCTTCAAGGAACCCACAGTCCCTCTCCTGAGCATGCAGGAATCCAGCCCCAGGCTCTCCCTTTGCCAGGGGTAAACACCACCCTAACCCCAATCCCTGCACTTCACAGGGAATAGCAGATAATATGCCACAACTTCTTATATACTACAAAATATGCACCCACATACAAAATAACATGACTGTCTTTGAAGACTTTGGGGTTTACACAGAGATGTACGTATCAGTTTACACAGTGATGTATCAGCAGATAAATTGAAACCTAATGGCTTTCTTTATTTGCTGAAGCTATTAAGTTTCTTGGGAATTATGTTCAAAGGTGTTCAATAGCTCATTTAATATGATCTACTGCACAGTGCAGACAAAGCATCAGCTAATGGCCCTATACGGAATTCAAAGATTTAGCATCACCTGCTTGACTCAAAAAAACCCCAACAAAACAAAAAACTCACAACAAAACCCCCCAAAAACAACCCAAACAAAAAACCCATTGAAAAATACTCCAACAAACCCCAACCCCCCCAAAAAATACCCCAAAAAACCAAAATCCCAGCACTTAAAAAAAATTATTTTCATCTGAAACCATCTCAGATCCTTCTTCTAAAGCCTTTCAAATAATCCCTCAATAGCTCCATCTCAAATCCATACAACAGCAGCAACTGATGTGCAACATCAGCTTGCAAGGGAAGAGCTGATATACCATAAAAGTACCAGACCACTACAGGGATTTCTTAAATACATGAAATAAAGATAGTTCATGGAAAAACTGAGAGGCTGGTTCTTCTCCTTTGAGAAATCATACTGCTCTTAAACTTCTGCCACTTTATCAGTGGCTGCAGTTGGGTAGAACCCTTGTTTTAAGGAGTTTCATTAACCTCTTCAGATCATGTAACTCAATACAAGACCTAATTAGATGAAATCTAGGGGTTTGGGCTCTTTATTCTGGTTTCTTCCAAGCATATTCTTAACTTCTATGCCAGCACAGAACTGGAAGAAATATACCTTTGTTGGGTCAGTAGACCTGGAATAAATACATCCTCCTGAAGAGGAAAGGCTGGAGGTTTGGTCCAGCTGCATGTCCAAACTATTAGAACCAGATGTTTTCCTTAACCTCGGGGTTATCCCAAAGGTGTCCTTGTAGTACCCAACAAGTCACACATCTGCAGGAGCTACAGGAGCCTGGTCAGCTTTGCCAGGTGGGCAATTACTGCTGGGAGATATAACACACCATCACTTCTCCTTGGAGATCTCACTCTATTGGAGGAGTAAAAGACCTGAGGCACATCTCTCCTCAGCAGATCTCTGTGGGACACTGACTTTATTATGGCTGTCACCTGTCATTCTTGTTGTGTTCCACGAGCCACAGCAAGTTCTGCACCTTGCAATAGCAACAGAGCAAACCTGGAGGTGACTGAAACTCTCCACAGGCAGAATCAACCAACATAACTGCACAATGAACTGGTGAGTGTAGAAAAGAAACTCCTGCTTGGGCCCAGCCTAGCCCTGAACACATATTCCTCCCCCCTTTAAATCTGCACCACATATACAAAGACTGGCTCATCCAAAAATCCAGATGGGAAGTTTGTAGGCTGGAAGCACCACTGACAGCAGCTCAATTCTTGCTCTGTGAAACAGAGCTTCCTTCAAGGCTCAGGTATTAGCCAAAAAATCCTGGCAGCAGCCTTCGCTTGTATTAAGTCAGAGGAGAGTTCTGCCAGCAGACGGCCATGAGCTCACTAGTCTGAAAAAACATCTCATTGACAAGAGTTTTTGTGGAAGCAATAACTTGTTTGTGTGAGAAATAAAGGGAGAAGGGGGAGTGAGTGCATGTTAGAAGTGATTAAACATGTACCACAAACACATTCAGTAACCTAATTTCCATTTAAAGTTATATATGATAATTGCCATTTAAATCCTGCTTCAAGTAAAAAAAAAATGAATTTAAAAGAAATCATAAATTAAGAGACAGTATTTAGAACCAGTGACATTTTCATATTCCAGTCACACACACTGAACCTATTTCAGACTGGTGTTTTGAAAAATGAGTGCAACCATAGTCTCTGACAGCCAGAGCTGGAGGAAGAAAATATTTGAGGAGGCAAAAGACCCAAATGCAATTATTATTCTCTACCAACCAATTTAGAAGAGTCTGGGTAGGCTCCTCCAAAACCATGGAGCCCATCTCAGAGACAAATAAATGGAAACTCCATCCAGAGCTTCGTACTGAAGGAGCACATATCATCTGGAGCAAACACCAGCAGCATCCAGAGACTGATTTATGGGAGTGAGTCAAGTAATGCTAAGGGAGTAAGACTGGGAAAAACGAGCACAGTACTGGGCTACTGCTCTGTTGTTGCAAGAACTGGTTGTGCTAAACCAGATACAAATGGCACAGAGCACATGCAGTGCTTGGTCCCTATCAGCAGCTGGCTTTTCTAAACCTCCTGGGTCTGAATAACCCGCTCATATCTCAGTCTACAGCAGCTTGGAACTCCCAGTCCCAAACCTCACCTAAGCTGTGCAGCAAAAGTGAACAGAAATTATTCACCTCTAACAACATCCCACTCCCATCTGAAAGTGCTGAAGGAGATGGGAGCCAAGCCAAACTAGAGAAGCTATGGAGTTCCAGGCACTAAAAGTAATGGAACTCTAACTCAAGGACTTCCAGAAACCCTCTGCACACACTGAGAGAAAAAAAAAATACCATCCAGCCAAGTCAACACCAATCTGCTTCCCAACTCTGCCAGCATGCAGAATCCACCAGAAAATAACATCTCCAAATCTTACTCCTCACCACAACCCTCTAAGGAACCCCAGTTCAATCCAGGGGCATCACAAGGTCATATCAGACGCTCCACTATCATCAGCTCTTTTCTCCATCTGTAGGATCTGCAGAAGTAATTGGAGTTCTCAAAGTCTTCCCACTCCCAAGACCTAACTTCACTTTAACCCCATGGGCAGCAAGGGATCCTGTCCATAACACAGGACATTATCATCCAACCTTGCTCCCTACTGACACCACTTCTCCTCCTGACTTGTTAAGCCTGTACAACCCACCAGTAAAACAGATCCTTGAATATTTAGAGTTCCAAATCTGAAAGCTATTCCAGCTATTTCTCCCACTAGTAATTCTAGCCAATTGTAGCCAAGAATTAAGGAGAAATAAAATGCAGACCAGCAGTTCCTGAAGACACTAGAACTCCTTTTAATCCTTCAGTTTACAGAAAGGAGAAAGAACTTGCCTTTTACTGTTTTTCCAAAATGAAAACATAAATCTTTACCCTAATCATGCAGTTCTTACGCTGACATATATTTCAAAGTCTTTTTTTAAATTAGGATTTTTGTTAGTCTAGTGTAGTGACTTTTGCACGTAACTGCTGTGCTTTTCACCGAACTGTAAATATTTTTGTCATTGTCTTTATGAGTTAAGGTGTTAATTACAAGTAATTACAAGTTCTGGTTAGACTACAGGTTTTTACTCTTGCAAATTCTTCATTTAAGAAGAAGAATTTGCAAGATTACAAACACACCCTCAATGAAACACAAGGTTCAAGGTTCACTGAGCATTAAGGTGCAGTGGCCAAGGAAACACTCTGGGACAACCCAAAGAAAAGGCAAAACAGCTCCCTGGAGCAGTGAAGCCAAGCCCAGAGCTCAGCACCTGCTCTGCTCCTGCAGCACACACCTAAAAACACGTTTCAATCTCACTCACACTTTATTTTTCTGGTTCTCTTTTTGATGAAAAGAGGATGTAACATTCCTGCTTCCTCACATGAACTGAGGAGTTCTGGTGATTAATGCAGAGAGAAGAGTCTTGCTGCAAAGCTTTACAGGTCATGCTCCTCTTTGGCCCCCAGACACAAACTGTAGGGACAGAACAGATCTCTTGCAGCTTCTCCTCGTGTCCAAAAACACACATCCTAGCTAACATCTTTTTATGACTTGCCTGAAGCAGGCTTTTGGTTATCCAATGATACAGCAGTCCAGCTATAGGACTTAAGGTCACTTGGCTGAAGTCCGGTATGGAATAATCCACATGTTTGAGCTAAAAACCAGAGGAAAAA
This sequence comes from Anomalospiza imberbis, assembly GCF_031753505.1. Classification (NCBI taxonomy): domain Eukaryota; kingdom Metazoa; phylum Chordata; class Aves; order Passeriformes; family Viduidae; genus Anomalospiza; species Anomalospiza imberbis. Next base: position 7,519,112 of record NC_089689.1, on the reverse strand, counting down.
AATCAACCCACCAACAAACTGACAAAAAGGGTTTGCATTTGACAGAGTTTTAACATTTACCTTCCTTGTCACAATAAGCAGTTCAAAGTAGGAATGCTGGAAAACAGCCTTTTCCTCCAATCCTGAAATGGTTTGGGTGAGAAGGATCCTTTAAATGTCACCTAGACCAACCTCTACAATGAAGAGAGACATCTTCAACCAGACCAGGTTGCTCAGAGACCCATCCAACCAACCCTGAATTTTCCCAAGTACTTCACAAAAATGACTGAAAGTACCGAGGAAACAACACAGCACCTATTTTAAGAGCAGGTGTTGAGCTGCTAACTGAAGTTCTGACCTGCTAACTGAAGAGATAAGCACCTGCTATCAGCTTCAGGATATACCTCTGGAACTAACCCTTCAGAGGTAATACAACCTCACTGTTGCCACTGGGTAAAATTCAAACCAGACTGCAGCCACACATAACCTTCCCTCTGCAGAGAGATCAAAGTGCAAAACTAAGCAAACAATCCTTTTAGAATCAAGGGAAGCCTGTACACTGTGTGAGGAAAGGAGAAAAAAAGCATAAATATAAATAATATTTTTCTTCCTTACAGGAAAAAATCATTAAAAAAGCAAAACATAAAAAAAATCTAACAAACAATTCTCTTTTGGAGCTGAGGCCTTACAAAACTAATTTGAAAAAGCTTAAATGAGCCCTACCATGGTACTGTAGTGCCACATGGACTCCCACTATCATCTGCTTCAACATGAATTTAGATCCTTGTGAGCTCCAGAGGGACAGCCTCAAAATCCTGCTCCAGATCAAGATCTGCTTATCTTTATAACAGGTGTTATATGTCATTCATATCAGTCCATCCAAAAAGAATGAAAGGTAAATTGCTGGAAATCTATTTTTTCCATGTATTACAGCCACTCAGGCACCAGAGATGATACAAAGATCTCATCAACTTTTATGTTTTAATAAATCCCTGGAAAAAGAGCAAGGACAGACTTTGGTGAAGGCATATTCCCAAAACAACACTATTAGCTTTCATGCTCAGTTTTACCTGATTCTACAGTTAGTTACATGTTAGAAAGGGGAAAAAAAACACTGACTACTTAAATAGTTGGTCATAATGAAAGCAGCCTTCACTTCTGAGTAAGCTTTCACTTCCCAAAATGTCTAACAGCTACCTCAAATAAGAAACCACTTCTCCCAAAGAAATATAAGAAATTCTGCTTTATAGGCCATTAGCATAATTTCAGTCCTCTACAGTGAATTCAGTGTCTAGTACAAAATTTAGCCTTTTTTTAGCAGTGCCACATCATGTCAAGACAAGGAACAATGTGTTATGTTGCAAAACTTACCCACAACCTAAGTGGTTCACATAAAACTTTAATGACTGAACTCCATCTGAAAGTATATACCAGATCCATAGTCACATGTAAGAAGTTTAAAATCAACATGTTGTTATTAGTCTCCCTGTCAACTTTTCCAGGAAGAAAACTGGCATCATTTTACAGTAACAAAAGTGCTCTGACCTAAGGACACCAGATATAAATATACAGACAAATGCATGTGCCTGCACACACAACCAAAACTAATCATTTCACACTTAAAATCTGGATTCAGGCACTGTATGAGGCAATTTGTACACAAAAAAAGGAAAAAAGAATCATGTTTTTCTTAACTGACGAATTTATTAGGAGTGCCACATGCCTGTATGAAGGAGCTGAGCATTCTACAGAAGAGGGCAAAAAATCCACTTCATAGAAAACACTTGAATTTTTTTTATTCCTATCTTTCTTTACCCTGAAATTTTGGTGCATGTGGGTCCCATTTATCTGTAATCCACCCTTGGCCATAATCACCATCAGCATGCACAATGCTTGATCAGAATAAAGGAAATGAGATGCACAGAAATAGACTGCAATAATACCAAGTCTGAGACATCATCCCACAGGAAGGAAATTCCAGGTTCTGACAGACAGCACCCCACATCATCTCGGTCCTCTCTCGACCCTGTAGCCCAGATGAGCCTCCTGGGACGAGAGATGGCAGCAGTGCTGGGCAATGTTCTGCACACCATGTGCATCACAGACCTGTTCCTAGACAATCTCGACCCAATGCATGAAGACTTTTAGTCCCAAGGGACTCAGATAAATAACTGCAGGTATGTGGTAATTTATGTAAGAGATCAAAAAAGCCCTTCCATCAGCACAAGTCCCTGTTTTGGTCTCCTCAGGAAGGGCCCTGCCAAACCTCCCAGGGACTGACCCCTCTCCAGCTGCATTCAGACACCTGGGGTCCCTTCCTCAGGAATCTGATGGGCAGTGACCAGGCGGCTTTCTGAAAAGATGACGTGTTCCATTTAACAGAAAATAGGAAAGAAGAAGGAGAAAAAGTGGTTGGAACAACAGCCTTTATCCCAAAGGTCTGCCACCCTCAGCCCACATGAATTTCCAAGACAGTCCTTGACAGTGACAGGCTGCCCAGAGACTGTAGAGTCTCCATCCCTGGAGACATTAAAAACCTGAACTGAAACAGTGCTCTGCCTTCACCAGAGCTGGCTTTGGGAGCAGCCAGCCTTTGGAGGTGCATTCCAGCACTAACCATCCCAGGAGATCCATGCATTAGCTCAGCTGGAGAAGCACTGGGGAAAGGGAGAAGGCTTTGTCCCTTTACTCCCAGATTCACCAGAAATGAGGAGCTGAAATAGCTGGTGTGCCAAGTATAAGTGAAATTGACTTTTTTTTTTTTTTTTTTTTTCTTTTTTTGGGGGGGGTGGGGTGGCAAATTAATAGGAGCACTTACAGCCAATATTGGTTGCAGCTGGTCCTTGGACCCACAGCTGCCTCCCACCTTCCCACAGCTGAAGGTGGTTCAAAAGACAGGTCAGTGCACAACCTGGGCAGCCTGGACTGGATGAGGAATCCCAACCCTGCGGGAAAGACAATAAGGGATGAAGTGGGATCCTGCCTTGGGCAGGAATGAACTAGATGACTCCTTGAGGTCTTTTCATCCCTATGTTGTACATATGAAAAGAGACAAAAAAAGCTTGAAAACTGTATGTTCCTGACCTTTGAAAATATCCAAAGGCTTATCATAAACAACAGCCTCTGCTACTCAACTCTGTCCCACTGCTTCTTTTGGGCAATAGATTACTTTATTGGATTCCAGTCTCCAAACCCACAACCTCTACCACAAGGCACCAGGCAGCCTATGACACGAGGGACAGACTCACAGATAACAGGGTAGATCCCTGTCTCAAAAGGCGGGTGCCAAAAGATGGCAGACAAAATAAATTCTTGTATTTCCAGACATACAGACCATACAGAATTGAGATATTAAAAATTATTAAACAAACACGATGTACTATGCTCACTAGTGTCACAGAACTCTTACATATTTTAAGACATCAGTTTCATGGTATTATCCCTGTACCTCTGGAGGGCTATTTATTCATTTTATGGTGATACCAAATTATTTTTGCCTTTTTTCTTTTATGCCAGTATTCACACTGCTGTCTCATAGACCCCAATATATAAAGTGTGGGACAAGATGGTCTTTAATGTCATCAAAAAAGCATCAGAATCTGGCAATTTATCACCACAGCAGGGAAAAATAAACTCCTGCTACCCTGGGCATTGCCATCACACAGCTCACACCTCTTTTATGGCTTCCCTGCAGAACTGCAGTTTTTAGCTGAAGAGTGGTTTGTGTCTTGCCATGCAGACCTCAGCAAGGCACAGCAGCAATTTTTGACTTCCCTTTAAAAGTTTCTACTGAGTAATTTCATGATGCCATTTGCTTCAGTTTGCCAAGACCGAGATGAGGGAGAGAAACCCAAAGGACAAAAAAAAAAAAAAAGTGATAATGGATATTGGGATGGGAACAGTTCTTTAACCTTCCCTGGTTTTCCATTTTAATGTAATTTTTCTGCACCTTGGTGCAAAAATGACCTTAGCAAGAAAGTATTCATAACTGACATTTCTTGATTCTTCTGTCTCCAGTCTTGATAAATTCAACAATCTCGTGTAGGCTACTTTACCCTTCTACACCTGTTTCCCCAGCTAGAAACTGGAAGTATTTACTTATATTCTTTCTTTTGATGCAGTCATTTAAATGCAAGTTCTCTGGCAGAAAGGCTCTCTGCAACATCTTGCACAACAGGAACATCACCTGAACTGCAATTCCAAAGCTGCGCAAATCCCATCTCACTCTTGCCCCCTCTTAGTCTATGACTGTTATTAAAACTACATAATAAATAAATTTAAAGTATCTACAAATGGGAAACTAAATCCCACTAAAATTTAAATGATGACCCAAGCGAAAAGTCAGTTAATTTGTAAAGCTTATGTTTTAATATTGCCACATGGAAGTCATAGCACAGGTGAGCACACCTGAAATGGATGCAAAACACCAGTGGACAGAAGCAGGAGAGGCAGAGCCAGCAGACTGGAATGTCAGCATTCCTAAGTGACTAATAATGACCATGAAGATTAAAGTGACCTCATTGCTCAAATGGAGACAAGGACAGAAAACACAGGGTGTTTGAAAGCCAACACTTCCCTGAGAGTAATAACAGCCATTAAAGTTTTAAATGATCCCTGCATCTCACTGGAGTTTGCCCTGTATGTGGAATTTTTTCACATTTGAAAAGTAAACCACTAAAGAATAAGTAAATGCTCAGATATCATCAGCTAGTTCCAGTCTAATAATACATAATTATGAAATACAATTATTACACTGATCTCATCAGCTTCTATTTTTAGCTTCATCCAGTTCTTTTAAGTTGAAACTATTCCCTCACTGGAGCTATGTTACAGTACATCCACTCATCTCTCAGCTGGGATTTATTCCAGCTTTCCACCTGTCTCACTATTGTTCACATTATCATTTCTGAAATACAAGCATACTCTGATCCCCAAAGCAGATTCTCAAGCACAAAAGGACCTAATTACTGCTCCCAAGCACCAACTCATTTATGCAGGCATTCCATCCCCAGGTTACTGAGAGGAGAGAGCAGATGACCCACTAGGACAAAGCAAAAGATTAAACTCCAGGCAACTTTCTTTGCTATACAATCACTTAATCTGAGACTAAGGAAGGTGTAAGGCGATGTGATGAACTGCTGAATACACACACTTTCAGGCTGTCTACTGCAGCCAACATGAACCTTCCTGACAGGCAAACACTCTGTACCTGTAACTGACCAATCTCAAATGAACAGTCAGCATTGATAAAGCTCAAAACAAAACCCCACAGCCTCACCCACCAAAAAAAGAGGGTTGGGGCACGCTGACTGTGTAACTTCTGGGTCATTTTTGTCCAAGATAAAGATCTCTTTCCCTCCCTTTGCAGTTCTCCAAGCCCAGCACAAACAATGCTGTACACTTTGCCTGCAAGTTTCCCAGCCTGGCTGGGAGCACAGGGAGCTCTGGGAGAAGCTCAGCCACACGAGCAGCACGTCAGAAGAACCTTTGTGGCTATAAAAACGCTGGACTTGGGTCCAACAGCCAGGCTTTTCCTTTAGGCTCTGTCCTGCTGTGGGCCCCAGCCCGTTTCCCACAGCACTGGGCATTTGGGCGCTCGGAGGGGACAGCTGTGACCCTTCCTCCTCCACAAGAAGGGACAGCTGTTCCCTTCAGCACTGCACCTCCATGGCGACACGGGACGCACATCGGGCTCTGTGGCCAAAGAGGGGACACTGCCGTTCCCACTGCGCTGGCCGGCTCCAAAGGCTCCCAGGCCGCCGACGGCCGAGTCCGTCCCGGGAAGCTCAGCAGGGCCAGGGCAGAAACCTGAGCTGTCCCACAGAAATCCCCAGCACAATCCCGGGATGACCTGGCCGCCGGCCCCGGCAAGGACAGCCGGGGTTAACGCAGGCCAGGACCGGCCCAGGAGGCAGCTCGGTGCATTTCCTGATCCTCAGGAGGGAATGGCAAGAAGGGAAGGAAGGGTTTAACTGCAAGGCCACGGCTCCTCCGTGCCAGCTGGCCCCAGACCAAATGGCCTGCTCGGCTCATTAGGAGCCAGCAAGTCCCTCCCAAGCTGCTCGCAATCACTTCCAGAATTAAGTCATAATTAGGACCAAAGGTAAGAAGGGAACACCAGGCTGTCTGCGCGCATCTTTTGCTCAGTATCAGGGTAACAAAGCTTGGGATTAATTGATACAGACTACAAAAAGGAAATTCAGTGCCTGCTTCAAACTCGTTATCTCTTAACCCATCTTTAGTGTCACTCATAAAGCTTCCCGCCTAGAAATCCGTCAGAGAAATCCACTGTTCAATTTCAGCCCTCCAGCTACGCAGAGAGAGCTTATGGGAGCTTGAGAGATGATCTATGGTTTTAGTTTTCATTCTCAGGATCTATGGTTGGGCATTTTAAAATGCTGACTTACTCAAGAAAATGCTGAAGTAGGATGTAAGTGGCAATGGAAGAATGCAAGTCCATGACAAACACCACTCCCCTGCCCTCCTCCCCAAGCTATCCCAGTAACACAGGGACACAGGTAAATCTTGGAATTCATCTGTTGAAAGGACCCTGTCTGAAATACAAGATGCTTCCAGAAATGGACTGAATGGTTTCACTTGTTCTCAAGAGACTTTACAGATACCGTATGTGAGCTTGCTCTGAGTGGGTACTTTGTGTCCTGAACATTGCCAGCTCTGGAAAAGCTCAAGTCTAATGGAGGAGCAACTAAACCTCTCCAAGGAACCACTGCCACCCCACAGGCACCTCTCACTCTGTGGCAACTCAGAGCATCCTCAGAACTCCTCTTCTAGAGGCTGTGAAACTTTTAGTCATTCTCATTTTACAGATCTTGACATTTTCATCAGCAGATTTTCCAGCTTAGCCATGCCTTCTGTCTGTGTGCAATCCTCTTAAAAAGGGAATGATTTCTTATAAGAACCGTACCGTATTTTAAGTAATGTTAAAATAAGTCCCCACAAATACTTTTACACAATATTGCAGAGACCTTAAGTCTAGTGAGGATAATGCAAGTAATGTACTGAAAAAGTTGCAGAGCCAACCAATTATCTGCAGGACTTAAAACTCTCCCCACAAAACTTACTTTGCACTTGTACAGCAAGAGGCATTTTGAGATGTGCTCTGATTTGGTGACCAGGACTGCACTTACAGCTCCCACAAGTTTTTATAAACACCAAGCTCAGCTGAATCACAGGCCATGTGGGGTCTGATAATATCTGTTTTTATACACATCTGCTATGACAAAATCTCAACTGGCAAAATTCCTGCCTATACAAATGAATGAGGAGGCACAGATCTACACAGAGAGGAACGTGAATTTACCCACTGCCACACACCAGCCTGTGATTCCAACACTTGTGTGGCACCCCGAATTTGGCCTGATAGCACAACTTGCTTTGTACACCTGCAACACGAAAAGAAAGGGAAAAAAAAAAAAAAAAAAAGAAGATCTATCCACTGACGTTCTGCAGAGCCCTGCACTTGGAGACAAATTACAGCCATGATACTGAAGCACACAGAAACATCTGTTTAATGACACTTCAGTGATGTGACTGGGGGGCAGGTCCTCCCCATCCCCTTCAAAGTAAAACGAAACTTTACTGAGTTTTTAAGGTAACAGGAGCCTCACCACAGACTTCAGCGAACTTTGGATCAGGCTCTACAGAGGGAAAAAAAACCCTCAGTTTGCGGTTCTTCTTCGATCCTGTTCCTCTCAACACTTATGTCAGGTTGAAGGATTATTTTTCCCTTTGACTCCTCGCAAGGGCAGATTGACCAGTTCCCAAACTGCTCTAATTCCTCCATCCCGACCCCTGTTTGACCGCCGCAGCTGCCCCCATGCTGCGATTTCTGAATACATCTTTTAATCCATCTTCCAGCCTCTAGCCTGGCAACAATGCTCCTTTCAATGCCCACCAGCACCTACCCAGCCCGCCCGCTCCCCAGCCCTGGAACATCCCGACCAGCTCCCACAAAGCCCGGGATTTACCAGCCGGGAGCCGGCCCCACGCTCCCCGCCGGAGTTCTCCGTGCCTGTGGATTTGGACACATGCTCCGGCGGTGAATGTTCCCAGGCTCCAGGCCAGCTTTGCTGGGATAACTCATCTCCCTGCGGCTCCCGGCAGAGCCACCGCGCTCCCGACACGCGGGGGGACCGCGGAGCGGGGGGCGAGCTCTCCGCGGCCGCCACAGCGCGGCCCCGGCTCCTGGGGCGGGCGCGGCCGCTGCCCCTCCGCGCTCTGCCCGGTGCCGCTGCCCGCAGAGCCGCCTCTCCCCGCACCGCCCCCGGCCCTCACCAGAGCGCGATGCGGCTCTTGGGGTAGCTGAGCCTCTCGATGCAGCCCAGGACGTGCGGCAGCGTGTGCGCGGCGTTGCGGGCGATGATGGCGAGCAGCACGGTGGGCTGCAGCAGCGCCGACTCGGGCAGCGCGGGCTGCTCGGGCCCCGGCGGCTCGGGCGGCTCGGGCGGCTCGGGGGCGGCCCCGCAGCCGCGCAGCAGCGGCGGCAGCAGCAGCAGCAGCAGCGGCGCGCTCGCAGCCATGATGGGCGAGGGGCAGCCGCGGAGCCGCCGGCAGGCAGAGCGGGCTCCAGCCCACGGAACGCGGGAGGAGGAGGGGCAGCGGGAGGACGCAGGAGGGAGAAGGGAAGGAGGAGCCGAGCAGCGCCGCCGCCCGCCCTGCGAGTCCCGCTCGCCGCCCCCCCGGCACCGCCCGCAGCCCGCGCTGCTGCCGCCGCCGCTCCAGGTGCGACCCGGTGCCAACCCCCGACCCCCGGGAGGCTGCGGTCCGCGCCGCTGCTCAGCGCCCGCGGTGGAAGCTGCAAACCCCACTGTCTCCACCCGAGTTTGGGCTTTAAAGAGGCTTTAGGAGTGTTGCTGCTAGCGCTGAGATGTCCCTTTGTTCGAGGCTTACGTGAAGATCTCGCCCTTATCCTTCCCACACAGATGGGGAATTAAAGTAACTTTGAGCTTTTATATCAGGAATTTTTTGGCAAACATCTGCGGGATGTCCGTACGAAGCAGCCGCACAGCCCACACCCGTCCCACGCTGCAGGAGGGATGCGCTGTTCCAGCTCGAGCATAGCTGAAACATTAATATCATAGAGTCACAGAAAGGCTTGGGTTGGAAGGGACCTTAAGGACAATCTCATTCCAACCCCCTGCCATGGCAAGGACACCTTCCACTGTCCCAGGTTGCTCCAAGCCCCATCCAAGCTGGCCTTGGACGCTTCAGGGATGGGGCAGCCGTAGCCTCTCCAGACAACCTGTGCCAGGGCCTCACTACCGTCACAGGGAAGAAATTCTTCCTAATATGTAATCTAAATGTACTCTCTGTCAGTGTGAGGATATTCCCCTTGTCCTATCATTATGTGCCCTCCCAAAAAGTCACTCTCCCTCCTTTTTATAAGCGACTCTCACATACTGGAAGGGACTCAAAGGTCGGCCTGGAGCCTTCTCCTCTCCTGGCTGAACAACCCCAGCTTTCTCAGCACCTCTTCTTTGAAGACAGGAAACACAGGGAAGGTTTTCCCTGTACTTCATTGACTTATCCACCATGGAAATGTTCCCGTGAATTGACCGATGGCAATTTAGCATGAAAATACATAAAACATATTCCAGCAATTAAAATTGTTGGGTCATGAGCTTAAAAGGGGCATAGTAATCATAGTTCTCTTAGAAGTTAATAGGATTTGGGCATGCTAGACCCTTTTCAAGATGAAATCTCTAATTAACTCTAAGAGCCCCATCCCAGCATATTTGGGTTTTACTGTGGGTGGGAAGTTTCTCCAAGGTGGGCAGAACCACTTTGAGCAGGTGCTACTGTTGGCTGTGTTCTTGCAACACTTAAAAAGGAGGAAACCTTTAGCAAGCAAACAATTGTTTAATTATCCATAATCTCCTTGTGAATTGCTTGCATCCAGGTAGTATGTATATATAAATATACACACACACATTATATATATGGAGTTAATGTTTGCTCCTCTTTGCTTATAGAACCTGATTTATCATGCACCCCAAATGACATTGTCTCAGTTTCCTGAACAGAAGACTTCCCAAAAAGGATCATCCTAGGAAACTTCAATAAAGAATCTCCAGGGGTCATAGAATCATCTGCACTAAAATTTGAGAAACTCTCTCAATTTGTACTCATCTTCCTGAACAATGAGTGCAAATGTGTTCCTCCTGTTTGCCCTTCGCCATGCCTTTATAATTGTCCTTCTAGAATGATACATTAATGAGGCTTTTCTGTGATGGTTAGTTTGCCACATGTTGCTTTTATGCTTGGATTCCTTATTCGAATAGAAGGAGCAGCTTTGCAGCCTGTGCGAGGTGATTAGAGTTTCACAGGAGCCAGCCCAGCCGCTCACATTTGGAGGGTGAGGACTAACGCTGCCAAACTGTACTTGATGTGGAGGGCTGGAAGCTGGCATTTCCCATCCACTGGACATTCAACCTGGGTCACAGGCCTGATTTTAGGATGTGTCAGCAGAAATAAGCCCCTCCTCTGCCTGCCTTTGCCAGAACTCTGAGTGTGCCTTTACCCTGTGCAGCTCTTGATGTCCTCAGTGAAATCTAAATTACCTTCAGCTCTTTTCAGACTCTTCTCTTTATTTTGTGAGCAGCATCAGAGCCATAACGATTTGCTGGGGGCAAATGAAAAGAATCCAGCAGCATCCCAAAGCCAGTGATTCGCTCTCCAAAGTGATTTTCCCTCGCTCACACAATTCCCCGTGCTGGCTGGCTGCCATGGAACACAAAAGAGTGAGAGCAGCAGAAGCCTGAAACGTGAGATGTTCTTCCATGCAGAAGAGAAAGGAGTCAGGTCAGCTTCATCTCTCACTCCCAGTCACACACAGCTGGGGCAAAGTTTGGAGAGCTCAGGTAAAGAGTTACCTGACAATTCATGTCATTCCAACACCTATAAAGGTGTATGACTTCATGTCCACGTATAAAGACATCTGTACTCATTCTGACTTCTTTATTGGTGGCCAAAATTATATCCTGTGGGGTTTTTTTAAGCCCAGACTCCATCCTGCTGTGACAAGACAATGAGCCGCTCTGTGGTGAAGTATTTTAGCTTTGAGGAAGAAATGGCTTTTAGCAGATGTAAGTCCCACAGAAATCAATTTAAGCCATTTGTTTCAGCCTCCTCTAAATATCTACACCAAACAAGGAGATTCCAGCTATGACAACTGTCTCTGGCAGAGGTATAATCACTCTGTTTGGCAGGTGACAAATTCTCTGAGGCAGATTTCTTCTAAATTGTTTCCCACATTGAGGAAATCAGAGGTTCCATCCTTCTGATGTAAATTGACTCGTCTATAGATTGATGTGGATCCATCTCCTTTCACTTGCTTCTTCACCTCTAAGAACTCAAATCCATCCAATTATTTTCCCAGCAGTAGAGTGAACCACTGTTGCCAACTCTTCCATTAAAGTCTTGGAGACTGGATTTTTTTATCCCATCTAGCTATCTATTCTGTGCCCAGGGAACTGAAGTGCTGGCTAACACAATACTTTTTAAGCAGCCAGAATGGCTGCTCATTTTACCACAAAATTCCTTGAATTAGATTGGCCCAAATATGACTTCCAGTGCCTACAAACCACACACAGTTTATGTGTTACATACTTACGGACCAATTTTTTGATGCCTTATTAGAGAATAGCCACTGTTTGAAACTTATCAGAAGAGCCACCGAGGCAGATGGAGCTGATAAGCCAGAGCTGGGACACTTGGCATTAGACAAAGTCAGAGATTTTTCCAGTAAAGCAGCCCAAGGTGCTCTTAATGGCAATACCTTGAAGGCATGTCCCTTACCCAGTCTAGCAAAGCTCTGGACACTGCAGATTGATAAGGCTTTGGAGCCTTTGGGAGAAGGGACCGTGAAAGGAATACATACATACATATATGTATGTATGTATGTATATATGTTTAATTTAAAGAGTATAAAGCGGCGCCTTTGGCCGCGGCGGGGAGGTGGGAACGGAGCGGAGGCGGAACGGTCGGGGCGGCGCGGCAGTTTCCGGGGAGCGCTGGGCTGCGCGGCGCCGCCCGGAGTGAAGCCGCGTTGCACGCAGGCGGGAGAGCATGGAGCCGGCGGCCGGGCCGGGCTGGGGTGGCATTTGCCCGGCTCCGGGGGGCGAGGGGGGCACCGATCCGGGCCAGGGCTCCTCCGCGGCCGGGAGGGACCCGGGGGCACAGGGCAGCTGGTCGGGGGCGGCTGGCGGCAATTGGATCACGGCTCACCCCACGGTAGGCCGGGGCGGGGGTCCCTTGGTCTCTCGGGGGGTCCCTTGGTCTCTCGGGGGTTCCTTGGTCTCTCGGGGGATCCCTTGGTCTCTCGGGGGATCCCTTGGTCTCTCGGGGGGTCCCATGGTCTCTCGGGGGGTCCCATGGTCTCTCGGGGGTCCCATGGTGTCTCGGGGGGTCCCATGGTCTCTCGGGGGGTCCCTTGGTCTCTCGGGGGTCCCTTGGTGTCTCGGGGGGTCCCTTGGTCTCTCGGGGGTTCCTTGGTCTCTCGGGGGTCCCATGGTGTCTCGGGGGGTCCCTTGGTCTCTCGGGGGTCCCTTGGTCTCTCGGGGGTCTCTTGGTCTCTCGGGGGTCCCATGGTGTCTCGGGGGGTCCCATGGTGTCTCGGGGGGTCCCTTGGTCTCTCGGGGGGGTCCCATGGTGTCTCGGGGGGTCCCATGGTGTCTCGGGGGGTCCCATGGTCTCTCGGGGGGTCCCTTGGTGTCTCGGGGGGTCCCTTGGTGTCTCGGGGGTCCCTTGGTGTCTCGGGGATCCCTCGGTCTCTCGGGGGGTCCCTCGGTCTCTCGGGGGGTCCCTCGGTCTCTCGGGGGGGTCCCTTGGTCTCTCGGGGGGGTCCCTTGGTCTCTCGGGGGTCCCATGGTGTCTCGGGGGGGTCCCTTGGTCTCTCGGGGGTCCCATGGTGTCTCGGGGGGGTCCCTTGGTCTCTCGGGGGGTCCCTTGGTCTCTCGGGGGTCCCATGGTCTCTCGGGGGGTCCCTTGGTCTCTCGGGGGTCCCATGGTCTCTCGGGGGGTCCCTTGGTCTCTCGGGGGTCCCTTGGTCTCTCGGGGGTCTCTTGGTCTCTCGGGGGGTCCCATGGTGTCTCGGGGGGTCCCTTGGTCTCTCGGGGGGTCCCTTGGTCTCTCGGGGGTCCCTTGGTCTCTGGGGGGTCCCGCTCTCCCGGCCGGCCCTGCAGGATTCTCCCCTCGCGGCTCTCGAGGTCCCCCAGGAGGGTTCTTCGAGGAGATGCCCATATAATCTGTTATGTTGGGTTTATCGAGGGGGGCTCCGGCCCGTGGGGTAGCTGGGGAATGCAACTGCCAGCAGGGGCGGAGGTTATAAATCATGGGATCCCAGCTGGGAAACGTAAATGCTTTAAACTTCTTAATTTTTACCACACCGAAAACATGGAGGTGTTAAATTTGGCCATCGTCTTAACGTTGATGTGTTGCAGCAAAAATGGGTACATTTACCCCCACATGGGTAAAATTCTACAAAGCTAGAGCTGTTCCAGAAATAGTTGTGACTCCTCTTGTGTTTATTTTGCTTGCTTTTTTTAAGCGCTAAAATATGGGGAATGGGGAAAAAGGAGCTTTTGAGATACTGTCAGGAAACAAGTGCTGCTTTTTGATTGCCTTCAAACTGGTTTGAAACTCCAGTGGCTCTGCTGGCTGTAGAGATGGCGTGTGCATTCTTAGCATAACCTGTGCTTTCCTTCATCAACGTTCCTCTTTGGGTCTCAGTTCACAGAAATGATGTCACTTGATGTATCTGACAGCACTCAAGTCTATGCTGCCTTTTTGGTGTACCTGGACCTCTTGGAAGGTAAGTGGGGGAAGTGACTGTATCCCAACTAATGCCCTTAGGAGCTGTTAAATTCATTGTTTGCAATGGGACAGGACCTTTCCTGCCAAAGTCCTTGGTGCCCATTTTGAGACTTTTTCTGCTGCAGGTTTCTATCCTCTGCCTCCCTGGAGCCTGTGCAAAGATGAGGGCCCGTTTCATCCAGCACTTCCAGGTGCAGGTTAAGGGAAAAGGCAGTCAGCATGGGAAAAAAAGCAAAAGAGGAGTAGGGGAAGAAAGGAATGTAGGAAGGTGAAGTGAGGAGTTCAGTGGTGGAGCTTGTAATAGTCCTCACTTGTAGATTAAAGTGTAGATTAAGTTCCTCAATCATTGTGTTTCACAAAAGTCACCATTTAGCACATGGCTGCTGTGTGCTGGCCTGTTTTCTGGAAAGGGCAGTGGTTCCTCTAGCAAACAAGATCATTTGCAAGTGTGGTTGCAGTAATTTATAACCATTGTAGTAATAGTATGTAACAATATAGTAATTTATACAATAAATTGTAGGTGTTGTGCTTAGGGCATGGCTTGGTGGAGGATCTGGCAGTGTCAGGTCACTGGTGGGACTCCATGATCTTGGAGGGCTTTTCTGGCCAAAACGGTCCTGTGAAATCCAGTGTAGTCTGCTGGTGTCTGCTCAGAGTGGAGCAGAGTTTTGTGATATATAAACTTCTGCCTGGCTTCTTCCAAGCTGGCTTTATTGAAAAGGGGCTGTGAGTAGGCAGCCAGGCAGGCTAAGAAAAATATCTCAGTTTTGCTTGGAGCCTGGTGCTTCTCAAGGTCAGGGAAAGGAGGGATTTTACAGTCCAGAAATTGCTGCGTCTGTTGCTGTTACACCTCTGAAGGAAATGCCTTAATAGTCTTTAAAAGAAGATTTCTGTAGTTCTGCAGAAAAGCTTCATCCTTATCCCTTCAGCAGGAGGTTAGGACTGTGTATCATCATTAACCATGCTTTTAGCACCTGCTGCTTCACACATCAGGGCGCTGAGTCAGATGACTAAAGCTGTGTGGTTTTATCTTCTTTTTGCCTTTTGCAGAGCAGCTTTGTCAGCTCACTTCACCACCCATCAGTGCAGCTCTGGAGCCAGCAGGCTGCTCCTGCTCCTTGGATTTCTTCAGCAGGATTGCTTCTCAGGAAGTGAATTTGGCAGATGAATGGAGTTTTCTGTGAAGAGAGGGAGGGAAAACAAAACCTTAGATGTTAACTTAGATACTGCATTTATTATTTGACCAATTAAAACTTGTGTTTTGTGTTCTGCCCCTCTCATCCCCATGGAACCTTTCTAGGGAGGAACTGGCATGAGGTGCATCCTGTGGGCGTGGCAGAGCTGCAGTTGGTGTGTTTGCATGCCCGTGCCAGGGAGCAGGAGGGGCTCCAGGTGATGGTGCCAGTGCCTGCACACATCCTGATCAGCCACGAGAGGTGAGGGTGTGCTCAGTGCTTGTCTCGGGTTTCCACTGACAGAAAATGGAGCACAGGAGCACTTCACAGGCTGGTGATGGCATGGTCAAGAGGGGGAGGAGGAGGAAATAGAGCAATATCAGAGGAAAGCAGCCTCTCAGCCTGTAAACACAGTTATTTTGGGTTCTGCAGACACACAGGCAGCTTGGAACATTAAGGAAACCCCAGCTTGCATCAGTCTCTGCCTTTTCCTGTCTGGAAGTGGTTCTTGGAGGTCAAGCAGAAACTGATGCCCACTGATAAACACTTCCTGTTGTCTGGAGTTGCATATGTGCTAGGAGATAACAGTGGACACCAAAGTATGTGTTTGAGAGACAAGGTTAGAACACAAGGCCTTCACAGCTTATGTTTTGAACATTCTTGTGCTGATTTTTACTCTTGGAAATGTACGATGCTTTCTGAGTTGCTGGACTTGAAAGGACCTAAGAGGAAAGAAATCCTCTTGGAGCTGCCTAAGAATCAGCTTTTTTATTGTCAGATTTGTGGATAAGCTTTGTATAGTTTGCTTTGCTTTTGCTTTCAAACTCTAATTTGGCTACTTTGAATGGGAACCTCCTCTCACTTTACATCTAGAGTCTCATGTGCCTGTGATTTTTTTTACTTGATTTCCTCACACATGCAAGAGCAATTCTTCAAGCAGAAGACAGCACAGCCATGAATTTGTTACATTACAGATATTTACAGCCCGGAACACTTCCACTCCAGTAGCTTTACAGTCTCTTTTAACTGGCCCCTAGAGCAGCCTCAGACACACGGTCTGATTTACTCTCTGATAAAGGCTGCCTTCTCTGAATGGTATTTGCCATGATAACGCTGAAGACCTGAACTATTTCAGAGGCATGACATGGTTGTACATTTTTCAGTTTCTTTTGTTCCCACGCCTGCTAGGAGCTGGCTCAGGGCTGGCTTTACAAATCTTACTGCTTTTGCTGCTTCCTCTTGCTCTGTGGGGCAGCAGCCTGACACAGTGGTAGGTGGCTAATTAATTGCACTTATTAGATGTGTGTGTGCACTCTAGGAGTGATGCTTTTGCTTTTCATTTTGCGTTTTAGAAGTGACAGATCTTGCTGGCAGACTTTCATCATAATTTGTTTGTTGGGTGAGGGGGAAGAAAATTATTTACTACATATTGATGGGGTTCAGTACTGTTTTTGTGCTGAAAAAAATACTATATTTGCAAGTATTGGTCAATTACTCCTGGGGGCTTGGTGATGTGATCTCCACAGGAGAGGAAAGCTGAGAGGCCTTGCAGGGTGAAATGCTGAGTGTCATTCAGCCTGTCTGCAAGCAGGAGATGTGTGTGTGTGTGTGTGTGTGAATGAAAGGGACATGCTGCAGCTCTCCGCTCAGACAAGATTTTAGGTGGAAATGGAAGGCAGCCAGTGAGCATGTGGGATCTTTGAGGAATTCCACCTACAAGCTGAGCTGTTGTGCTTGGTTCATAGTGTGTTCCACCTGGGCTGAAAACTTGGATTCTTGGCATTGGGTAAAGGCCAGGAGTATGTTCTGATTGACTTTTAATGACAGATATTCCGCTGCATGCATGTCCTATCTTACTCTGTGTCATTGGAGCTTTTCACGGGGAGCCTCTGCACTTGTTTGTTCTGTGGTGATGCTGTTTGCTCTGCCTCTGGCACCAGAGTGTCTGGAATCCAGTACTGGAAGGATGTGTGTGGAGAGGCAAAGAGTGAATGCATCACATTGATTAAAAGTACAGTTTGTAACCAGGGTTTGCTGCAGAGCAATGACACAGGGTGTGTTGTCACTAAAATGAGCTGAATCCCAGGCTGCAGTGCCAGCTGTGTCCATAAAGGCCTGTATGTGTTCAATAGCCATGGATGTTGTCAGGCTGGGAGGTTGTATTTGTGTACAACACTTGTATTTGTGGTGTTGAAGGTGCACCTGCATTTTGTTCAAAGCAGCACTTTTTGGTTTTGTGTTACCTGCCAAAAACAGGGGAGGAGGTATGAGTACAATGAATGCAGCTCACTTAGTGTTGAAAATAAGCCCTTGGAGGGATTTGGGACGGTGAAAATGTTCTGTCTCTATTCTGTGTCTGTAATTGTGCTAACTGCAAAAGAAGCCAGTAACAGCAGCATTTATGGGCAGCACTTCCTTGTTTAACCAGTAGGGTTTGGAAGTGACACCTCGAAATCAGACTTCCATCTTCATTCTGCTCTGTTTTTCTTATTGGTAGAAGAAAGAAAGTGGTTCACTGGGAAAAAAAGGATTTTAGTACTATGTATGTGCTAAAAAAGATCTCACATTTTGCCAGTTAGTCAGGCACTCTTGTGGTCTTCCAGAGAAATATAGTGGTGGTTCTCTACTTGAAATCCATGTCAGCCAAGCTCTGCCTTCTCAGGTGTCTCATGAAGTTCCCAACTTGGCTGCCACTGAGAAGTGTATCGTTAAAAGGCCACAGGAAAGTTGCTGTGGAAATTACCAGCAAGACACCTAGGCAAAAGACAAATATGAGTGCCCTACAAAAAACAAAATCTATTCAATGTTTTTTAGCCAATTACAAGATTTCATCATGTCCAGTTTGAGCATGACAGTTAAGTGCTGAAGGCAAAAGCTGTTCTGCTTCCTAAGCTCACTGTCCACTTCTGCAGAGCTGGGTGGAAGCTGCTCGTCCAGCTTTGGCAGGGTAGGGCTACACAGGAACCCACTAAATTAGACAATTATGGGCTGTGGAGCAAAGAGTCTTGAAAAGTGGCTTTGTGCTCTGTGTGCTCTTCACATGAAGATTGCTGAATCTTCTGTGAGCGAAGCCCTGTGGAATACGATGCAATTTCTGTCCGTCTGTGCCTGCTGTGACCCACACACAGCTGGCTGAGGCTTGGAGAGCCTCTGAATTCAGCAGGGACTCTGAAGGAGTTTGCAGGTGCATAGGCTGGGGTGTGCTTGCGGCTCACTACAACACCTCAGTGCATGCCAAGTACCTTGTTGTCAGTACATTCCAGAACTGTGGCTTCCCACTGTGGAGGAAGCAGTGAATCCTGGGAGTGCTGCTTCAGAGCTGGCAGAAATAACTTGCATAAACCAAGTTCAGCAAGTTAGGAGAGCTCACATTTTTGGCAGCTGGATTTTTAGATAGCCTGGAAAGCCTTGAGCCTTCAAGGACCAGGGAGTTGGGTCCCAGATCTAATAGAATGGGGCACTGTTTGTCCTAGACAAATAACTCCGTCTAAGCAGAATGTTGCAGATAAACTGTCAGATTAAATGACATGTCACTGCTCTGTTTGTATTTTGTGTACAAGTGTTGTAAATGAAGGATGAAGTTACCTTAGGTCATGAAGACCTGTGAAGTTTGGGAAAGGCTTATTCTGTTAAAATGCTAACTTACTTTAGAAGAAAGCAATATGTAAATGTTTTGTTTTAAAGCTGATAAGCATCCTGAGAAGGAAATCTGAGGACTGGAATTTACTGTCTTCAATGTCTGTAGACTTTGAAATAAATCTTGCTATAAACTGAAAAATCCTGTTATTTTAAAGTACTGGAAGTGTGACGTGCATCTTGCATCCTCTTCACAATTTTGTCAGTAACTCCCTTGCTATAAGCATACTTTACTCATGCAGTAAATCACACATTGAAAATATAATTAGTGGCTCCTAAATGTAAGCTCTTTATTAGTATTTTTTATTTAATTTTTTAAATTTAATATTTTAAATAAGATTGCAGCTCCCACAGCAGAGTGGGTTATGCAGTGCTGTGGTTGAACATCCAGTAGTGAGTTTGTCCTGTAGAACTTTGCTGAACATCCAGTAGTAAGTGTGTCCTGTAGAACTTTGCTGAACTTTGATACCTCCCTTTTGTGTGGTTTTTCTTGTTTTTTTCTTGAACTTCCATGGGAAAAGATCTTTATATTCCTTGGGGCTTCAATTCCTTCTCCTGACCAGTGTGGCATGTGCTGTTTTGTTTGCATTTTTTTTCTTTCCATTACAAAAACTGAGTTTATTGTAGCATTCCCTGTTTGTGTGTTTTGGGAACAAATCCCAAGGAACAGTTGTGTGCATTTACACCTTCTCCCAGTCCCATGTGCTCCTTCCCACATATTTCAAGACACTGGGTTAATGCTGCTGCCTGCCCTGCAGCAGTGTCTGGAGCAGCATTCCTGATGTGCTAAAGTTTGCAGTGCTGGCTAAATCCAAGGAATTGTGCTCTCTGGGAGGTTCCTGTGCCATGGTGCTGGCCCAGGCTGAGACAATGGCACGCTCCAGTGCCTGGGGTAATGATCTCTGCAGTGGCACAGAGACCAGCTTGTGTGCACTCTGCAGCCCTGCCTGGCCAGCAGGGGAGGGAGCTGTTCAGGCTGGCCAAGCCTGCAAGGAATTATTCATCCAAGTATAAAGGGCAGATTGAAAGCCTTTGGCTTTTATGGGATGGAAGGCAGTAGTTCCATTTCAGCTCAATGGAGCTCTATGCAACCTCCATAAAACTGCTCTGAGCTTGCAGAGGAACGCTGCTTCTCAGGGCATTGCATGGGATGTGTCTCTGAAATGCTCTTTTGTTCATCACAGAACTTGCTGCTTGAATTCTGTATGATTCTGCCCTTGGTTGTTTTTTGCAGAGTCAGTTGAAACCTCAGGGTCACCAGCTGCACACCTGGTTCTTTCTCCCAGAGAAAAGGGCAGTGTTATTTTGTTAGGAGCAGATATTGGAAAACACAGCACAGATTTCTGATGGGTGTTGAGGGCCTACGTAGTGCAAAATTAAGATGGGGCAAAGATGCATTTCTAAAACACTTTGCATTAGAAAAAGGGCTCAGAATAGGCTTCCTAGTTACCTACAGGGTGTGCTGGGGAATGTAGGTGGTCAAGGCTGTTGGTGTCTGCCAGACTGCTGGATGCACTGACTTCCTCTGTTCTGCTGATGTTTGACACTTTCAGAAATGTTAAATCCACTTTTATTTAAGCAAATAAAATGAACTTTTATAGTTGTCATCCCCTGTATGGTGTAGCAGATTGTACTGGTCACTAAGGAGCTTATTGGTAGCCATTAACTGGGTAATTTAAATCATCAGGCTCTCTTTGGGGGGGTGTTAACACATGGGCTTCTTGCCTAGGACTTCATTTCCATCATTGACTGCAGCTGCTTGTGAGATGGGCAGCCTTGAAATAAAGGGTTCTTGCCTGGTTTAGGATGTCCAACATGCATTCTTTGAATTTCAGAAGACCAACAAGGCTACATGCTTTCTTTATTTTTCCATAGACAGCATTAGATGCATTAAAAGGATTACTAAAGCTACACCTTTCCTGCAGTATTTCATCTTCCTGCTCATGGCAGGCAGCAAGCACAGTAGAAACAGAGGTTCCATGGCTCCTTTGCAATGTCTGCTGGTGCAGAGGAACGTCGTGATCAGGCTGGACACAGAGGCTGCTGGGGATGCCTTCAGGGGAGGAGGGCAGGGGATGATGTCTGACACAGACTTCCTGAATTCCAAAGCTTATCCCTTTAAAAGATAGCCTCTCACTGCTTTGCAGATGTGCTGCAGTGCGCTGTGGCTACTGTGGTATGCATGAATGAGAGCCCTTGTCTTGGGGCTGCCTGTGTGGAGGGAGGGGCAAGGGGAAAAGGGTGCATTTGCAATTGTCATTCTTCATCTGTGGACAGCAGAGTTAGCAGATCATCCTGATGCAATGGCCTGTCTTTGTGCTTCTTACATAAATCCTGGAACTCTCGTCTCCTGAAAAGGAAGAAGAAATGTCATTAATCTGTTGTGAGGACCTGGCTGCTTTTGGGATCATGGGGCATCTTCAAAGTCCTAGTTGCTAAATAGGGGGAAATAAAGTCTCAGGTGTTTGTGCTTGGCAGGATAAGAAGAAATCATGAGTATCAGAAATGCAGATCTAAGGCCTCACTGTTCCATCCCTCCTCCTGATAGACTATGAGAAAAACCAGTGACAGGTATTAAAGAAAATAGGAAGGAGCTTCTGTCCTGGCTGACAGTGAATCCAGGCCTCTGCCTGAGTCTGCTCTCATATACATCATCCACACTCAACACAAGTTTGGTTTCTTTGGCTCCCAAAATATCTCTCCTGGGTAGCTGCGCCCTTTAATTTGGCGTTTTATCATTAATTCTATATTGCATTCACTGGAGAAAGAGAAATCAATGTCCACTGCTTCATGGATAGTTCTTCCCTCACAGTGTCTCTGCCAGCAGTTTGCCAGCTTGGAGCTTTCTCCAGACACTTGGCTGCTGAGGGTGGAGAGGCCCTGGCACAGCTGCCCAGTGAAGCTGTGGCTGCCCCTGGATCCCTGGAAGTGTCCAAGGCCAGGTTGGACGGGGCTTGGTGCAGACTGGGATAATGGAAATGTCCCTGCCTGTGGATGGAACTGGATGAGCTTTGAGGTCCCCTCCAACCCAAATAATTTCATGATTCTGCATGTGGCAATTGTATTCTTGCTCTCTGCATGTGTCAGGAAGGAGATCTGTAATCTTTTCCCAGACTCTTGTTCCCTGCCGGGGCTTTGGCAGGACACTGTGGTGCTGGGGGTACCTCTGCACAGGGGCTGGAAGTGACAGGAGCCGGAGGTTCCGAGCACAGAGTAATTTACCTGCCAAATAAACCTGCAGACAGAGCCTGCTGAGGTGGCAGTGAGCACAAGAGTAGATTCCTCATTACCTGAAGGAGTCTCTTGCAGTGTCTCTCCTCTGCCAGTGGCCAGCACAGTCTCCCTCACCTTATTTGTTGTGTTGTTAGGAAATGTGCTGATGTGAGAGGGCTAGGATAGTGCTTTTCCCAGCCATGCCATCTCTGTTACACGAAGTAACTGTGTTGTGTTGCCTTGCTGTGTGTCTGGGCCAGTGGTGCAGGCAGGAGGAGAGGCCCTCCTGAATTTACCAGGCTAGATTATGCACAGTTCAGAACACAGATGGATCCTTAAGAAGGTCATGGGCTTAACAGCGAGGCTTTCCAGGCTGCTGCTCATTCTCTGCCACGTTCCATTTGGCTTTTATTAGAGGATCAAAGGGGTTCTGAGGGAAGATGGTGATTGAAGTCTGAAAGCTGCTGCCTTTAGAGAGAGCCCTGTTTCCAGCTGCAGTGCCTGGCCTCAGAGCTGCCTGTGCTCTGCTGGTTGAGCTCTCCGGGGTGCAGGAAGCCAGGACTGCTTTATCCTGGTGCACAGCTGAACTCTCCCTGGAATGTAACCTGCCCCAGCAATCTCAGAGGATCCCTTTTGCACCTGATGTGTGGGAGAAGGGTTCATCTCTGGTCACCACACTCCTTCAGAACTTGCTCCCCAGTCGGACCAGGAATTCAGGGACTCCAGGGATCAGTGTTGTCCTGAGCTCTGAACCGTAAAGTAACTGGCATGTTTCTCTTAAAATAAGCTAAACAGGAAAAATTGCATAACTTTGTCTTGAGCTTTTAAGAAAGACATTATTTGGGCTCACTGTTCTGAAGAAGGGCATTAGTCTTGTGGCTTTTAGTCTAGACAGGGAGGTAGAGAAACCTGGCTTGGGCTCCTGGGCCTTCCACAGTCTGGCAGAGACCTGTGGCAGAGGGACTGGAAGACTTACCTCTGCAAATGGAACAAGTCTTAATTATTCAGTTCTCCAACTGAACACCAGGTGTTACTTAATTAGATTTCTTATATAAGTCTGCTGAAAACAGGGCTGGTAGAGATTGCTGTGCTGGGATTGTGGTGCATGAGGGATGGCTGAGGCACGTGCACACGAGTACACCTAAACAAAGCTTAAAAGCATGCGTTGAGCCATTTCCAGCAGAGATGTGTGTAACTGATTCTGCTATTTTCTTTTGTTGCTTGATTACACAGCTTTGGATTTTTATTAGAACAGATATTACGCTCACTTTAGTAAAGATGAGTTTGCAGAGTGAAAACAGGCTGAATAAAAATGGTGCTATTCAACCTTTTTGCCATCATAGGTGGTTGTGAACTCCTTTCTAAGTGATTTTTTTCCTCTCCTAGGTTAAGGGAAATACTGAAGAAAGCCTCTCTCCCTCCAGAGGATCCTGACACCCTGCTGTCAGTTACCTTGGCCATAGTTGAGACAGACTCCACAATAGTCTACTATAAAATGACTGATGGCTTTGTAATGCCAGATCCTGCTGATGATACCGAAGATGTGGATAATAAACAGTGGAGGAAGAAAAGAAAGAAACTTTTCAAATAATTGGGGCAGAGAAAACAAAACGTTTCTTGAACTCCTGTGCTCAAACCCAAACAAATGCAGGAACTGATGTATGTGAATAAGTGGTGTGCTAAAGTCTGCCTTGGCATACCAAGATGTGTTCAGGGAGAGCAGAGGCTTGTGCAGCTGCACTGTGATGAAATGCCATTTGAGGTATGCTTTGACACAGATCAATCCTGACTAATAAATACTCTTGGGAAGTGTTTGCAAAGCTTGTGTTTCTTCTCTATCTGGTCAGGCAAATAACAGAATAAACACATCCTTACCCATTCTGTAAATATTGGTTACCGGTAAGTCTGAAGGGCTTGTGGCAGGATTGAAGGGTTTTGTAGTTTAGAGTGTCTTGTCTTAGCCCTGTCAGAAGACTCATGCTGCCCCCCAGGTTATGTTTCTGAACTTTGCTTTCTTCCCTCTGCTTTTGGACAAAAGGCTCTTCCACAGAAATACCTTATTTTTATTTTTTCCCTACAGAGGAAAACTGATTATAGCAGCACCAGAGGCAACTAAAACACCAAAGTATGTCACCACCTATGCTGTAAGAGCACACCAGTTACCTGCTTCAGGCACCAACTAGTTTTCTAAAGCCATTGTCATTCCTAGGATTTATTTTGTCTTTGGACACAGCTTCTGCATATTGGAAGTGATTGCCCAGGAGGTGCTTCAGCTCGGAGCGAAGACAAATCTGACTTTAAGTTACTTCTGCAGGAATTTTCCACGTCTTTTGCATGAAGATCTTCTCCAGGTTAAACTTAAGAGTTCCCTGGCATTCAAATAACATCCCAGAGCAGCTTCTTGAGCACAGGATAGTCTGTGTGACAGCTGTGTGGCCAAGGATCAAACATTCAGAAGGTGAAGCACAAGAGGTTGTCTTCTTGCATGAGTAGAAGAATGGGAGAGAATCCAAAAAACCAAGCTGGAAATGAAAGACAATTTAAACTTTGCTATCTCTGGGACTAGAGTGGATGTTTCTGTAGCTGTGGAGCTTGATGTTATTTTGGCCAGATGTGCTGGGAGGCAGAATGATCCTGCAGGGAGTCCTGCACACCCTTGGAGGAGGTGTGTCACTGTCACACAGAGCTCTGTAGGACACCTTTATCCCAATACAGCCAGGCCAGACTCAGCATCTGTGGGTTTCAGTCATGGAGAAAAAGAGTTTTTCTTTGCCTTTCTCAGCATTGCTCCCCTCATGGAGGAAACCATAATTTTACTTTGGTGTGATGCTGTCCTGCCTTGAAGGGCTCCCTGTGTGCTGAGTCCTGCCATGCTGCATGTGACCTTGGATGTTGGTATTTCCTGGGATCCATGGCTTATTCCATAAAGCAAGTGTTAGGCATGGCTAGGCTACCTGCCACCAGGTAACTTGTCCTGGTTACAAGCTGGGAAGTACTTCAGCCCTGCAGGAAAAGAGCTGGTTTGTGTGAAGGAGGCTGTAACAGATGTGGCATGTGGCAGATTTGGTATTCAAGCGACATATGCTTTACCCTGAAAGCAAATTCCTTTGCATTTGCTTCAGTTTCTGGGCAATACTGCCAGTTTGCAGTTTGCTGCATGACTGATGCTTGGCTTTACCCTTCATTTTGTCATTTCTGTTCACAGAAAGAGGAGCCTCATAACTTGAGCCTCCTTTTCTATACACTGAAAACTGCTGACCCAGCTTCACAGGTCAAATTGGAGAAACTATGTCTGAAGGCTTTGATTTCTGTTTCTTCTTGTGTCCCACTGAGAAATGATTATATAGGCCTTTTCCAGCCTCCTTAGATTGTGGTGGTTCTTTATTTCTGAGGGGAAAAAACAGAGAAGAACTAATAATATCACAGCACTGTTTGTCCCATAGGTATTACAGTGTAAACATGGGGATGTTAAATAAGCTTGGAGCCAGCTGTGCTGCTCCTTTACATTCCACTGAAGTATTGCTCTCTGTCAAATCAACAACACAAAGACTGAAGCCTCTGGTCTTCCAGGCACTGAATAAAGATGGGAGGAGACTTCCTGTAGAAGCATATCAGTTCAGAGCAGTAGCTCATTAACATTCCTGAATCCATAGCATCGTGGTCCTGTGCCCAAAGTGTTCAAGCATATCTCTGCTTTAAGTGTTTGTAAGGCATCCATGGAAGTGTGAGAGCCATGACACTGCTGCCAATGCAGCACTTATTTCAGCCCAGAAGATTTTGCAGGCTCCATACTGCTATCTTCTAGAGGTTTTTTAGGTTTTATTTGCCAAGTGCAGCTTGATACGTTTCACTGAATGCCCCTGACCAACAGAAGGTGTTTTAAAATCTGGAGAGGATCATTTTGCAGTAGATTATTGTTCCAAGCCTTTCCTCTCTGCGGAGGGATGTTTGCATTGACGCTTCCCCACCGAGTCAAGAATGACAGAAAAGCAAAGGGCTGTTTTGGCCTGGCTTTGACAGCGAGACTCTTACATAAGGGAGCCCTTCCTTATGCAGACTGTGTCTCCTTGAGGCACTGCTGGCACCGTCACCCACCTCTCCCGGCTGCAGCCTCACTGTTTGCAGCGCACTCAGAACATTTCGTGTGAAGAAATGCTGGTGGAGAGGCAGGAGAGCCTTGTCACGTCTATGAGGAGGAGCTGTGCTTGTCAGCAGTGGCCAAGAGCGCTCCCACAGCCATTGCGAGCCCTCTCTGAGCACGGGGGACAGTTTGGGCAGCAGCTGCTCCCGTGGGAGTCTCCCAGGCCTCCATGGCTGCGTGTGCTCTGGGCCAGTGCAGGAATCTCTGGCTCAGCATGCATCTCTGCCTCCTGGGCATGCTGGCATGGCAGCGAGGCAGAGGCCAGGTAAAGGAGTGTTGCTTCCACATCTTAAGCACAATCCCACCTTCTACAAAGTGCCCCTCAGCATCTCTACAAAACACTTCAGTTTCTCAGAAATCACTGGAAAGAAGATGTGGACTCTTGTAACCCATCCTTGATCTTGGCACAATTTTAGACAGGATCTCCTGCTGGGACACAGCAGTTAGATAATAATACTGCTACTGCTAAAGCTAAGCCATCTTAATCTTCCTCTTTTCTGTCAGCAAAAGCTATTTTGTTTATTTTTTTCCTAATAAAGAATCCATATGAATTTATTAATTGGCCTACTACTGTTGCAGAGCTCTACAAATTAGATATTTAATAGGTTGTCCAAGTAGTTTTGAGCAGATTTCAGTATCTGCTGTGTTTCAGAATCAAAATGCTATCAACTAGCCTGCAATCCCTGTTCTGTGTATATGGACTACTTGTTAACCTTCTCTAGTCCTCCAGGGCCAGGACCTGAGGGAAGGCTGGAGATCAGGGAAAGGCTCTTCCCCAGAGGGTGCTGGGCACTGCCCAGGCTGCCCAGGGAATGGGCACGGCCCCAAGGCTGCCAGAGCTGCAGGAGGGTTTGGACAATGTTCTAAGGGATGTACAGGGTGGGGTTGTTGGGGTGTCCTGAGCCAGGAGTTGGACTGGATGACTGATCCTTGTGACTCCCTTCCCACTCAGGATATTTCATGCGTCTAAAAATAGCTGCAGCTGCAGCTCATATTTCAGAGTATTCAGGGAGCTGATGGCTTTTCTGTTTCATTCCCTCATTTCTCAGATGTCCCCACTGAGACCCCAGATCCCTGCCTGCAGCAGAGCTCACTCAATTAATGATGCTCTGAGTCCTGCTCAGCTCCATGCTGGGTGTTGTGTTTGCAGCACCTGACAGACAGAATTCATTTCCTGATGCCTTCTTAGCCATTCTTTGCACCCCACCTGGCTACTCATGTATCTCACCTGGCCATCAAGCTCTCAGTGCCAAACTAGAATGGCTCTGCTCATCTTTTTCATTGCTTTTTTACTTCCCCTCTTTCTCACTGCTGTAGTCATCTCAGCAAATTTCTTGCTATTGTTCACTGGCCTCTTGACCCACATTTCATACCCCTAATTACCTTCAAATTTATCTTTCCATGCTATCTGGAAACACCTCTTTCTTTCCAAGCTTCCTGTCTTCTGCTGGGGTGCCCGGATGGTCTATTAAGAGCCATCTATGCCTTTCTCTGCTCCAATCCAGGTACCAACTGATCCCCTCCATTCCACCAGACCAATGCCATTTACCACGAAAAATTCGGGTAAATTCTGAAGCAAAGTCTTGTGAGCCCTGTGCCAATGTCCAGCCAACACAGATTGACAGAACATCCTGAGCTGGAAGGGACCCTCAGGATCATCCAGTCCAACCCTTTCCCTGCCCAGACACCCCAACAATCCCACCCTGTGCATCCCTGGGAGTGCTGTCCAAACCCTCCTGGAGCTCTGGCAGCCTTGGGGCCGTGCCCATTCCCTGGGCAGCCTGAGCAGTGCCCAGCACCCTCTGGGGAAGAGCCTTTCCCTGAGCTCCAGCCTGACCCTCCCTGACACAGCTCCAGCCATTTCCTGGGCCCTGTCCCTGGGCACAGGGAGCAGAGATCAAAAGGCCCTCTCTCCCGGAGAGCTGCCTTCACAGGGCAGGGAGGCTGTCTCCCCCTTTCTGTAATCCCAAACAGCCCCATTAACATCCGGCATGGATGTTCCCTGGGTAAATCCGCCGGCAGAGCTGGCTGGAGCTGCTGGTTGTGTCTGCGCCAGAGGGCGCTTGGAGACTGCCAAGCCAGAGTCTTCCTCCTCTGGGAATGCTGGAGCTTTGCAGAACTCCCCTGACACACCTCGCCTGCTTCTCCTAAACAAAAAGAGGGGGGAAAGCCCTGTCAGCAGAAATACCTGCCATGGCATATTGTTTTTGGTCCCGGCTAGGCTCAGTTGGTCCGGCTGCCTTGGTGTTCTAGGGTGAGAAGGGTATCTGCACACCCTCCTGCCCAAGCACCTTTGGCAGAGCTCCCAGGCACAGGCTAGCCCCAGCAAGCTGTTGTAGTGATATGCAGCTCTTAAGCAGTGTTCAGCTCTTTTAGAAGTGATTTCAGCTCTTAGGCTTGCTGGGGTGCCTCGGGCAGACGCAGGGAGAGAGAGACGGGGAGCGCTGTGTGAGGTTCCACCGGAGGATCTTTATTTCATCTTCCGTGAAGGGTTCAGGGACAGCTTTCTTCCAACGAGCTAGGGAAACTGAGGGGTTTTTATAGGGTACAGGGGTTTTGAGAAATGGTCCAATGGTGCGGGTCAGGGTACAAATTGACCTATTGTCTTACAGGAAGATAACAGAGGGTCTGAGGCGCGGAAAAAGGGGTTCTTTTGCTAGTCAGCATGACTATGCATTTTCTCTGCCCTTAGGCAGCTAATCTCCAGAGGGGCCTAGCAGGCCTATCTGCTGCAACAACTCCACTTTCTGTATTTAATAAAAAGGCATTCCCAATGGTTCTTTTAAAACAATGGACAAGGCATGAGAACATAAGTAATACAATGACAATTACAATGAAAATCAAAATAATTCCCTTAACCAGGGATGCAACCCATCCAGTTAATCCCCATTTACCAAAAAGGTCATTGACCCAGTCTGGGTTCTTTTCTATTTTCACATCCTTCACAAGTTCCTTTATTTTTTTTGAATGTTTGCATGGATGGATTCTGAGCGTGACGAGAGATTGAAGCAGCACATCCCTTCGAAGTCCTGGCATCCGTGTCCATGGGCGAGCAGCAAGAAGTCAATCGCTGCGCGGTTCTGGAGAGATGCATGTCTTGTGGTTTCCTCATCCTTTAAAAGATCACTCAGGGCGGCAGATGTAGCGTTGGCTTGCTTACTAAGCCAGCAGCCTAGGTGATTTATTTCACCAAGGGCCTTAGCTGCAGCTACCCATGGTAAGAATAGGGAGACAGCGATTCTTTTTGGTTTATTCCAATTGTATAATCTGGGATCACAATTTTCATCAAATTCCGTATAGGATCTTTTGTGGCGATTTTCTTCCCTTTCTTTTTTCCAATTATGCAACAAGGTAATATTTGGTGTGAGGGTAGAAAGTTTCCCAAGGCTACAGGGACCTCCCTGAAGGTGTGAGGGGATCCCAGCCCATACTCGGTCACCACAGATGAGAAACATTCCTTTGGGTAGTACTTTTGGGATGGAGAGAGGACACAGATAACACTCGAGTGGTGTAATTGCACCAGTTTTCATCTCTGGACAGGGATAAGACTTCTGATAGGGAATATAAGCAAAATTTGTTATCTTTTATGATGGGAGGAGGGGGTTAGGGTTTTTTCCTCATTCCTTTTCTCTGTTCCTTCCCCCCCCCTTTTTTGTAATAGAAGCAAGGGATGGGTAAGCAGGTGTGAGGTTAAGGGTTTTTAGTAAGAGTTGGGAAAGGGAATTATAGGGGTTTTTAGGGGAAAAATTTTTTAAAACAGATAATAACATGTAATTTAGAGAACAATTTTGTGTTTAAGCTATGTCTGGCTTATAGCTTGATTGATGCAGCAGAATGTTATTCATCTTTTCTGTTTCTTCTGCTGTCGTGTGATGTGTCGGTTTTTTCTCAGGTATGTGGTTATTCTGCGACGTCTTCGTCTCCAGGCAGAACTTGTCTGGTTTTGAGGCGGTCTTGTATCCGGTTCAGAGGAACTCTTGTCTGTGTCTGACTGAGTAGTGTTTGTAGTGCCTAGGTATGGTTTTATGTGTTTTCCTGGGTACCACCTTGGGCCTGATGGTAGTGAAACACACGCATATCCTCTACCCCAAGTAATTAACTGGAAAGGCCCTGAGATTTGATGAGTCTCTGGGTCCTTCACTAGCACCGGTGGTTTCTCAGCAAGCTTTGCTTGGGTGGTATTTGCAAAGTGGCGAAGCACTGGAGGATCAGGTTCTGATGTTGTGCCATTTAGGAAGTTGATGACATAGAGAGCTTTGCAGAGTCTTTCAACTGGAGATATGATTTTTGTTTCACTTCGCTGCTGGTTGAGGACTCTTTTGAGGGTTTGATGTGTCCTCTCTATGATGGATTGTCCTGTGGGATTTGCAGGTATGCCTTTCTTGTGTTCTATTCCCCACTCACTGAAGAAGTCCTTTAACTTACGAGAGGCATAAGCAGGTCCATTATCTGTTTTGATCTGTTTTGGTACTCCCAGGGTAGCAAAGGCAAGGAGGAAATGCTTTATGGCGTGCTGTGCAGTTTCTCCTGGATGAGATGATGCAAACACTGCTCCAGAAAATGTGTCAACTGACACGTGTACATACTTTGACCTTCCAAAAGGTGGGAAGTGAGTGACATCTGTTTGCCACAGCTGGCAGCTGTTGAGTCCTCGGGGGTTGACTCCTGTTCCCACAGATGGTATCTGGTAGCTTTGGCAGTTTGGGCAGGTGGCAACAATAGCTTTGGCCTGATCTTTTGAGAGCTTAAACATTCTGATCAGGGCAGGCACATTTTGGTGATAAAATGAATGTGACAACTTTGCCTGGGCAAAGATGTCTGGGATATTGGCAGTCCCTATTGCCATGGCCAATGCATCTGCTTTCCTGTTCCCTTCTGCAATGAAACCTGGGAGGTCAGTGTGTGACCTCACATGCGTTACATAGTAAGGTTGTTTTCTGTGGGAGATTAAGCGTATTAATGCAGAAATCAATTGGTGTAACTTTGGATTGGGAACATCTTTTAGAAGGGCTTGTTCTGCCCTCATAGCTATACCTGCTACATATGAGGAATCTGTAATGAGATTAAAAGGTTCATCTTTGAATTTCTCAAAGGCTCTGACAACGGCTGCTAACTCTGCAATCTGTGGAGACCCTTCCACAATTTGGACATCAGATTCCCATTTTTGGGTCTTAGGGTCTCTCCATGTCATTACAGACTTGTGGGATGACCCTGAGCCGTCTGTAAAGACTGTTAGGGCTTTGAGAGGTGTTCTACTTTGTACTAATTTTGGGGTCAGATTAAAGGTTATATTAAAAAGCTTATGTTTTGGGATATGGGTAGAAATTTGGCCTGTATAGCTATCTAGGGCATACTGGAGATTTTCATTATTCTGAAGCAAATGCTCCAGGTCTCCACTGGTTAGTGGCAAGTGTATGCATGTGAACTCACACCCTGCGAGAGAACGGAGGCGAGTTCTGGCCTTTTTTATTAAATGTGCCATTATTTCTTGGAAGGTGGTAATTGTCTTTGTAAGTTGGTTATTTGTAAAGATCCACTCAAGTATCAACAAAGGGTCTCGAAGTTGAGTATCCCACTGGAAAATCAGTCCATGGAACCGAGGTGCTTTTCCCAGGATGACGAACTGGAAAGGCAGGCTGGGCTCGAAGCGATGGGCTTGGTGTGAAGATAGGGCTTCTTGTACTTTGGTGATGGCATCTCGGGCTTCTGCTGTCAGAGTGCGTGGAGAGTCCAGGTCTCTGCTGCCACGGAGAAGGTTGAACAGTGGAGCGAGGTCCTCTGTTGTAATTCCTAGCAAAGGACGTACCCAATTGATAGATCCACACAGGCTATGTAAGTCTCTCAGAGTTTTTGGGTCGTCTCGGATGACGAGCTGCTGGGGTACGATGGTTCTCTCCCGGATCAGGAATCCAAGATAAGTCCATGGGTTGGTGTACTGTATTTTGTCCTCCCGGATTTCGAACCCTGCTTTTTCGATGGTTTCAATAGTCTTTGTAACTGCTTTGTCCAGGTAGGCTTTGTCTGATGCACAAATCAAGATATCGTCCATATAGTGGTAAATAATTGCCTCTGGAAATAGGCTCCGAACGGGAGACAAAACACGAGAAACATACCATTGGCATATAGTAGGCGAGACCTTGAGACCTTGGGGAAGAAAAAGCCAATGATACCTTTTGAGTGGAGCCTCTCTGTTAAGAGAGGGGACTGAAAAAGCAAACCGTGGAGCGTCCTGGGGGTGCAGTGGGATGCTAAAGAAACAGTCCTTAATATCTATGATGGCAAGTGACCAGTCTCGAGGCAACATTGATGGTGAAGGCAGTCCAGGCTGAAGAGGGCCCATGTCCTCAATTACCTCATTGATTTTACGCAGGTCCTGGAGGAGCCTCCACCTGTCCGTTCCAGGCTTTCGCAGTACAAAGACGGGGGTGTTCCAAGGGCTGGTGGTCTCGACGATGTGACCTTTGACAAGCTGTTCCTCTACGAGGGCTTGTAGTGCGCGTAGTTTTACTTTAGGCAGGGGCCACTGTTCTTTCCAGATCGGGGTCTGGCATTTCCAGGTGATCTGAGGGGTGTCTGGTAGTACGCGCTCCTCAGTGGCCCCAATTAGAAATCCCGACTGGGAATTTGTAGAGAGGCTCCCCATTGGGATAGAACATCCCTTCCCCAAAGGGTGACGGGGGCCCTTACCACAAATGGACGGACAGTAGCCAGCTTGCCTTCAGGTCCTTCGACGAGGATGTTGTGCTTGCTTCGCATGGAAGCTGTGGCACCACCAATCCCTGAAATCATACCTAGTACGGGTTCCAGTTCCCAGTTTGCTGGCCATTCTGAACGTGCCACAAGACTTACGTCAGCGCCCGAGTCCAGGAGACCTAGTCGGTGGGTCTTCTCCCCTTTGCAGGACAGGCCGCACTCGATAGTAGGCCTATTAGGTCCCAAAACCTGTGCCCACATTGCTATAGGGTTGAGGGGAAGCTGTTCCTTGTGATTTCTGGGGAGTAGAAAGGCTTGTGCAATTGGAGTTCCCTTTAAAAGAAAATATGGTAAGTCTGTGCAGCACAGCTGAACCAATATTTCTTGACCCGGGTACACTGTTTGTACTGCTGGAAAAACAAAAATTTCATTTGGGCAATTAACAGTATCACCTATAATTAAGATGTCAAAAGGACCTCCTTTTGGCCCATATTTGCCAGTTGGGACACGATAAACATCCCTCTTTTTTAAGTCAATGGATAAAGCAGTTACCAGCTGACGTCGGGTTCCCGTCTGTATCGCTCTGTATGCTGGATCTCCTTCGTGTGAGGTGGCTTCTCTTGGAATGATGCATGGTTGGGTCTGCATGGCTTTTGATTTGTTGTCTTGGCGTGGAGCCCGACCACGCTCCGCTGGTAGTTTCCCGAACGCTGCTGAAAGCGTGGCCGGTTTTGGTGTTTCTGGTAGGTATTACGGGGAATTGGGATAGGTGACCTTTCTGGACAGTCTTTTATAAAATGTCCAAAGTTACCACAGTGGAAGCAGCGGGTCTGGTCTTTGGAAGTCACTACTGCAAATGCACCGGAAACTCCTTCTGCAATGCCCTTAGCAACTGCTTGTGCTACTGTATTTTCAGTGGAAAGGTGTCGGGTACAACTTTCCACCATTTGTTCTATGGTAGGTTCTGTGTCCAAAGGTAAGGCTCTCAGAATGTTTTTACATTGCTCATTAGCATTGCTCATGGCAAGTTTGCATAACAGTTCTTTTCTTGCCTCTGTGCTCTCTATTTGTTTATCCAGAGCATCTTTAATTCTGTCCACAAATTTAATAAAGCTTTCATCTATTCCTTGTTTTATATTAGAGAAGTGTTGGGTAGGGATAGAGTCATCTGGGGTGAGAAGTAGGGAGGTTTTTGCTGCGATAGCCAGGTCTTGTATTACTGCCTCAGACAAAGTTTTAGCTTGCTCTGAAGGTTTCTGCAAATTGCCTTCTCCAGCCAGCTGTTCAACTGAGAAATCTTGCCTATTAGGATCTCTTGCATATGTGTCTGATAATGTTTTTAATTGTTTTTTCCAATGCCTTTCCCATAACATGTATTCTGCTGGGGATAGGAGGCAATGAGCAATATTTTTAACATCATGTGGTATTAAGACGTGTGCTGAAAAGATTGCCTCTAGAAAATTTTTAAAAATATGTGAGTTTCTGCCATGTTCTTTGGCTACTTTTCGAAGTTCAATGAGCTCTTTGTTTGTATTGGGTTCCCACGTAATCTTAGTGGAGGAACCCCCTCTTTTTCCCTTAGAATAAGTTACAGGGAAGGCAGAAATTTTTTGTGCCAACTCCCAATCCCCTGCCCGGGTGGCTTCCATCTTAATTGAAGCCCATGGATCCAAATCATCTGTGTCAGAACTGTACTCACTATCACTACTATCCTCAGATGAGGAGTGTTTTTTCTGGCGTTTTGGAATGGCATTTTGCAGGGGTGTGGGGTGCTGGGAAGAAGACTGCAAGGCGTGGCTATCGACAGCACAGCTGGGGCAGGTTTGAGAGGCATGTAGGGTCTGGAGCGAAGGGACCGGCGGGGGGGTGGGGTGGGTAACAGCAGGAACAGATACAGTTGCATTCGGAGATATCGTGGGTGCGGGGTGTTGACCACACTTGAGACAAGAGACCTCCGGAGGCTTAGCAGGCACACAGGAAGGGTTTGGTAGCCGCGCGAGGGAGAGGGAAGGCGGGGGACGCGCGGGCTGGGTGGGCGGGGACCGCGCGGGGGAGGGGGAGGAGGGGAACCGCGCGGGCTGGGTGGGCGGGGACCGCGCGGGGGAGGGGGACGGGGGGGCTTGTGGAGGAGGCGGGCGGGTGCTGGGGGCCGCGGTAATCCCGGGGGGGCAGGGCAGGAGCGGAGCAGAAGCGGCAGGGGTGAGTTGGGGCCCGCCCTCCCTGGAGTCCGGGTTTGTAGATAAGGTATTAGCACTTGAAAGGGAACAAGCTGGTGGGAGAGATAAGGCTGGAACTGCTTCTGCCGCAGAACCCGTCCTATTTCTTTTTTCTACCGCTTTGGTAATTTTGTGAAAAATAGGTAAGAATCGTGTAACAGAGAAATCCCCATTAATTTGGGAAGTATATATTTGTATGCCCACAGAGTCCCAAAAAGAATCCAAGGTTATGGAGTGTGTATTAGTATCAGGAAACTGTGAAATTATCCATTTTATAAACTTTTTTAAGTTAGGTTTCAAAAGTTTAGGGTTAGAGAAAGAAGAATTATTAAGGGAAAGAATTTCTAAGAGTTTTAAATATACGTCTCTCTCGTTCTGGGGTTGTTTTAATTTACTATTTTTTGATCCCATAATATTATTATTCCCTTTCCCCTCCCAGCAGTAAAAAGAGAAAAAAAAACAAAAGAAAAAGAAAAAGAGACCCAAATGAAAAAGCGCGCGAAAAAAGGCTGTAATATACTTACTCCTCAGCCGAATGTGGGTCGGAAGCTGCTGGAGGGTGGTCTGCCACTGTCTGATTCCTCAGGGCTGGACAAAGAGGGTCATTCAGACACCTTCTGCAGAAAATTTCTTCTATAACGGAGAAGTTATCTTCAGAAGGATTCTGGCCGGACCCAAGGCAGTTACTCTTCGCGAAGAAGGCTGCTCTAGTGGGTTTTATCTTCCCGGTTGGGCGGCCAGATTATTGTTTTTTGGTCCCGGCTAGGCTCAGTTGGTCCGGCTGCCTTGGTGTTCTAGGGTGAGAAGGGTATCTGCACACCCTCCTGCCCAAGCACCTTTGGCAGAGCTCCCAGGCACAGGCTAGCCCCAGCAAGCTGTTGTAGTGATATGCAGCTCTTAAGCAGTGTTCAGCTCTTTTAGAAGTGATTTCAGCTCTTAGGCTTGCTGGGGTGCCTCGGGCAGACGCAGGGAGAGAGAGACGGGGAGCGCTGTGTGAGGTTCCACCGGAGGATCTTTATTTCATCTTCCGTGAAGGGTTCAGGGACAGCTTTCTTCCAACGAGCTAGGGAAACTGAGGGGTTTTTATAGGGTACAGGGGTTTTGAGAAATGGTCCAATGGTGCGGGTCAGGGTACAAATTGACCTATTGTCTTACAGGAAGATAACAGAGGGTCTGAGGCGCGGAAAAAGGGGTTCTTTTGCTAGTCAGCATGACTATGCATTTTCTCTGCCCTTAGGCAGCTAATCTCCAGAGGGGCCTAGCAGGCCTATCTGCTGCAACAATGGCATTCTTCCTACCCGTAGGAAATGGTATTACTTAAACCTTCCTGGAGAGGGACTTTGGACAAGGGAATGGCATGACAGGACAAAGGGAATGGCTTTAAGCTGACAGAGGGCAGGATTAGATGGGATATTGGGAAAGAATTCTTCCCTGTGAGGGTGCTCAGAAAAGCTGTGGCTGCCTCATCCCTGGCAGTGTTCAAGGCCAGGTTGGACAGGGCTTGGAGCAACCTGGGCTGGTGGAAGGTGTCCCTGCCCATGGCAGGGGGTAGCCCTGGATGAGCCTTTCAGCCCAAACCATTCCAGGATTCTGTGAGAATGATTCTGTGAAGCAGCAGCTTGTGTGGAGGCTGCAGGAATGCAGATCATACAGGGGTATGCATGCACCAGTTGTTGCCCACTTCTCCATCTATTAACAGAAACCCAAGATTTTGGGGTGCTTCAATCCCTCCTGATCATCTGGATCCTCTGCAGCATATGTTTTCACCCCAGAGCTTGAGGCAGGGTGTGAAGGAAGGGCAGCCTTGCCAAAAGTTACAGCAAAACAACCACAAGAGTCTTTTAGCCAGACAGCACTTCTCTGCTGCTTGCATGTCTTAGACACTGCAGTAGCCTCCAACTGAACAGCCATCTTCTCAGGCTTCTCCAGACCTACCCCACTGCTCACCTGTTACCATTTAATTCCTCCTCATATGATATAAAATTATATCCTCTTTAGGATATAATTTTATATCATATGAGTGTTAGGAGTTGACCCCAGCACGACAGTAATGCCAGGTGCCCACCCACCTCCTGCCCAGAGCTTTGCAGTGCTCTTAGGTTCAGCCATGCATGTTTGAAAGCCTAGAGTAAGTATCCAGAGGGAAAATTGCAGCTTGAAACTAGCAAGAAAAGATCATATTCACTATAAAAGAACATAAGATAACGTAAATAATACAGTATTGTATAAAATAAGTGGCGGAGAGAGATGAGAAATACTCACTGTGCTTAAAAATGTTACATTCTGCAGGAAATTGTAGAGTGAAAAAAGAAATTGGTCATTCTCCCAGGAAAATCTGATTTACTGAAAAAAATCCAAATTGGAAGAAGAAGAGTAATAAATCACTTGGACTCCAGCATTTAAAATACATTCCTTATTTTCCTGAGAGGCAGGTTGATGCTAGTGAGGCATTTAAAATCATCCCTAAGAAGTGATGGGCTGAGCTGGTGCCCTGACCAAGGTAATGATAAATCAAAATTATCCAAACACAGTGGTTCTAATTATGGGGGAAATAGGTTTAGACATGAGAAAGTGTGATAGATGAGGAAGTGCTTAGAAGAGAAATAATGAGTCATAGATATCAAGGAAAGCATTTGAGTGGAAGGAGGTTACTCGTGGACTTGTTCAAGGGTTGATCTTGGGTCTGGTATGGTTTGTGTTCTAATTGATGGTGTTGGACTAAACCTAAGCACAAAGTTGATGAAGTGACAAGGCAGCAAAAAATATGGAAAAATATGGAACTTCTGTGTTGTAAACTTTGAGTTCCAGATTAGGACAAATGGAAACCAGGCTTTGAACATATTGGCCATACTCAGCAAAGGGCCACCACATAACAAGGCTGTGAGAAGACAACTTTAGGACCTCTCAGGCAAAACATTCCCAGCAGAGCTGTGCAGCCCAGTAGGCCCAGCACTGAACAAGGCACCTGCCAGCCTTGGGCACCCAGGGTCCATCAGCCAGGCTGGGGCACGGCGGGTCCCCCCAGAAGAGAGGTATGCAGGGGTGGGTGCTCTCTGTGGGGTCAGAGAGCATGGCCAGGACTTTACACAGGCATCTGCTCATGCTCAAAGGTTTCTTCCCCACCTGGTCTGTAGTAAAAAAATGTGCCAAACCCCGGATGTGGGAAGAAATGATGATGTCTGGCTCCAGATCAGAAGGCTAGCTTTATTAAAATGATACTATATTATATTACTGTACTATTTAAAGAGATACTATACTATTCTACATACTTACTTCTTACTTACCTAACTACCTACCAAAACCCATGACTCTCTGCTGAGAGTCTGAGACACAGCTGGATCCAGTTGGTCACTGACCCCAAACAACCTTCACCAGAATCCAACCCAGCAATCACTGCAGGTAAACAATCTCCATACCACATTCCACATGGAGAAAACAGAGGAGCAGAGATAAAGATTGTTTTCTCTTCTTCTTTCTGTGCTTCTCCTGAGAGACAGAATTATGTCTCTCTGTCCAGAGAATGTGAATGTCACACTGGTCAAACTCCCTTTTCAGGGAAGTGGTGGGATAGCAGCACAGTGAGGAGCACCAGTTTGGCCGAGGCTCAGCCGGTCCCTCAGCCATCAGAGGGTTACACACACACAGACCCTTTCCACCTCGCTGGGAGTGAGGGCGAGCCACCACAGGCTGCCTCCCACAGTGTGGAGTTGTGTTGGGAAGATGGGGTGGTCCTCCTGGGAAGGGGAATGTCTGGCTTAGATGAATAATCAGGTGAGTGATTTCCCCTCTTGTCTTGTATTTGCTGTTGAAGCTCTATGTGAATGGCAAAGGTTTGCTGGGAGACCTGAGAAAAAGGGTCAGTAGAGTATTTGCATTCAGGAATTTGGTTTCAAGATTACCATGAGAAATACAGGCTGGGATCAGAGCTGGCTGGAAACAGGTTTAAGTGTCTTTTAAAACCCAGCTATTGAAATGTGTTGTCAAAGTAATGCATTTGGTTAGAAGAGTTTTAGCAGAGCAAAGGGAATTTACATAGCAGCACAAAAAAATCAAAAACCTCTGGGTGGTAATTTCCCCAAGTCAGAGTAATTCCCATCTATCTTGTTCCCCAGCAGCATCTATAATTGCTGGAGCCTCACAAAAAGCCTGTGTGAGGAAAGGAAGAGAAGCTTTTATCTTGTGAGCTTGCAGGGACTGGTCTCTCCAACATTTGTTACTTGGTTCAATAATTTTGTTCTAGGAGATTTGTAGAAGGGAGAGATGGAATGGAGGAAGGGTGTTGTACTGTGCAGGATAGCTCTAGGATACTTCAGAGACATTAAGTTTGTGGGCACATGTCAAAGAAAAAGTTAACAAAAGCACGGCTTTTTAGAACTATGAAAGGAAAATCCTGATGGTAATGTAGGGCAGCTTGGGCTTGAAACTGAAAAACTGAAGGAGAGCAGATTTAGATGAGATGTTTGGGAGAACTGTTTCCCTGTGAGGGTGGGCAGGCCCTGGCATAGGGTTCCCAAGGAAGCTGTGGCTGCCCCTGGATCCCTGGAAGTGTCCAAGGCCAGGCTGGATGGGGCTTGGAGCAAATTGGGTAGTGGAAGGTGTCTTTGCCCATGGCAGGAGTGGAATGAGATAAGCTTTAAGGTCCCTTCCAACCCAAACCGTTCTGGGATGCTGTGATTCTAGGAAAAAATCTGAGAAGACCTGAAACTGAATAAATCCAGTAGAAAAGCAGAGTGGAGCAGTGGGTGGGGTCCTCTGTTGCTGCCCCATTCCACCTGCAGCACCCAGGGAGGGTTTGGTATGACCTGAGCAGCCAAGCAGCTTTGAAGTGCTGGTTTTCATCCTTGGAGTCCTGCCAGAAACACAGACTTCCCACAACAGAACCATGGAAGCATTTACATTGGAAAATCCCTGTAAGGTCATGGAAATCAACCATCCCCCAGCACTGGCAGGGCCACCACTAACCCACAGCCCAAGTGCCATGTATACAGGGTTTTTAGATCCCTCCAGGGATGAGAACTCCACACCTGTCCTGGGCAGCTGTGCCAGGCTGGACAACCATTTGGATGAAGGAATTTTTCCTAATATCCAGTCTAAACCTCCCCTGATACAACTGTGGTGACTGTAAAGAGCAGGGATGTCTCCTCAAGCAAGGTCCTCCTTGGGTTTGGTACCACAGTACAAGAGGGAATTTGGGTCTGTTATGGGGAGTTTCAGAGCCTGGCACTAGGAGTTCCCAGAATTACGGCTGCTTGTGCATCCTGAACCTGGTCTTGTCATCCTGGACTTGATCTTCTTGTGGCTAAGTGTTGAAAAGTCCTTTGTTATAGGTTTCAATACTTATTTTTCCATTTGGTAAATGTGGAGTCACTCAAAAGTCTTTCGTCTCCTTCTCATTAGCATGTTACTTTATAAGTTATTAATCAAAGGGTGTCTGGACATGACACTGAATACAGAAGTCCTTCCTTTGAGGTGTTTCACCAGAATTTCAAACAAAGCATAAATAATAGTGAGCTGCCAGCTCTGTAATCCTGTGTAATTAAATGAGGAAATTAGACGGGGTGATGCTGCTTCCTTTTGCAGACAGAGATCTGAGGAACTGAGATTAGGACTGTAAGTGTCTAATAATTTCCAGCGTTCAGTTTCA
The DNA here is from genome assembly GCF_031753505.1 of Anomalospiza imberbis. Classification (NCBI taxonomy): domain Eukaryota; kingdom Metazoa; phylum Chordata; class Aves; order Passeriformes; family Viduidae; genus Anomalospiza; species Anomalospiza imberbis. The sequence goes on along the minus strand of NC_089689.1, from coordinate 7,478,582 downwards.
GATAAAGAGAGATTAATTTTTAAATTTGATTTAATTTAATTGTCCATGCCTAGCAATTCTACTGGCTGCCCTTCACTGGCTCAACATGCTGTGGAAGCAATAGCTAAACCATAAAGTCTTCACACCTTGAAGAAAACTTCACTTTCAGAGGCTAAACTGGCATCTAAGGAGGAGGAGAGACCTCATCAGGGATGCAGCGTGGTCCTGAGGGTCCTCAAGCCCGCCTGGAAATAAACTCATCACAAGGACAAAGCCCTGCACTGTAGGTACAGAGTTTGTGGTAATTGGGAGTGGGGCTGTGGAGCCTCCTCCCTGATGAGCTACAGCTGTGCAGGACAGGAGAGTGATATTGAAGGGAATGAGCCATGGAGTGCCCAGTGCACTGCCCAATCCCAAAGGGAACAGAGGGCACACAGGTGCAGTGCATGAACATGAGGGGCACAAAAGGCTGGGCTAAAGAACGAGAGCAGCAGATATTTGCAGCATTCTGAGGTGCCAGGATGTTACTTTGTGTGAGCAGACACCTGCAGCCTTCTGATCTGGTAAGGTGTTGCTGTGTACGGGTTGCAGCTTTCTGCCATTGTATGGTGACACTCTGTGTATTGTGGCCATCTCAGCTGGGGCATGTGCTGTAACACTGCATCTCCTTATTTGTTTTAATTTCATCTCAGATATATGAACCCTGTGCATTAAGCAATGTTAAGACAGCTGCAAGTCCCAGTCTCCCGGCCAGGGCTCAGCACAGCTCCTGACATTTGGTGCTCCTGGGATGGAGAGTTGGGCTCTGACTGAATGTTGCCTCTCTCAGCACTTGGCCCCTCAGCCCAGCAAACTGGCAAAAACATCTATTTTTTTTTCCTTGGTTTGTTTTTCTACCAATACATTAAAATCTTAGTTTCTGTTGGGTTTACTGTGCCCTTCCCAGAAGAGTGGCTGCTCTGGGATTGGTGTGCAGTTTTAGAATCACAGGATCACAGAATGGTTTGGGTGTGAAGGGACCTTTAAAGGTCACCCAGCCCAACCCCCTGCCATGAGCAGAGACATCTTCCACTGTAACTTCATACATGGCCAGTTGGATTTGTGTTCTGAGCTCTGGGCTCCCCTGTTTTGGTGGTGTGCACTGCTGTGATACACATCTAGACACATAAACCCTGCTCTTCAACACGTCCCACAGTAGCTCCTCTTTGTCCAGAGTCTCCAGATGGTGCTGAAATGCTCAGAACTTTGGGGTTTTGTTTGTTTATTTTTAGATAATTTCCCACACTTGGGCCCTCATCAGGAAGCCTCAGCCTTTCCATTCACCAAACAATGTCACTTGTAGGTTGTTTTGTCCTCACTGCTGGCCCCCTTCCCAAGCAGGTCTGTGATTAATTGTTGTGGTTTATTATTAGTGCTGGTGCTCAAGTTCAGTTTCTGAGTTTCTTGTTTTTCCCTTTCCCAAAGTAAATTCACAATTTCCCTTGTGTTGTGATGTCAGTGATTTGCTCACCTCCGTGCTGGATCTGGACCAACTTTTCCAAGTTGGTTATTGGCTGTTAAAAAGCAAAACAGAGACCAACTGATCTCTTGTGCTGAGCCCCAGCCCCACTGTTGGCATCTTTGTGGTGGTAACACCACGTCCACCTTCCACTGCTTCTTTGCCTTTGGGGAATCAGCCCCCAAAATCAGCATTTGGCAAACATACAACTGTAACCAAGGGATTTTTTGTGTGGAGGAACAGGTTGAGCACCTCCAAGGATGGCAAAATTAGCAGCCCTATAGAAGGGCAGCTCAATTGTGTGTTCTGCAGCTCCTCCTGAGGAACAGCTCCAATCTCTGCTCCCTGTGACGACTGAGAGGACCCAGAGAAGGGCTGGACTGTGTCAGAGGAGAGTCAGCCTGGCTATCAGGAAAAGGCTCTTCCCCCAGAGGGTGGTGGGGCACTGAACAGGTTCCCCAGGGCAGCCTCTACCATGGCCAGCAGCTCCCTCCATCCCACCTCATCCTGGCAGGGAATGGGGAGTTCTCTTTCCCTGCCTTTGGTTTTGGAGTGAGGGCTGCAGCTCCTCAGTTGGTCAGGCTATATTCAGCTGCTGTGTAGTAGCATTTCCAGCTTCCTATTTTTGTAAATCCTCATTTCCCAGGAAAGAAGCTGAGCCCCAGGGGACAGGAAATGTGTTTCTTCTGTGTGACTGCACCTGTGCCAATGCTGGAGCTGGTCCAGGCAGTGCCTACAGCTCTGCCAGTGGGATCTGATGCACAGCCCACTCCCCTTCCCTAGAGCACATCCCACAGCCATTCCTCCTTCCCTTTCAGTGCCCTGCTCTGTGCCTTCATCTCCCTATTGCAATCACTCGTGGAACAAATTTCTTTCTCCTTGGCACCCTCCCTGCTCCAGCCAGGGCACTTTAGGTCTTGAGCTTGGGTCACACTGCATTGCTTTCTGCCCATATGGGGTTGCACAGAGGTAGATGCATAAATATGGTATATAAATAGCATGATAGTTAATATATAAGAAGCACAGCAAGGTGGCAGGAAAATAACAGCAAAGAAATCCAATGTGGGAGCATCCATACAAAAAGGTCTATGAGTTCCCTTCTTGGTGGACAAAGCATTTTAGGCTGTACAAGTTTATTCCTTGGACACCTTAAAAACCATGTGCTGGCAGCAGTGTGCCCTGGAAAGACCATAACTGGTTATGATGGTCCTGGGACCATGGATATGAGATCCAGAGGGATTGGGATAATTTCCCCAGTGAAGCACTGGGCACCTTCCCAGCTCTCTGTGCTGGCAGTTTTTCAACTTCCTCCCCAGGAAGTGACTCCAACAGCAGACATTTACTGGGTTTTCTTTACTGTGAAGAGCCTTTTCATGTCCAGGTAATGTGTCAGCCCAATACAGCCCTGACATGCATCACAACACGCTTGGCTGGTCCTTCAGGCTGGGAAATGGACCTAAATCTCCCATTTCTTTCCATGTCTTTCATGTAAAGCTTTTCAAAGGCTTTGCTGTGAGAGGTATCAGGGTGGACCCAGACCCTGTGAGGCTCCCACAAAGCTAAGAGAGGAAAGGGAGAAAACTGATGTTCAAAACACACTCTTTCTGAGTTTCTTGTGGGGTTTCTCTCTAGTGCAGCATCTCCTTGGCCCGAGAATAACCTCATATGTCTTTGAACTTGTGGTCAGTGGCTCTGGCCAGATTCACAGAGAACCCAGGAGAGCCTCTCATTAGTGCAGAAGGTAAACTTGGGATTCCCTTTCTCAGTGCTCAACCAGCAGCAGCTTCCTGAAAGAGCACCTCAGGTTAAACCTGTTCTTCTAGACTGGCACAGCTTTCTCCTGCAGTCAGAGGTATTCCTAAATATTAGATATGCCAGTGTAAGCCATGGAATTGAAGAAAGAGGGGGAGACTTTGGGTTGGTGACTTGGGTTTGCCATGCACCACCTACAATTGCACAAAAAGAGGCCAACCACCTACTTTGGGCCACCCAAAGCCCTTTGTCACCCAAACGCTTTGAGCCATCTAAAGCCTCTCATCACCCAGCATTTTTGTTTTTTTCTGAATACCTGAAGATGCTGTATCTCAGACTGTGATCCAAAAGGCTGTCACAGCTTACCAACATGGGGACAGAGTTTGGAGGGGAAGTTATTGCCACAAGGAAAGAAAATGTAATGCAGGGCAGGTTTTTCTCACTGCCTGTGGGTTTTTTTTCAGCCAGAGTGCTGGTTCTCAGCAGGGTAGGATAGTTCAGCCCTGCAATGAGTAACTCACCCGAAGTCTGAATTGCAGAGGTGCTGTTTGGCTCGGGCTTGAGAACTGGAAGAACCTAATGATAAAAATACAGCTCAGTGACTACTCCAAGCCCTCTTTGGCTGATGGAGACAGCACACAATGACAAGCCACCCACAACCTGAGGCCCATTATCACCCAGACAAACCAGAGGGCAGGAGCCACCCAGCTGGATCAGAGCACACAGGTCTGTTTTCAACAGCTCGTTTATTCTTTGTACCTGCTAGTGTCAGTTCATCCACACAGACAGCACACTGAAGGTGAGCCACATAAGCCAGCTCTTTCCTGAAGCTATCTTTAGTTTTTATGCTGTTTTCACTTGGGGAGGTGCTCAGGAGGCCCAGCAGTTTGCTAGTTGACTTTACAGTCATTTCAGAAGCTGCACATTCTTGTAATCTGATTTACCTGCAGTGAAAAATGGAGGTGGGGAGAAGTAAGCAAATTCTGCCCTGGATTTTTCCTTCTTCTTTGCAATAAACTGCACATTCTGCTTCTAAACTGATGTGTTATATCCTTTTCAGTTGCAGTCTGAGGTCAGTTCTCCATGGTGTACACATGCTTGAAGTATTCCTTAAGTCCATCTCTCATTTGCTTTGATGCTTTTTTCCTTCCTAAATTGTACTCTGGGTTTATGACATAATGGGGTGCTGAACAGTTCCAATATGGGCACAGAGCAGATAAAGTGTAGTTACCTTATTCTGTGCTTATAATAGAAAACTGAGGCCATAAATTAGAATATATATTATAGAAACTGACCCAAGAAGTTATTGTTGTTTCCTGGACCCACCACAAATTCTACTTGTCCACCTCTCCATTACTCACAAGCCTCTGAGCTGGGAGAAGTTGTTCTTTCTCGACCCCAGTGAGCAATACATGGAAAAGCCAGAAACCACCTCAGTATTTAAAACTGGAGAGTCCATTGTACCTTCCTCTGCCCAGATAAATTTCTTTTAGCCCTTCTGCTTCTTCTCAGACAACATTTCTTCTGATGTTATTCCAGGGCTGATACCAGGCTCCTTTGATGCGCTGAAATTCTCCAAAGAACAATACCCAGCACTTATCTGCATGTATATATTCCTTTTCTCTGCCTCCAAGGAATACTTTCCTATGATCTTCCAATGTTTATTTAGGTCATTTTTGTCTCGATCCAATTTTCTCTTTGGAGAAGAAAGCCTATATGTTTCTTCAGATGTCACTCTCACTCTGTACAGTCACCATAAATATTCAGCTATGAAGTCTTTCCTCTGTGTAAACACTGAAATATAGAGAAAGTATCCCAATTATCTCCAAGATTTACCCTTGGGGTACCCCTTCCCCTTGAAGTCTGTATTAGCTTTAGTGTTCCCTTCATTTAGAAGCATTAACCCAACACCAAGGCAATTTCCAAAGCCTCCACCCAAGTTTCTACTACCAGGGTTTGCTTCTCCCAAAGCTCCCAAGACATACTCTGCACATTTCACGCTAGTGCAACAATTCATTGTATCCATAGGAACTTAAAAGACACTTTTTACAGATTTGATTTCAACTAATTTCTGGATATGAATCTCTTTGAGAGCAGGAGTGGCCCTAGTCGGGAGGCAGCCCTGCCCTGCCTCTCCCTGGGTAAGGGACCAGCTGGCCTGCTACAACCAGCCACCACGAGACTGCAAAAGAGGAAAACAAGGCTGGTTTTGTGTCTAGTTATCAGACAGTGCAAGATGTTTCAAGGCTGCCAAGCTGGCATTAGAGGGATTTGTTGAATTTCTGCTGATTTCTGTGATTTGCCATGGCCAAGGTATCACTGGCACACGCAGAACCAGTTTGTTCTGCAGTAAAACAGCCTCCATCAGCACCCAGCTCAGCAGGAGCAGGGCTTGCTCACTGCCCTTCTAGCTCCCAGGCCAGAGGGACTGGAGCAGAATGGGGCTTGAGCCAGCTTTTCCCATGTGGGACAAAGAGCACAAATGAGCATCGGCACCACTCAGCTCCAAGGTTTTGGGAGATGCTAAATGTCAGCTCAGGGCTGCTGGCCTTTTGTAGGCACTAATCTGCTGACATGGCAACTGGATCCACTCGGGTGGATCCTGGGATAAGCACATGTTTCTGTGGCAGGAGACTGCATGGGCAAAGAACAAAAGCCCCTTCGTGCCAGCAGAGCCAGGTGCCAAATTCTGCTTGCTGTAATCTCTCGGTGAAACCACTTATCTGAAAAGGCAGGAGGAAGCTGGCTCCAGTCCTTTGTATAATTAAAGGCCTGGTGCTCTGGGCACGTATCTTTGGAGTAGAAATCTTATTATCCCACTTCTCAGCTGCCAAGGAAACGTGGTTTAGCTGGAGTGGCTTGGAGATGTATAGGATCAGGATCTATATCCCTCGCTTGCCATCTGATGGGTCCAGAGCCAGCTCCAAACCAGGTGGGAGCACACCTGATATTTCAGGCACAGATATGAGCCTGGGAGATGAGTATTTACATCTCATCACATGATTTAAAAGCTGCTTTAAGTTTTGGGAATAATAGTTTTGTGTTCATAGATACATATCTGTGTGTGGGTGTGTATAAAAACACACAGGTGTAGGTGAGAGAGGGGGGCTATTTATCTCACAAGCAGATTTGATAAGGGAAAAAAAGTATTCCTGAGTGTCTGGGGGTGTGTCAGTATTGGCCTCTCAATGCCTTGTCCACTGGTAGTTTTTTGTGACAGATTTTACTGAGAAGTTCATTTATTCACTCAGAGAAAAGCATTTATTTAACCAAACTCCTGGCAAAGAATAAAGGTTGGACTGTCCTACTTACATCAAATAATTTGGGTTTAAAGTTTTTTTTATTCCTCTGGTGGACACGAGTGGTCAAGTTTAACAAGCTTTTTAACCTCTATTTATAGCTTGTCACAGCAAGGTAAGCAAAGGTCCTTTTGTACTTCCATGGAGAGCAATGCAAAAGGAAAGGAAAAATATCCCATTGCTCCGTTATGGCTCTGCTTTGTGCTCGGCAGCTGCACGACTCGGGCTCCTGGCTTGCTCCTCACCATTGGTTTTACTACTCGTGGTCCCTGGTTTTTTTCATGGCTGCTCCTCCTGAAAGGGACATTCCTGTGCTTTTTACCCCCTTTCCCTACTTTTTTCTGCCTGGACGCTTTCCTTACAACACCTGCCTAGGAGCAGGATGCATTCCTGTAAGGCTGGGATGGGAAAGGCAGAAGTTATAAACAAATATAGTGCCAAATTTTGGAGGGGAGCTTTGAAAAGAGAAAATCACAGGATCCCAGGAAGGTTTAGGCTGGAAGGGACCTTAAAGATCATCCAGTTCTACCTGCCCTGCCATGGACAGTGACACTTCCCACTAGACTTCTAGCACAGAGCTTTTCTACAAGAGATGGAATTCCACCTTCTGAGGTGAGGACCAGCATCTTCACGCTCACCTGTGTGGTCCTGCCCCAACACGTGCCAAAACTCATGCTGTTTTAATGTCCTCAGAATGCTAGACCAGCTGTAAATCTGGTGGATGACCTTATGCAAAGCAGCAAATCTGCATGTGCTCTGGCTCTGGCTGGAGGAGGGTGAGGATCTGACCCAGCTGAGCCAGCGCTGCTGATGGGAGAGGGGCCAACACTTGGGCTCCTTCACATGGCTCTGAGCTCCACAAAGAGCTCCCTGGGAGGTGGGTTTGGATGTCTCTGGAAAGACAGATATTGCTGAGCTGCTTCCCAGCTGCTGGTGGTTAAAAGCTGATGAACAGCCCTCACATGCTCACTCAGGCAGACAAGCTATTTTTGCATGAGTAACCCTGAAACTCTGGACTGAAAGTCTGGTAACAAGAAGGTTGTGTTCTGCATCCAAATGCAGTTATAATTTTGCTGCTGGGTAGTTTATATTCAGGCACTGTTGCTTAAGGACGTAGCTGCAGAATCAATGATCTTAACAAAGCAGCGAATTAACCAACAGCTCATTTATAATGTCAATTCTGTCTGGAAAAGTGACTATTACTGCTGGTGCTGGAGCAAGCCTGATTGTTCAAGTGGGTTGAAATGCATCTCCTGTGTCCTTTGGTGGCACAAAGGTGGCACCTCAACTGATGATTTCATTTTAGACTGGCTTGTCTTATAACTGGGGGCTCATCTTTGAACTCTGTAAGTGGATTTGGGTCTTCATTTTTCATTTTGCATTTAAAGTTATGTTCATGAGCAGAGATTGCTTTGCAACAAACTGATTCAAGGTCCAGCATGACTGATGTAGTCAGTACACCAGCTTGGGGTGGGGTGAACCCTTGGCAGTTGTGGGTGGTGCTGGACCTTCCCTTGGTCACTTACTGCACTGTTGTGCTGATATTTTGCAGGCAGTAAACACAAATACTTGCAGGGTTACTCTTTCCACTGACATGCACCTGTCAGCTGCTCAACTAAAGTCCTAATCCCAAATCTCTGTTAGAGCAGAAGAAATCTACTCCTCAATACTCTCCTCCATAAATCTGGCTGCTTCTGTGGTGCCTTGTAAGGTTTAACCCCACAGGTCTGGGAGACACCTCTGACACATGCAGTGGATCTGCTCTGATCTTACAATAAATCCACTGCCTTGAGCAGCACTGTTTTCCAAGATGGGGTTTTCACATGTCAATATTGATGCTCTCAGCATGGATATCTAAAAATAAATTCCTACTTTGTTCCTTTAACTCTGTCTAGCCTCTGTTCCAGGGCAGCCTCTTTAGGCATCATGACAAGCCAGCTCCTACTGACTTCAGAGGGAGCATGGATGCAATCCAACGGAGTTTCAGGCCCACAGAGCACCTTCCCTCTGAGTCCAACAGCCTGTGCATGCTTTGCTGATCAATGCATTGTGGTGCATTAATGCACCGGAGCTGCTTCTCTCTAGCTGCACCATTTGTGGGCTCCAAGGTCCTGAGAAGAGCCCAGCCCTGATGACAGTCCCAGGATGAGAGCTCCCAGTGGCACGTGCCTGTCTCAGCTCTGGGATGCCATTGCTGGGTGCTCATCCTTCGGCAGAAGGAAGCAGCAGGAAGCATGTGGTCCTTGGCAGCCCCTCGCAGCCATCGGGACGGGAACAGCTCCAAGAGGGAATACTTAGCAGATGAAAGATGTTTGTTTCCAACGTCATCTAGCTCGGATAAGCTAATTCTTTTTGTCGTCCCTCAGACTCAGAAGAGACTGTGTGATAAGGCCTGACAGGGAAACTGTCAGAACAACAGGGACAGCAGAGCACTGCTGTCAACCACTTGACTTCCCAGTTCCCCTAGGTCTCTATTAATTCTCTATTATGCACTTGGGCCATCAGTCTTTTGATCTAAAGAGAGGGTGACTGGAGTATCCAGCATGTGAGCAGGTTTGAGTGAAGTCTGTCCCAGGCATTCTCTGTCAGCTCAACAATCCCTCATGGAACATGTATCTTCTTGCAGATGTCTGCCCACAGCCCTGGCCGTGTGTCAGCAGCCGGCATGAGCCGCTGTGTGTGGGGGCACGACAAAATGGTGTTTGCTCCAAGAAAATGGAACAGGGACCTGTCCACACCAACCAGGCAGCAAGTTTCCAGGTCACAACTCCTCCTTTTACTGGTACTGAATTACAGAAAAGTTCACAAACTAAATTCAACCAATTACAAAGATTTTGTGTACCCACCTGCCCAGCAGGTTCTACCCACAGGGGAGTTGAAGTTCCTAACAAGTCCCCAGGGCTTTTTCCCCCACCACTGGAGCAGGAGTCTGATGAGGAGCAGTTGAGGGAGCTGGGAAGGGGCTCAGCCCGGAGAAAAGGAGGCTCAGGGGGCCCTTCTGGCTCTGCACAACTCCTGACAGGAGGGGACAGCCAGGGGAGTCGGGCTCTGCTCCCAAGAACAGGGACAGGAGGAGAGGGAACGGCCTCAGGCTGGGCCAGGGGAGGCTCAGGTTGGATATTAGGGAAATTTCTTCATGGAAAGGGCTGTCCAGCCCCGGCACAGGCTGTGGTGGAGTCCCTATCCCTGGAAGGATCTAAAAGCTGTGTAGATGCGGCACTTAGGGACATGGGTCAGTGGTGGCCTTGGCAGTGCTGAGGGAACAGCTGGAGTTGATCTTAGAGGTCTTCTTCAGCCTAAAAGGTTTTATGATTCCATGACCTTTCAGTCTGGAGTGTTGCTTACCTTGACTCAAGTTTCTGAGGGCATTAATGATAATCTCATTCTTGGGTACGTACTGTGTCTCGGCACCAAAAAAGAGACACATTCCCAAAGGTGTCCACAAAACCCAGAGCAACACCTGCTTTGAATATGTCCCTAAGATGTCCCTGTTCTGTGCAGGACAGAGGTTGATGTGACACCCATTCCCACCCAAGAGACATCAGCTTGGACCAGATTTAATCAACTTCTGTAGCCTAAGAAATTAATGGATGCAGGTAGGAGCTGATGCAGAGCAAGCCATCTTACTGCCCCTTGCAGAAAGGATGTAAATTTAAGATTTTTGTTATTCCATTGCCTTGTGTCAGGGCAGTGGAGCACAAGCACCACTCATCCTTTCTTTTTTCTAGTGGATATTCCAGTAGGAACTCTGACACTCCAGAGCAAGCCATCATGAAAAAGGATGACTAACATCTAACAGTGAAGGTATTTATTCCATGCTCTAGACTGATGCACGATGATGTATAAGACAAAGCAGTCCCTGCTGGTTCACCCTCCCCTCAGGATGCCCTGGCTGAAGCCTTTATTTCAGAGGTGGAAAGATATTCTCTCCACAAGTTTCAAGCACAGCAGAGTGGTAGGTCCAGTCTAACAAGCCCTGTAAAAGCTCTGGTGCACCGCTGAGGGCTTCCCCTGCTCTATACCAGCTGTGCAGAAACATCTTCCTAAGAGGTCCATTTTTACTTTGATTATGTTTTGGTTTAAATAGCCTTTGAGGCCTCAGTTTGCCTCCTGTAAACTCTGAGCAAAGTATTCCTTAGGCTCAGTAACCCCACATACAGAGAAAGAAATGTCCTAAACAGTTTCTGTATAGGATGTGAGAGATTCCCAATTCATGAACAAACAAGGAGAAGTAAAAGAAACTTACAAAAACCCACTGCTTATATTGAAGCACTAAGTTTCTGGAACTTAAAACCTATTTTTATGGCCTAATGGGGAATTATCTTATTAGCTCTGGTGATGGGGGATGCAGAGGATACCTTACAGGTGACTTTGTTTTCAGCTTTTTTTGGATGCAGACATTGGCAACACAGGAATTGGAGGCCAACTTGGCTTTGAAAGAAATCCTGTGTTCTTCATCTCAGCACTTCATCACTACAAAAGGTACACAAGAGAGCCTTGGAAATTTGGAAAGCCAGAGTTTGCCTCGCTGAAGCCGCACAAGCTCAGAATCAATGCTGGGGAAACCGAAGGTGCACACCAATGTGTGCATTTTTCATCATAAGGATGGACACATCCCAGGGCACATGGCATCCAGGTGCAAGGGGTTGTCTTCATCTCCTTGTTCACACAAGCTTCTTTCAGCTCCAAAAAGCTCATCAAAGCCCATGAGATCATGGCTGGAACGTAAACACTAAAAAGCTTTCAGATAATGCTTAAAGAATAAGCTTCCAAAGAGCAGGTGGGGAGAATAGAAATGAGACAAGATTTCCTTCTAACCCCTGATGTGATGGACAGCATTACCCTGCAACGTGTCCCGTTTCTGCAGCCTCCAAAGCAGAGCTGTGGAAGAACAGGGCTGGAAACCATTTATCTGAATTCTCAGCAGCTGCTCAGTTCAGCCACGCTTGAACCTCTCACTTATTCTTTGCAAGCCATCTGTAAACAGCCAGGGAAAGGGCTTTTTGTTCTCACAAAACATTTGGGAAGTGCCTCTGTGTGCTAAATATCCAGAATTGTGCACGTACAAAAATCTATTTGTTCTTCCATTGACAGAACCTCCCAAACATCATTCATAAATAGCAGCTGCCATGACCGTGTGCTTTGAGAACTGCTGTAAATGGTTTTTAATAGTTCCTATCTTCATAGTTACAGAAAGAAACATTCCAAAAACTAAGAGGAAATCTGTGAAAGAAGGGATTTTTGGGTGCTTTGTACAGCTGCCAGATACTATGTATTAAAAAAAAAAAACCAAAAAAAACCATCATTTGAGGTTCCCTGTAAGGGTAATTCAAAGTTCATCTGCTTGTGGGGGCAATTTAACAAATTCCTCAGCTAATGTCCAGATCCAACAAGTCCCCTATGGCTACACCTTTGTCCATGCCTGCCAGCATTCCTGCTGAACCCAATTTAGCAGTCTGACACAGCAGCCGTGGTGCCCATTGAGAAACCCGTGCCTGTTTTTGGAATCCAGTCATGTAGGACGTCCCCTCTGCATCGCCTGCCAAAGCAGTTGCCCTCTGCAGTACCACTGGGATTGCCAGTGGTGCTCCCAGCCCACCATTGCCGTGGATCAGCTGAGTGGAATGGTCTGAGTGATGAAAACAGGGTATAAAAACCCAGAAATGCTGCAGAGCAACAACAAAAAAATCAGTTTATCCACTTTTGTGCCTCATTATTCCCTGCCTAGTGCAAAGATTCCCTTCTCCCCAGATTTTAGGGCGTGCTGCTCCACAGCCTCATCTCTTCTCATGCAAATAAGAGGTCCCTGTGCATGAATAAGCAAAGAAGTTTGTGTTTCCCTCCTGCTTTAGAGAATTCAGCACGTCTGGAAGCAGAAGTTATGTTACTTAGGTGATGGCATGGGGCAGGAGGGACGAATAGCAATGGTGATAGAGATGTGTCTGAAAGCTGAAGGAATACATCCAAGCTACTTCACAAGCACTTAAAATACTAATTAGCAAGTCAAGATGCATCAAGGATGGCAGTTATAATTAAACAAATAATTTGGCTGCTGATGCTTCAGGGCTTGTTGTAGTACAAGCAGTGCCTTTTCATGGCACCAGACAAGAAATCTACATTCATGTCGCTCTCCTTCCAGTTTCCTCTAAGCCATGGGAGCAACTGTTTGCTTCCAGGATTTTCCAGCTTTTTATGCAAGATGGAGAAAGGGGAGGGAAGCTGCAGGTGGGCTTGGGCTGGCATCCAGCTGGGCTGTGCCCCCAGAGGTTGTGTACCCTGAGGTGGCATCAGGATGTGGGGTCACTGCAAACAGGGAAGATGCACTTGAGACACAAATCCTACCTGGCCCCACTGCTGCTGTGTTTCCTCTCAGGTGCCAATCGCTGCCCGTCTGCATTTGCCTCTTTCTCATAGAGGAGGTCAGCAAGGACAGCACTTTGCCTTATTTCCATGCAGAGGACCTTGTTTGGTGGCTCCTTCTTCCAATTTCCTTATCCTTGGGCCAGGGATACCCCCAGTGTACGCGCCCAGTTGCTTTTCTTTACAGGAAATAAATTTATTTGTTTGGTAATAAAATCCAGCCATTTGGCACCTCTTGTTGATGGGGTGAATCCCTCCTGTCTCCTTTAGTGTGGTGCCACCAATCCAGTTCCTTTTTCCTGGTTTCCCTCTAAATGCTTCACACCACCTGGTGTGTCTGAAAAACTTTCCTGAGGGACATCTGAACAATGAACAGGCAGTTTCCAAGGGCAGGTCCTTCCTTCTCCTCACAAAGGAAATGTGCAGGACACACACTACCCCTGAGGCATCCCTCCACCTGCACCATGGGAGCAAATCCAGAGTTTCTCGAGTTGAGGGAACTCAGTTGGGGATTTGATGGTGGCACTTTGACAACTGAACCTGCAGTAGCCACCCGGCTCCAGGAGATGTTGCTGTGCTTTCAGCTAAAGGTCTGGAGGGGAAGCATACAGAGCGTGGGGATTGCAAGGAGTCAGGGAAAACATTCTAAGTGCTCTTGGAGCAAGTAGAGCTGAGGACTGTGACAGCATGAGTAAAAGCTGTGTTTGGGGCAGTTCTGCACTTCCCAGGCTGCCGAGTGGAGATGAAGGAGGCATCTAGTAAAAAGCAGATGGGTGTTAGCATCAAGGGCTGGGTCCCTGTTTCTGGGTTTCTTTCACATCTCAGACAGATGCTGCTTTTCCATACTTGCTGGTCTGATGCCACACAGGAGGCAGGTCCCTGCTTTAAATAAAAAATCCAGTTCTTCCCAATTGCCTTTTGGAAAAACACCCCCCTGCATGGCCAGTAAAGCACAACTCTCTAGAGAACAAAACAACAAAAGAGGTAGACGCTTAATCTAAGCATTTAGACAAGAGTCTGCATCTTCTGATAGCACCAAGGCTGTGAGCAAAGTCGCCAGGAGGGCCAGAGAAGGGCCAGGGCTCAGGTGAGGAAAGATCTGACTGAAGGAAGCACTGAGGTGCCCAGAAGTCCTGGTTGGACTGGGTCTGTCCCGGGATGCCAGCAGGATCAGTCAGCGTGGTGCCTTGGGGTTTGCTTGGGGCAGAGGCTTTGTGCTGTGTTGGGTCACCCCCTTCCAGGATGCAGCCTGGGAACAAGCTCGTTCCAGTGCCTGCAGCAGCCAGGACAGACTTCTCTTGCAGGGTCACTCCCGTGCTTGTGACCACCCTGTGTGACCCAGCCTGGGGGCCTGCAGCCTGTGTTTGTTTGCAAAGAGCAGCCACCCTACGAGCAGAAATAAGGACAGCCAGGGAGAGCAGGAGCACTGAGGCCATGCTTGTTCCCCATGTGCACAGGAGGAACTGCAGCATGGCATTGTCAACACCCACCCAGACCTGATGGCCAAGGTGCGCCGAGCCCTCCTCAGCTCTGCTGGCAGCCAGGAGCACTGTGGTGACCTGTTTGCTGTTGGCTCACCCTGCTATGTCCTCCCCATCCATCATCCACTCCTCCTTCCAAGAGGGTGCAGGACATCCCTGCAGGTCTCAGCAGCGAGGAGAACCTCAGAGCTTGGCACTGCTGCAAGCACTGTCTCCAGCCCAGACACAGGGTGTCTGTTGGTAGAGACATTTCCCTGAGCCATGGCTTCATCCAAACAGGAGCCATGGAAGCCAAAATCCCTGTGAGAGCAATGAAAAGAGTGTTTGGGGTAATTAAACTCCTCTGTTTGAGTTGTGCTCCCTGCCCCAAGGAAATTGCCATCTCATCAGGGACAAACACAGATGTTACAGCAAAAACTAAGAGATGATGATAACAGACAGGGACACAAGGGCTGCTCAGAGGGTTGAGTCAGCATCCGTTTGCCCGCAGCACAGGGGAAAGGAATGCTGAAATAGCTCTTTGTGAGGCCAGCAGCCCTCCAGTGCCTAATCCCTGCAAAACTCCACTTCATCCGCACTGCTCCCAGGTGAGTGCATCCACACAGGGAGGGGGAGGTGGAGAGGGACCGGGGCTATGAGGGTCCTCTTCATCCACCCACTTGTGAGCAGAGTTATGCACATGTCCAGGGCCAGCCACACACAGCCCAGTGGCTGAGGAACACATCGAATGCTGTTATTCCTAGCAAGGGTCTGAGTGTACAACAACTGATGACAAAAAACCAATAGTGTCTAGACACAGGTCTGGTAACAGCAGCTCTTTGTTGTGCTCAAGACTGCTGTGGAGGGGACGTAATGTGTCAGGAGCACAAGATGCTGCTTTGTGCCCGTGTAATTCCTTACTGCAGGTGGGAGACAGTGCCTGAAAAATTCAGGGCACCTCCATGCTTTGCACAGAGCTTTGATGCCCAAATGGAAAGCGCTCCTTGAAACAGAGCCTTGCTGCTGCTGCCTCCCTGTCCAGCCTGTAACCATCTAGGTTTTACGAACAATATGTCAAGAATAGACTAGAAATACAGCTAGGATATGTCAAAAAGAATGGAGAGGAGGGAAAAATGTGCTGGGTTTTAAGTATTCTGTTTTCCTGACTGAAGGCAGCTGTGGGCACAAGGGATTGGATGCTGAGCAACACAGAGACTTAAAATGTCCATTTGCCATCGCTTCTGCCTGTCCTAATGTCTTCACCTCGGGACATGGGCTGGTGCAGGAGGAGCAGCTGGCTCCTCCTGCATGGCATGAGAAGGATTAATGGAAATATATCCTTTGTGGTGACCTCTGTGCTGGCAAGCTCTGAAATATCAACTAGAGAAGCACAATATGGAGGTAGTGGTGGGCAAACAGTGGGTCAGCCACGACTGCCAGCCCTAAGCAACTAGGGTGCAGGTGGGTATCTGGATTGGGGAATTCATTTGAAAAGTATTTGCATTCACTGAAGTGTCTCAGAGTTCAAAACAGCCTCAAGAATGCTGCAGAATTGCAGCTGGGGCTCCAGAGGCTCCCAGTCTGTCCTAGACCAATTAGCCCTGCTGAAGTAGCTCTGAGCAACCTGGTCTAGTGGAAAGTGTCCCTGCCCATGGCAGGGGGTTGGAATTAAATGATCTTTAAGGTCCCTTCCAAGCCAAGCCATTGCAGGATTCTATGAAATAGGTTTGATCTTTAGTGATGCTGAGGTCTCAGCTTGCACCGAAGATCGCTTTTCCAAGCAGCACATGAGAGAGCAGGAGCCCCGGGCTCAGCCCAGAAGGCATCTTTTTCCTTTGTCCACCAAAAAATGAAGCTGATCCATGCAAAAGCATGCAGGGACTTCCAGGTGTGGCTATCCTGTCACCACAGACAGGCAGCAAAGGTCTGAGGCAGAGCTGAGTTTACATCGTGACATTTAACATGCGTGGCAAAAACAGAAGTTGAGCATCAGCTGTTAAGATTAGATCCCAGCGTCAAAGAGTTTGGAATTAGAAGCACAGGCAAAAGGGAAAGCAGCTCTACCTCACAGCAAGCTCCTGTTTCATTCTTGAGACACTCTAATTGCTACTATTTTTAATTGCATATTTATACCACCGGCTATTTCATTCCCTTTAATGAGACAGGAGTGAAATCAGCTTATAATATTTCTACATCTTTTCATGAAGGTGTTGAAGGAACTGCCTGCTCATTTTTACTTTTTTAGGGCTGCAGAAAAAGGGAATTGATAAATGCCAAAGGAATGAAAATTCAGAGTTCCTTCCCAGCTGGGAGATTTCAGTGTGGGTAAGGGAAGGAGCCCAGGAAAAGGGGGAAAGGGGGTCCAGGTCTGAATCCGTGGCCACTTCTCCAAAACAGGCTCCACCTGGCAGGAGAGTTCAGTGGGGAGCTGTGGCCTTTGACAGGGTTGATGAAACAGCTTCAGGGCAGCTTGGGTTTAAAAGCATCCTGGTGCTCCCAGGTCAGGGGGTTGGTGAGAAGGCTGGGGATCAGTTTTCTTGTGCGTGGAAGTTCAAGTAGGAAGGCATGGCAAGAGAGGTGGTACTGCCTCTTTCAGGCTTGCAGGAGCCCTCCTCTGTGGCTAGTCCAGATCTTCACCTCCCAGATGTTCACCTACCAACCTTCAGGGTGGATAAGGTGAGGGGAAGAAAGCAAGGCAGGAAGAAGCACCCTCCATCTCATAAGTCTTAGTGAATGCAGGAGTAATGAAAAGGAATGAGGAAAACCACCCCAACCTAATATTTTAGCTTCCAAATTTTAATTTGTTCAACTAGAAATACAGAAAATTCAAGTTTTCGCCATTTGTGCAAACAGTTGTAAATTTTCTTGAATCTTTTAAAGCTGACCTGTTACACTAGAGATGCCCAATTACATTCAGGAGGGCAGGCTGAGAGACAAGGAAGAAACCCATTCAAAGGGATGCCTTAGGGATAAAACATGTTCTGGGGGTGGCCTTTTTTGGGAATTGGCTAAGGCAGGCAGATAAAATACCCAGTGTGACCTGTAGAGTGGTAAAGCAAATGGATGAATGTGTTTGATTATTTGGACTGGTTTTTGTGTGTTTGGGGTTTTTGTGTCTGTGTTTTTTTGGGGTTTTTTTTTTGGGTTTTGTTTGTGTGTGGCTTTGTTTGTTTGTAATTTTTTTGGGGGGGAGGGTTTTGTTTGGTTTGGGTTTTTTTTAATGCCTTAAAGGATCAGCACTTGAGGAAATAAACCTCAGAGGGGCTATTTGGGTACTGTAGGGCAAAGCAAAAACATTTTTCTAAGCCTGAAAATCAAGGAATAGCTTCAGTGGAAGTCCTGGATGACCTGACAGTGGGCTCACTGCTTATCCTTCCCAAACCACTTTCTTCAAAGTCAGATGCCTCCAGTCACCCTCCTTCCCAAAGCAGGAGCAGGACAGGGCCTGGGGGAATCCCTGAGTAACCTCCCTTGTAAGATCCTCCAGACAGAGCACAAACCACTGACCCAGTGATCCTGGCAGTTTCCCCACTCTTTTAGCTGTCCACCCATCCAGGCAGTAACACCCCAAACTGGACACCATGAAATTGAGGGACACAGCATCAAAGCCTGACTAAAGACAAGGCAAGTGGCATCCACTGCTTTCCCCCATCCACAGATTCAGTCACGGAATATCCAGAGCTGGAAGGGACCCACAAGGATCATCGAAGCCCAGCTCCTGGCCCTGCACTCTCCCTGAGCAGTGGGCAGCCTGGGATTAAAGGGAAAAGTACTTTTAGGTTCTAAATCAGGCTCTGAACCTTGAGGTTCAGAATCAGCTCTGAAACTGTCAGAAGCTCCCAGCCAGAGGAGCCACTTGGAAGTTACAAAGAGCAAACTGAACTTCAGGGTAACAAAAGCTGAACAACAACAAAAAGTGCCCCAAGATATAACAAACCCTACAAGCAAACAGCAAAACCCAAAGGAAACCTCACCCCCAGAAAAGCCTGCCTGTATAAATAATTCACAAATGGTCAAGAAAACAAAACAGGGAACCACCTACTTCCCCATACTGTCAGAAATGGAGGGGAAAGACAACAACAAAGTCAACAGCCATCCAAACAAACTGCCCAAACCCAGGAACAATAACCCCCTCCCTCCCCAACCTGCTGAAAAGACCCACAGCAGTAATATTCCCTGCTGAAAAGCTATCCAGAAAAAAAAAAAGAACAAAATAAAGACAGAAGCCAAACAATAGTTTGTTGGTTTCTTGGAAATATTTATGAACAATATTCAGAGGAAATGTTCTCAAGGGGAAGTCATGTAACCAAGTACAGAACCCAGACAGAGATCGGGAAAACAGATGGATCTTGCTCTCCAGAGGGGATTTCTGATGCCTAACAAGTCCAAAGCTCCATTCCTACCGCACACATACATCAAGGCTCTGACAAAGAACAACCTTGTACCTTACTTACTGGCACTCCTGATGAGACACAAAGCTGGCAAAGCTTGGATTTATCAACCCAAGAGCTGACTGATACCACTAGAGTCATCCAGTTTTCAGAGGGTTTTCCAATCCATTTCCCTTTTTCAGCTGAAAATTTTCAAATGTTCTTTAACTAAATACCCATAGGATGATTTGCTGCTAATGGCCCTTGCAAGAGAGAATTTTGCACCAGAAGAGATAATTTTTGCACAGAAAGTAACAGACCACAAGACAGGTATCGATAAGTTTCAATAAAATAAGGCAATAGTGATGAATTCTGGTCCATGAAAAGGTATCTTTCTCATTTATTCTCATTTATCATCCATTTGAAGAAAATGTAATTAAGCACTGAGTTCATATGAAGATTTTAGTATTGTGTTGCTTTAATGTTTTGTTTGACCACAGGTGGGAAATAATTATTCAGAGGATATCAATTAGAGCACCTCATCATAAAGTCCACCTTCCATGTTCCTAATCAATGCTGGCATTAAAAACCTCAATGGGAGCTTCTGAACAAGCAGGCACCTTACTC
The DNA here is from genome assembly GCF_031753505.1 of Anomalospiza imberbis. Taxonomy (NCBI): domain Eukaryota; kingdom Metazoa; phylum Chordata; class Aves; order Passeriformes; family Viduidae; genus Anomalospiza; species Anomalospiza imberbis. The sequence continues at coordinate 7,459,237 of NC_089689.1, read as the reverse complement.
CAAATGTCTACAGGGGAAATAATAAATGAACAAATTCCACCAGGAATAAAACATCAGCCTCAACGGGCTGCTTGAAGTCTCTGTTGACACCCACACAGCTTCCCATGTATTGGTAAGTAGTGGTGCTTCTCCCAGCCACAGAAGACAATTTATCTAGAGGTCTAACTGGCATCTTTAGCGCTTGTAATTGTCTCTTCCCCCCAAATTCTGGCAGCTGAGGTGATGAGTGGCCACCCCCTGTTTTGCATGCCCTGGGGGCTGTGCAGGTGAGACCCCCAGCGTGGTTTCCCACCCGACTGGGGCAGGACAGCATTCCACTGCACAAACACGGGCTGAGCTCTTCCTGCACTGCTCTGTGCCCACCAGGCTGAGGTTGCTCCTGGGTGTCTCCAATTGCTACGCCAGCAAAGCCCCAGTAATGAATGCTCAGCATCTGAGGGTGTCGACCTGCCTCCACTCACAGCAAACAGGGGAAACAACTCTTTTTGTAGCTGTGCCTGAAAACCCTTTGCGGGTTTTCCTTAAAATTTAGCTTCAGACAGGCCTCATCAGGACTGGGGTCCTCGTCCCCTCAGTGTCCCCCTGCGAGCAGAGCTGCAGGGTCCTGGGACACGTTCCATTTCCCAGAGTGAGATCTGCTTACAGGACACCCAAGCTCATGTGACATGGGCTTGGAGACTTGTTTACAGTGAGCAAACCCAGCAGCCTGGGCAGACCTGTTGGGACATTAATAATTGTGTCACCAGGCTATGTGAGCCCTGTCCAAGAGCAGGACAGGCTGTCCTCTGCCCTTCCCAGCCTCTTACCCACAGCCTTAACTGGAGGGTGATATCACTGCTTTGACCTACTCTTCTTTAGCAAAAGAATAGCATGCTTGCATCTGTCACAAATGCATCGAGCAAACGTGCTGATTGTCACAAGAAATATTTGATTTGGGACTTTTGGCCTCAAGAAAGTCACATGATCTCCAAGGAAATTTAAATTAATTCCAGGCAAGTCTCCACGCACCCCCATATGCAGCCAGTACTCATCAATCTTAGGAGCCATTTAAAAGTTCTGCAAGAATAAAAATTATTTTATGAACATTTTAAATACACTGTACGTTTGATATCCTGCATTAAGTTTCCAGGAGACATTCTCACTATGTTAATAATCTTTTATCTCTAAGTAATTCTCATTTTTCTTTCACAAGTTACAGTACTACTGAGTCTCTTACAGTGCATTTTTCTTAAGCTCCCCAAGCATTTAAACCAGGGAAGAAGGGAAGGTCAAAAGAAACTAAGCAACTTGCTGAAGGTCCCTAAAAAAATAAGAAGAGGCAAGAAAACCCAGGTGTCTCCACATTGGCTCAGCACTCATAAACAGATTCATTTTACTGTCCTTCAAAGGTCAAAGGCAAAGAGATTGCAAGGAGACAATAAAAATACATGGACACAGAAAACTTTGCACACCAAACCTAGAGTTACGTAGATGTTTTGAAAGCCTGAATAAAAGCACTCTCACTTGTTGACCATCAGAGCTCAGAGCTCTCGTGTTTTAGGAAACACAGATCCCTTCTAGGTGCCCCCACAAGACTTGGTGTTGTACAAGCGCTGAGAGAAAAAAAATCCCACCCTCCTCTTGAGTAGTACCAAAATTATTATTTTTAGCAAGTTGCACAAAAGCCAATCCTGTTGATGCTCGAGCAGGGGGTCTCAGGCACCAGAGTCAAACCTTGGCCAGACGGGCCATCAGAAATGAGCACGGAACCTCAGCATCTCTGAAGCCTTCCAAAGGATTGCCATCTTCTTGATGACTTTGTTTTCCTTAAGAAATAAGGAGTTTGACTGCTTTGCTAAGGTAAAATAAACAGATAAAAACTCCCCAAAACCCAGAGAACAAAAGCCAAAACCCAGCTTTGAGTCAGAAATCTCCAGTAACTCTGTGCTGGAGAGAGCCAAGGGTCTGCACTTCCCTGCTCACCCTGCAGCCTGATTGATACCTGAGGGCACCTGTGAAGCAGCACAGGAGCAGAGGGCAGGAGGACAAGCAGAGCACTTTTAGGACTCAACAGTCAATGACTCAGCCTGCTGTGACATGGCAGCAGCCAAATTCTCTGATATCCAGCAGTCCAACCTCCACAGCACCAAATGAGAGCTGGGAGAGCTCTCATCCCAGATGGTTCACTCAGATGTGCCCTCTGCAATCTCCTGAGTTCTCAAAAAGCCCATGCAATTTTATTCTAAGCTTTTTCACACTTTAGGACAGGCTAACAGAGCATCCATTATTTTACCTCCCTTCCATGTCTTTTCTTTGTCTCCCCTGACAGAATGGGAACACCTCCCATGCCAGAGAGCATTTCCAGCCACTTTGAACACCCACACTCAGCAGCAATGGGAGGCCACTGCACAAAGTCAGTACAGCTGCTTGAGTCAGAGCTTGGCTTTCTAGATGAAAGCTTCCCACAGGCTCCAATTCCACTCTCTTTGGCCCAGCTCCTTAGAACCTCACAGCCCAGCAAGGCTCAATCCTCCCCAGAAGCTTCAGAAATTTATGAGAGGAGGAACCTGCCACCACTGTGAGTTTTTACAAGCCCTGGGTTGCAACACTCAGGGCAGCTCTGAACGAGGTGGCACAGCTGATCCTCCCAGCCTGATCCTCTTCCTAAAGCATTGAGGAGCACCACAGCTGAATGCTGGGGAGCTTTTCCTCTGGGAGAAGGTAAAGGCAGCTCCTGGTCTTCGGCGACATGAATGTGGCATCATGGGTGTTTCAGGTGTTTCAGTGGGTGTTTCAGGTCTCTTGGAGCAGAGGTTTAGCTGTGACTCAGTTTATCAGAGTCAGCTGCCTCCATCCCACCAGGTTCTGCTGGCAGGGACACGCTCCAGGAAGGGACATTCAGTTTGGATGGGTAAACAGTAACAGTTGCTAGCAGGAGAGATTAACTGCTCAGGTGAAAAGGTTGTCAGCAGAGCTGTGCTGAAAGTTTTCAGTGCAACCTGAGCCTCAGACACTGCCCTACAAGCCCAGGTGAGCACAGGAGGAAGCACGGCCCAGTTTGGTTTGGAGATGCACCATTTCCTCACAAACAGGGACTTGGTTTCAAGAGATCAGCTTTGAAATAAAATGCTCAACAGCAAGTGAGATTCATGTTAGAACAGGCAGTGTTGGATGGTTAATGCAGCTGATGAACTTGATCCAACATCACATCTAGGCAAGTGCTGCATACCTTCTTCAGAAGCCACTTTGCAACCCCAAAGTTTCCACAATTAAGAGAGTATAAGGGCAGCATTTCACAGAAATGGATGACTTTTGAAAGACTTCTTCTGCTTATGCTGTCTTCCAAGGGGGAAGGACACAAGCTGGATAGCTGTTGGTTTCCATTTGAAACTTTACTACATCTGAAGTTTTGAGTCCTCTGTGTGTGCTGGCTTTTCCCTGCTGCAGCTGATCCAACACCTCAACATCTGAGCTAAACACCGTCCCTGGGTGCTGCTGTGCTTGCCACCACCCTCCTGGCAGAACGACGGGACCAGTCCAAGGAGTCAGATGTGGGAACTGGAGGAGGGAAGAGTGAATGGGAACAGATGCAGCATAATCCACATGGCTAAAATGTACCCTTAAGTTCCCATTCTTGCCTTCCTTTATATATATGTGTGTGTGTGTATGTGTGTATAATAAAACTTGGCAACAGTTCAGGCCTAAGATTAAAACAATCTCTTTGTGTCATCCTAAAGCAAGAGCAGAGGGCACCTCTATGCTTTGCCAGCTTTCTGCCCCTGCTGCCAGCACAGACTGTGCAGGCTTCAGCTCCCCTTGGACAAGCAGGAGCCAAGAAAGTTCCTTTTTCATAGCCATTATTTGGAGATATGCATAGAATCAGAGAATCCAGAATGGTTTGGGTTGGAAGGAACCTTAAAGTTCCTTCAGTTCCACCCCAACATGGGCAGGGACACCTTCCACTATCCCAGGTTGCTCCAAGCCCTGTCCAGCCTGGCCTTGAACACTTCATCAAATCCACAGATTCAAGCTCTTCCCTCAGATGTGCTTTGCTTGGTTGGGAAGGCTCAGTTTGGGAGATTTTTAAAACTAGCTACCAGTTTCTAAGCTCAGGGGTGATAACCTGCACTACACACAAATCCAGATGGAGAAGATCCACCTCAGGTGGTAGCAATAACCTGCAGCAGTGTTCAGTTCACCCTGGAAGAGTTATGAAACATACAGTCAGCTTCTCTAGAGTTGCTATTGCCAGAGAATCTGGCTTTTCCTTTAGAAATAGATTTATTTCCACAAATATGAGCGTTTGAGTGTTTGAGAACAAGAATTCAACGTTTACACATCAGTAAGCAAATAAAGACCCTGAGGTTTCTTTGAATTAAAAAGACACACACAAAAAAAAAAAAAAACAAAAAAACACTGAGGCCTGACTTGTAATTTTCAAATTCTAACAGGCAGCAAACTCAGTTTTCTGTAGTCTCTTGTGGATTGGGATGTTCATGAGTTTCCCTGTGCGTAGCTGACAGAAGTTTCACACAAGACTTTCAACCCCATTGCCGTGCCCCATGGAAATCTGTTCCATTGAATGCAGTCCAGGAAAACTGGTCTGTGACTTCCACAGGAGATGCTCATGAATAATACATCTAGCTGCTTTCAGCAAATCCAAACCTCGAATGAAAAGCAAAGGCATATTCCCAGTTTGCGCTCCACTGAGCACCCGATCAGACCCTGGCGATGCAAATCCACGGCCAGGGGCAGAATGCAGACCTTCAGCCTGCCTTAACCTGGAGCACACAGCCAAAGGCTTCTCTTTAAATGTGCTGCTTCACCTTTTAGAACAGGGATTTATAGATATTGGCTTATACTACTGGACATTCACTCCAGCACAATCAGCACAGAGATTTTTTTTTTTTGTATGCACTGCTGCATAAAGATTTTTTAAGCAAGATTTTTAAAATGCATTTTTAATGCATATAATTATATAATTATAGGATCACAGACTGGTTTGGGTTGGAAGGGACCTTAGAGATCATCTTGTTCCACTCCCTGCCATGGGCAGGGACACCTTCCATTATCTGGTTGCTCCAAGCCCTGTCCAGCCTGGCCTTTGAACACTTCCAGGGATGGGATGTAAATTTTTTTTTATACATATACAACATATTTTTCATCTCCACTGCTGCCCCACGTCAAATACTCGAGGCCATTCAGTGGTTTAGCAACGGGAGTCTAGAGGAGTTTCAGAGTTATGTAGGTACTGGGTGGGGGTGGCTGGGTCCCCAGGATGTCCCCTACCCAAAGCCTTGACCACACAGGCTGGTCAGCAGGACAGAGCAGCCTCTCAGCGTGTTCCCAGGAGCACTGGCTCACCCCTGTCACACATGGTTCAGTAGGCTGGCTTTAGGGGTCTCTCTCTGGGCAGAGCAGGCCAGAATCAGGGCTGATAGGTTTGCTTTGCCCCAGGTATCTCTGCTCCTTGCCCTGCTGTTTTTCCAGGTCCTGCTCCATCCCCACTGCCCAGCACTCTCCAGAGCCCTGCAAATTGATAAGGCTGCTTCATGATCTATGGATGCTGGTTTTAATTAAAGCTGCCTCCTCTGCATCACTCCCAGCCTTGTGCAGACAGCAGCACAAATGATTTCAGCCTCTGATCCACCAGATGCCAAGCTCTTAGCTACAAGCTGACATTATTCAGGAAAATTGTCCCACTGGCTTGTGTGAAGTTAGAAGCAGAGAACTAAGGGGAAGGTGCACAATGACAGCAAACTAACTCTCCATGTCACCTTCAAACCTCCCCATCTCAGGAGCTCCTGGAGGGCAGCTGCAGAGGGGATGAGGAGTCAGCCCAAGTGACCCCTCACTCACAGCCTCCCTCAGGGCTGCAGGCTGCTCCTGGTCCCTCGAGCTAACAAGACACGTCCCAGTCTGGAGAGCACAGTGCGAATCCATTCTAGATCCCTACTGACACATTCTGGGAGTGGGGTGCAGGTGAGGGCTCCATTTAGGCCTGGAGTCACTTCTGGAGTTATCATTCCCTCATTCCTCTGCAGGTGCGACTGGGGACATTAATGGGCTGTGACTGCCCTGACCACTCTTGACTGGAACCCACAACTCTCTGCCCCGCACAAAGGCAGGCCCAGAAAGCTTTCCATGGGCACCACGTGTTGTCCTCACTTTCATGCTGCTTTTACAGCATATAAGGTTCAAGCAAGACATCTTACCTTCCAAGCACCCTGGTGGAGGGGGAAGAGAAAAACCCCAGACTCCCGACCCTGCTTTCCAGGGAGGGATGTCCAGCACTTGGACTTTGCTTTTAGGACCACCCTTGGTAGAGAAAGTACTTGAATTCTGCAGTACCAGACCACTGACAGATAATCTTGTTTGCAGAGTGGGAGGTTGTCTTCTTCCCCGTTATAATCAGGAGAGCAGAAGACAGGGCTGCCACCAGCTCATTTCTCACAGGCTCCCTTCACCTCAGGGTCCTAAAATTTGGGTCAGAGGCACCACAGCTACAGTCATCTCAAGACTTGCTGTTGGGGGTCTTGGAGGAAGATGTCAGACTAAGGTGCTGTGCACCAAGACACCTGACTCATGCAAACATGCAAATAAACACAAATGCTAATTGGTGAGAGGGCTTTGTGGTCACTGCAGGATTGCAGGCAGCTTCAGCTCTTTCATGTGTGGGATGTGCAGTGTCTTATTTCCCTCATGTTTCCAGTGTTGTCATAGAAGCAAGCAACATATTTTCTGGTACAGATCTACTCTGGTACATCCCAACTGGTACATTCCGTGCTTTGTTTGTGTCTCCAGAGGACAAGAACAGCCATCTCGAACCTATGGGAACTTTGAGGATGTTGCAGCATGCTGGGTGTTTTCAAAGGACCTGTGGTATCCATCTCCAGGAAACAGATTGGAATGGCGGGGGGTGAGTGGTTGTACCAGACAGTGATGCTGCTTCACGGGTTTGGACTGTTAATGCAGAAGTTAAACGATTTATGTGAAAATGCCAAATGTTTTTAGAAATTATTTGTACATTCAGCCTTTAATAGAGGTGGAGGGGAAAGATGTTCTTGACTACAGTTGATCTGGAATTTGACTCAAATGAAGAAGCTGAACAAATCCAAATTCACACTTAGAATTTATATACGTTTCAAAAGCTACACAAAAATGGGTGCAGCTCTGAAATCTTTTCCCATCATGGAAATGAAAGTGATTCAAATCCAGTTAATTCCCAGGTTCTGTAGCTAGTTTGCTCACACTTGTGGCACTCAGTGATCCCACAGAAACACAGTTCAAAGCTGGGTGGCTGTCCCAGGGCCCTGAGCTCCAAAGGGAAGCCTGCTAAGAAGGTGGATCTGGAGGCACAAGGCACCTGGGAGGGTGTCCCTTGTTACACCCAGCTGGGAGACAGGGTCCCTGCGCTTCAGCTGGGGACCAACAGCCCCAGCCTTTGCTCAGAGCTGGATGTTGTGATGACTGAAATGAGCATTTCTGCCTGTGGTCTAGCAGGAGCTGCACACTGTGCTCTCTGTGTGTCCTAGCTGAGGAAACGTTTCCCATAACATACGGAGCTCCAAGCAGTGTTTATAACAAGGCATGTCACTTAAGAGTACAGCACTTCCCCCCATGTCAAAGAGAAAACAACCACCCAGGAGATAAAGTGCTACTCAGAGTGATCTCAGAACCAAATGTTTTTCTTCTCAGTGAAACGAAAATGCAGCATGATTAGGACTGCCAGCCTGAACACAGAGCTCCATGCAGAATTCATACAAATTTGGTTTCCTGGGTTCCTTTCTTCCTTCTCATTCAGACACCTTGTACAAAAGCATCAAAGCACAGTAAGCAGCACCCAGCTGGTCCAGCCCCTTCACCAGGAACCTCCCTTCATTCTGCAGAGCTTGGAAAGTGATGGCTGGAGACACTATCCCTCTCTGGAGGCAGCAGGACACTCTACAAGCAGGCATTTGCTCTGAGGTCTGCCTGGCCAGATATAGGCAGCTCTCTGGTACCCTCAAAAAGACACTGGTTCCCCTCTCACACCATGGCTCACACTCGTGGTGTCTCTGCAGGCACTTATCAAGCTCTGCCACCCCTCCATGGGCTCAGCCTGGGAAGAGCATCCATCTATTCTGGCAGGAGTCCTTGGGAGTTCTGCTTTTTGCTCTCCCTCCTCTGCACCTCCCCGAGGCCACGCTGGCCAGTCCACATGGCCCTGAGAGCAGCCACTCCCCAAAAGCCACCTTTTCCTGGCGGAAAAGAACACCCTCCTGCCCTTGGAGGGTGTCAGTAGCCTCCTGTCCCCAGCCATAGGCTGGGATCTCCTCCATCTGCAGCAGCTTTGGAGTGAATGCAAACTTGGAAAAGTGTCCTTGCCTTTTCCAGGAGAAAGATCTGGTGCTTCCCTCTGACATAAAAGATGGTGGCTGTGACTCTTTTGGAGTCACAGATGATCCTAACTACAGTTACAGCTTCAGTTTTAGCAAACTTAACTATGGTTCTCCACACAAATCCTCAGGTCCAACCTTCATGTTTGTCTTCCATGAGGAAGCTTCACTTGTCTCTGTCCTACCTAGAAATAGATAGAAAGTGGTAAAGATGATTTTGGGTCTTCTCAGTGGCGCCAGGACAAGAGGCAACAGGCACAAAGTGAAATGTATGAAATTCCACCCAAACATAATGAGAACTTGTTTGTTGTGCGAGTGGATGGACAAAGCAGCAGGTTACCAGGAGAGGCTGTGAGCTATCCAACCCTGGAGCACTGCCTGGATGCAGTCCTGGGCAAGCTATTCCAGCTGGTCCAGCTTTGTGGGGGGCTGGATAAGACATCTCTAGAAACACCTGGAGAGATCTCCAACCTCAACTGTTCTCACCCATCATTGTAACTTGATTGACAGGCGTTGCCAGCAGCTTTCTGTAGCATGTTGGGGAAAAAGCTTGGCTCTCCAAGGAGACACTGTAGCTGTGCCCCTTTCTCTGACCCTTGAGTAAAGTCTTCTCTAAACAGAAATCTAGGCCATAGTTTAATTTTCTTTTTTTTTTTTCATAAAGTAATGTCCCAATCATTTTTTTTTATTTCCTGCATGTGGCAGAAGGCAGAAATCAGGGAGGATGAAAGCCATACATGGGAGAACTGGGAAGCAGCGTCAGAGCCACTGAGTTACCTCGGGGTTGCTGTCAAATCCATTATTATTCATTACAGTAACCTCCTGCAGACTAATGGACATGTGTCCTATTAGTCCTGCAGTCAGTGTGGGTAAAATAAAAAGCTTTGGACAGTTCCAGGAAGGGTCTCAATTTCAAGTCAATTTTATATCACAGCCTATTTTTGGTCAGTGCTGCTCACTTGGGTCCTCCTCAGAGCTGCAGTTACGGAAACAGAATTTCTTCCTTAAAGATGACCAACTCTCGTTGACTGTAGCTCATGCTCTGGGGGATAAAACTGCAGGGAGTGGTATCAGAGTCAGGGTGGAATCCAGACCTGAGCCTTGGTGAATTCAATGGGGCCAGAGCTACTTAGGTGGCTGTTCAAACAAAAATATGTATTTGGGAAATTTTATTCAAGACTACAATCCATCATGTTTCAACACTGGACGCTATTTATTTTTTACATTTATTTATATTTATATTTATATTATTTATATTTATATGACACTATATATTTTTTCTTAGAAAATAATTTTTTAGCAAAAAACATGTCATTGTTCTGCAAAGCTTGCTGACCTTGTGCTAATTAACCATGCTGGTAGGCACACAGCACAACCTCAATGCTAAGCTAAACAATGAGCAGCCTATAAATAAAAAAGAGCTGCTGCTAAATTTCACATGTTTGGCTTTAAACTCAAAGGCTTCCAAGGGGGTTGGAGGTCGCTTTACTCTGTATTTATCTCTTTAAAATTATCAGAAAGGAAGAAATAAGCCCCTTTGCCCTTGGACTGGAACATAAGGTCAGGATGGCAAGTGGCATGGGCAGGGCTGGGGGAGTCTGGCAGCTCAATCATCACCATGGATGCCCTGGGCTCAACATGCTGCATCCACCAGGAAATGTATTCCCCTTGTGTCCTGAGTCACTGCCCTGAGATTTTACACCCACGATATGCTAAAAAAAAATAGTATGCTCAGTCTTTCCTGCCACTTCCTGGCATGTGATTGCTAAAAACATCAGGAGAAAAATGCTTTCCATTTGTTTCCAGAAGCCCTGGGGAACGAAGATGTGAAACATGGGAGTGGCTCAGAGGCACTCGTAGAAAATGTCCCTTGTCACACAGCCAGATATTCCCCAGACCCCAGGAGCTGCTGCTGGTGAAGGGACAGGCACCGCCTCAGCCCTGAGCTGTGTCGGGGTGTCTGTTCTCTCCTCTCTCTGCAGGCACCACTGCCGTGCCTGGCCATGGTGGGAGCTGTCCTTGGGCTGAAGGGAACGGAGACCCTCAGGCTCTCTTGGTGTCCCTGTTATCCTCTGCTCTTCCTGTGGCCCTGCTTGGCTCTAGCCCGGCTGATGATGGACCATCTCCACAGGCAAACTGGCACAGAACCTGCCAATACACGGGGATGCTGAGCTGAGCCTACCCTGAGCTGCTGGTGGCTCAAATGCCATTCCAAGGCAATGCTTTGTCTTGGATTTCTAAATTAGGAACCTAGGCCTCCAAAAAAGGCTATTCTTGTCTCTCTAATGGGGTGGTGAGGCCGTGGCACAGGTACCCAGGGAAGCTATTGCTGCCTCATCCCTGAAAGTGTCCAAGGCCAGGCTGGACAGGGCTTGGAGCAACCCGGGATAGTGGAAAGTGTCCCTGCTCAAGGCAGGGGTAGGATGGGCTTTAAGGTTTCTTCCAACCCAAACCATTTCATGATTTTATGACATTTGGGCACTGAAGTGTCCTAAATGCTAGAGCAACTGACAAAGAAATTATTAGAAAGTAGATCCTGTTTTGATAAACCTCATTTTGGTGTTAAAATAATTCTTCACCTGTAACCTTTAACTCAACCTCAGTTGCAAATCCAAGGTAGCAGGTCATAAGGGTCACTGGTAAAACAGGGGAAGAGAGGATGGATGTGGACTGAGGGGTCTTTGACACTAATTACAAACACAAGTGAAGGCAAACATAGAAGACAGTGACTTTGACAGTCTCATTCCTGAGAGGAGCCAGGGAGCAGCAGGGCCCCCGAACACAAGTCTCACATCCGTTGATGGAAAGTTGCATGGCAGGATTTTTCCAGAAGCATCCCAGGTTAGTCTTCCTGCCTGCAGGAGCCTGTGGTCATCCTGCTCTGCCTGCAGCCACGTGAGGCCCATGAGAACCCAGACATGAGCCATTGGCCAGGCCCTCTCACCTGCTGAGCTCAGCAGCACCACAGCAAGGGGAAGCTGAGAACACTGAGGATTGTCTGATGAACACGGAGCATCAACTGCATTCTTTGATCACCTTTGCCATGGTTAGCACAGTTTTAATTGCTGAAGATACAGCCACACTGCTTGGATCTGTCCCAAGGATGGAGAAACTCGAGGACACTGCTTTTTTTGTCCCTCTCTCTTGCTTATCCACTAACGCTTGCTGTGCTGGGCAGATGTACAACATCACTGCAGTGCCTCAGGCACCCAGCTCCAGTGGAAAAAACGTGTTGTGCTGAGCTCTTTCAGCCTGTAAACGGCCCTGAGGCACCCGGGGGAATGGGAAATAAAATATTCCTTCCCCTGGATACTACTGGGCTAAAACGCATCATCCGAAGGCCCCACTGTAGGGTGAGATTCCCCCATGGGGCTGCAGATGAGGATGCTGAGTTTGAGGCTGCTTATTGGCATTTGGAAGGAATTTGTTCCACCACTGGAAACTTTTGTGGCTGAAGAAGTTAGAGGGGGAAAAGCCAGTTAAACTTTGGCCTTTTTCTATGGAGGGTAAACTTAGAAACATGACTTAGATGCATAATTTAGAAAACCAAGATAAAAGTCAAGCCAGCTGCTTACCCCAGAGGTTTTTTTTTGTGATTACTGCTTACCAGGCTTAGCCACAGGGACTAAGTGCCATGTTTGGAGTGCAGACTCTTCTGGCTGGTAGCCATGAAACCCACCAATTTTTGCCCATGTAATTCATCCTCCCTGAACAAACTCAAAACCTAGTGAAGCAGGAAGGAATAGGATGTGAATTGCAAAGCATCTTTGTGCACTCCGGCTTTGGTGACCAGTGATACCCGTGTTGTGGTGTGATTAAATTTGCCAAGGGGTTTTCTGATGAGAGAATATCAGTGGATGATAAAGCTGAAAGCCTTGATACATCAGAGGACCCGTCTTTGTGCATGGACAGTGAAAATAGGTTTACCACTTATTTTGTCTTGGTCTAAACTAAGTCAAAATTAATGCCATGGCCTCATCTCACCCTAGACTGGCTTCTAGCTAACAGCTCTGAATAATTCAGGAGAAAGTCTTTCTCTCCTGCCAATTACTGCTGCAGACAGCATCTCCAGCCCCTTCAGTGTGCACAGCCCAACTCTTCACTCTTCTGGCAGACACTGCCTACCCTGGGCAGGGTGTAAGAATGAGATTTCTGTCTGCTGCATTGGTTAGACACTTCCACATGATAAAGGAAAAAGGGGAAATCCAGCTCTTCTTCATCATGTTACGAATAAACTGTTGGTTAGTGCCACATGTAGCTTTAATAGATTCATTGCTGCGGTTACAAATATCTCCTACTGAGTGAGGTTGTGGTTAACTAGACAAATTACAAAAATCTGCATTCCCACAGATGCAAATCAATAATGGGACACTCTCCTGCTCCATGCTGCTCCTTGAGCACCTCTTGTGACAAAGAAGTTTTCTGCAAACAGAGTTGCAAGAGAATATTGGGATGTACTGAAATATCCTCATTCACATTTTGTACTGGTGCCTGACAACAGTCAGGTTTTTCAGACATTCATCCTACTCTCTCACACTGTCACAGCTTCCAATAAGAAAATATTGAAACCCTGTCTCTTTTCAGACATCTGTAGGCATTGAGAAATCGATCTCCCCAGGGCTCTGGGCACTGTAATTAATTTGTTCTCTTTCTAATGTTAAAAAATTTCTTTGTGATTTCACTGTCCCAGACAGACATCATGGAAAAAACAGGGCACGTCCCATCTCTTAATGCATTAAAATAGACTTGGAGGGCCAAGGTAGGAGCAGAAGGCTGTGAATCAGATCATGCACAAGTTCTGCTGGTTTCCATTTGCACCCTTTAGCAGAAGCTTGAGTCCTTTCCACAGCGCAAAAAACTTCATGCCAAGCTTTTAAAATGACTGTTTTAACATCTTTCCATGGTGATCTGCACAAATCCAGGCAGTCAGAGCTGCGGGCAGGCAGGTACCACCTGCTCCCCTCACTGGGACCCAAGCAGGGCACCCCAGCCAGGATATGGGGAAGCCAAGGAAGGATTTCTGCCAGGCTGTTTGCCAACTGGTTGACCCCCAGGACCTTCTTGTGCCTGGAGTTGTTGCTCCAGAGGGGCAGGACCTTGTACTTCTTGTTGAAATTTGTGTGGCTCCGGCCAACCCATTTCTCCAGGCTGCCCAGGTGCCCATGGGTGGCACATCCATCCAAGTCCATCAGCCATTCCTCCTGGTTTTGTGTCACCTGTAAACTTGCTGAGGGTGCTCTCTGCCCCATCATCCATCACTCAGGTCATTAAGGCAGAGGTCTGGGCAGCACATGGAAGGATTTCAGCCATCTTGGTGGCCCAGGTTGGTTCTGATGAGCTCAGGGTGGGATTTCTGGATACAGTCAGGAGCTCATCTTCCTTTTAAAAAGCCCGACCACTTGCAAACATCGGTGTTAAACAGGGGCTGTTAGATTTGCAAGTACAAGCACTTCAGAAGTGCCAACATTAAAGTTTCATATCCCACTTAAATCAGTTCTCTCAGCTGTTGTTTGCTGGCTCACAGGCGCTTTTCCCTGGAGCAGACAGAGCACAGGAACGTGTGGTTAACGTGACATGACACTGCCTTCTGCTGCAGAAGTGGGTAATGGGCCCCAAAACTGCTATCACCAGCTAGTCAAGGACTTCCTCTGGACCACAGTGTCTTGTCCCCAAGTGGTGCCAGGAAAACTCTTTGTGAGGCCAGGCTATCAGATCAGTTGTGGACATTACCAGGTTTAAAAATGCATAGCGAGGAATAAGCGGCTTACTTTGTTGACTTGGCATTAAGTACTCCTCTAAAGATTAAAGCAAGGGTTCCACTCAAAAACTGGATGAATTTGCAAGGGAACTGAAGCAGAAATAGAGTTATGATAAGCCATGCCCTTGTCTAACTTTTGAGTGGGTGACTGTTGTAGGAGTTACTAAAGAAAATAAGTCCAATGGCCTGTGGCTCACTTTTGGTGACTGCTCTTCATTTTGGGACCAGTTAGCAACAGATCAATTGAAGGAGCAGCCAGCCTGTGTCATTCCCAGACACTTCATCCCCATGGAGATCTCCTGCCAATACCTTGTTTGCAGTGAGATCAATGACCTGGCAGTTCACCTTTAGGCTCCATGGGAAATTAATTTCAGGAGGAAGAATGGGAAGGTCTGCTTTTGTCAAGCAGGCTCTGGCAGATTGTCAAACTGGCAGCTTCCAAGTGCAGGTGAGGAGAAGGCGTTTAGCCTGGTTTCCTGTGGAAATGAGGCTGTTACCACCAGACTGTGATCATCTTAATCCAAGGCAGAAACCAGGCTGCAGTAAAGAGCTTAAAAAAAAACAAAGTCCTCTAAACATCGTAAGAATAGAGAAGCACATAGAGAAAAGTGATGTTATTGGTGCTGCCACAGAGGGAACGGCAGGGAGAACTTTCCTCCTAGACATCGCCTTCAGCAGATGCTGCTGGCCATGGATGTACTCACCAACTAATCCACAGGAATGAAACTCAAGGAAACTGTTTGTGCAGTCCTCTGGCTGGGTGAAGAGAGTACATTTTCTGTGGTGGTCATGGGTGACGTGAGAGAGGAACTGATGAAAGAAAAGATCCAGGAGAGGAGGAGAGCAGAACTGAAGCTGTTTTGAAGAGAGCAGAGCTCTATGATTGTGTATTGTAGGAGGTTTGCTGGACCTGGGGCTGTAGCAGTGCAGGAGGTGCAGCAGTGTGTGACTGTCTGCAAGAAACCAGGCTACAAGAGTTCTTTCTTATCATTTTGATAGCTTCCACAGTAACTTTAGTGCCATGGATTAATGTTTTTTGCAGAGAAAAGGATCTGAAAGCTGGGTGACTTGTTCATGGGTCTTCCTGCATCAGCAGAAATACATCTCACATTCAGCCCCACTTGGCAAACCAAGTTGTGTTTAGCTAGAAATGTTTATAATTTGTTTCAATATTTATAATTTGTCCCTGAAAACTGCACTGAGCATGTCATCACGCTGGAAAGTGTTCAGCTGGTGTCAGCTGAATTAAGGGAGATGGGCAATTATCTTGCAAGGAGTCTGTGGATTCAGGTATTAAAACACCCACCACCGCTGCAGTCTGGCCCATGTGAAAGGCTCAGCTGCTTTGCATTCTATTTTTACAGCTCCTTGGGGTCAAATCATCTCTGCAAAGAAAGGATTTAATGAGAAGGACTGACCCGTTTTGCTCCTCCTGCTATTCAACAATGACATTTTACCCAGCTTGTCTTCTCCTCAGAAGACAAACCACTCGTCAGGCCCATTTTGTATAATGGGTATTTCCATGAGATGGCCATGGTACCCCTGAGGGTTTCAAAGGCCTCTCAAGGAGAAGGATTTGCCCGGCACTTGTGTTCCCTGACTAGCCAGCCTTGTCCCATAATGTCATGGCATCAGTGCAGCTGGGCCATCAGCCACTCTTCTCTGCCCGAGGAGCCTGTGGCAGGAGGGGAGAGCAGAAACATTTCTCCCAGCAAAACATGTCCAATCCAGCAAGTTCACCAGGTAAAGGTTTGCCAGCAGCTGGGTTTTTGGCAGCTCCTCAGGATCCCCACAAGACAATTCACTCTGAAACCCAATCATCCAAAATCCTGGGAGGAGTGAGAACATGCAGGTAGTGTCAGTCTGATTTCACCAGTGCCCTAAGCCTCAGTCTGAGGGCTCCATGGCTCTTACAGCCAAGAACTTTTCAGCCATCACAGAAAGGATGGGGAGAAACAGGCTGTAATTCCAGCAGGTCCATGAACTTCTCCAGTCAACTACAGATAGGAGCATCTTTGACTCAAAGCTCCAAGCATCTGGAGTTATCTCTCCTTTTTCTATCAGGAGAAAGAAATGTTCTTGCTAAAAATGGGGGCTGGGGTGAGGTGCATAGAATCACAAAATCTTAGACTCACTTAGGTTGGAAAAGACCTCTGAGCCCATGGAATCCAACAGATGCCCCAGCACCACCACGGCCACAACTAAGACATGTCCACAAGTGCCACGTCCACATGGCTTTGAAATCTCTCCAGGGATGGGGACTCACTCAATAACTGCCCTGGGCAGATTGTACCAGTGCTTGACAATCTTTGGACAAAGAAAATTTTCCAATATTCAACCTACAACATTCCTGGTGCAACATGATTTATTTTCTTTTGTCCTATTGCTTGTTACTTAGGAGGAGAGATCAACAACTCCAAGCCCACCCCTAATCACCTTCTAGCCTCTCAGGACGCTTGCATTTGAACCTCTCAGGACACTTGCATTTGAACCTCAGATTCATCTTGAGTTAAAAGGAGAATGCCCAGCACAAACCTTAAAACAGCTTGGCCAGAGGTCTCTGCGCTCTTCTTCCCTCAAAGCCCGAGCTGCATTTTCCTGCAACTGTGACAGGTGCCATCAGATCGTGGTGGCAGCTCTCCATTTCAAATAGTTAATTTTGCTTTATGAGATCAATCCTTTCAGTACTTTGTTTTCTGCCATTACTCCAGACAGCAATGATCAGAATATTTAAAATATTAGACTGCAGTTTTTCTGTAATGGCCAACAAAAAGTAAATCTGGAATACCACAAGGTAATAGCAAGGTGACGGATTATTAGGGCATTTTTGTGGTAGGCAGAGTTCATATTCCTGGCCATGATTTGGTTTATCTTAGGCAGGGAAAATGAAGTTTTAATTTAAAATTTGAAGGACCTGTGGTCCTGAAAGCTGAAAAGTTTCTTCTAACTCCATCTACCCTGAGAAAAGATAAGTGTTTTGTGTTCCCTGCCCAAGCAGACAAATCTGAAGTTACCCAGACCATGATCTTTGTAACTGCCTGTGGCAGCAGATGGCAGCCCAAAAGCAACACTCATCCAGGGAAATGCACCTGAATAATTTCATTTTCTTTGGTACTATCTTTGCATTGCAAAATTATCCAGTCTTGTCTATTTGTGGTCTAGGGCTTAACATGGCCCAGGTTTATGTCGTCTGAGTAATTACCAGGATTTGCTCTGTGAAGCAGAGGAGTTCTGGGCAGACATTTTAATTTCCATCAGCTGTCATACCCTGGGAAGATAATTAAACACTCTTCATTTTCCATTTTAAATGATATACAAACGCCGGACATTAAACCCAGAGAGCTTTCCAGAGGGAACATGTGGGTAGCTTCAAACTTTCCTTTGGCACCCAGCCACCAGCGAGGGTCAGCCCAAGTTCACCATTTCCCATTGTGTAAGGCTATTTGTCTAACATTTCTTTTGTCTGAAGTGGCCTTGTCAAATGAGATCTCCACATAATTTTCATTTGGCCCTTCACTCACATCTGAGCTGTCACTCCTATGGAAGCAGTTTGACTTTGAGCTTAACAGGAATGTAGGCATAACTAGACAAAGCTTTAAGAAATTCATATAATTTTTCAGCTTAACCATAAAGGTATCCCTAAAAAAAATGGAGTAGACAGCTTCAGAATCTCACGCTGTAAAAATCCAAAGACACTTCCAAGGACCAAGGCTCAATAACTTGGTTCACTCTGCTGTTGCAGACAGGCTGGCCCAGGTCTTGCAGCCAAATTTCAATCTCTGTATTTTGACTAGATTAAAAAAATAAGCCTCACATTGTTTTGAATGAGGGACACATCCTTCTTCACATCCTGTCCTGCAAGGCATTGCTGAGCGAGGCTGAAAGCTCCCCCTCCTCCAGCGTGAGGCCACCACACGTCGTAGGTGCACGTCACCCCCGGTGCCCTCAGGGTCCCTGTGACACTCTGCCTCGCTGTGTTTGCTCTCTGTGATGCAAGGACATCCCTGAAACAAATTAATGCCATTTCCTGGCAGGTCTCTGTTCCAGGTTTTAGCTGGGGACTGGAGCTGCAGTCACTGTTGCCATTCCAGTTAATCCTCCTCGGCTGCAGCTGTATTCCAACATTTCCAGCTGGGCACATACCTGCTCGTGTACTCGCTCACCAAGCTGCTACTGAACAGGAATGGTGGCAATTTCTCTTATTTTAAATCTAAATTAAACACAAAATGGAAAGGGATGTTGCTGAGCACTTTTATAATTACAGGTGCTATCACTGAACACGGTACAGATCCACCTCTAGTGATATTTGATGTGCAAATGAAAGAGACCACGTTGCTGTTGGCACAGAACCACACAGGTTGTGAAGGGCCTCCAGAGGACCTCTCTTCACTCCCACTTCTTCATCAGTGTAGCTACAGTGAGCTGCTTCGAACCATGTCCATTTAAATTTTGGGTATCTCCAAAGATGGAGCTTTTACAGCCTCTCTGAGCAACTGATGTCAGTTTTTCTCTATCTTCATGGTAGAAAATTCTTTTCTTCTATAGAGCTGGAATTTTAAGCTGACATGTACAGCAAGAGGAAAAAACATCAGCTCAAGCTGCAACTAGAAGCTACACTAATTTCTGGTGTGATTTGTAAACCCCTCAAAATTTCTGCTTCCTCCTTAGCATTTTCCCAGTGCTAACAAAATTACATTTCTCTAAACATCTCCATTGTCCATACTCCCCATTTGTGTCCTGGAAACTGCCAAGGTTGTGTCTCATTTCAATTTCTTGATGGCCTTGCTCAAAGGCCAGTTGCCATTGTATGGAAGTCCAGTATATTTAAAATAATCAATTACAGAAAACGACACCGTTCCAGCTGCCTTCCAGAAGGCTCCTTTGGCAGGAGTTAAACACTGCAGCAGGAACACATACAGGGCTGTCTTCTCATGGGTAAATGCATATAAATTTGAGAGTTAAATCAGGAATACATATTATTTCAATGAGATTTTTAAAATACTTTTTTTAGTTAATCATGGCATTGTGGAGGAGCTTTGAACAATCCCTTCCCCACTCCAAATCCCAATCGCATCTTCCAAACGTGACGTGGAGTAATAAGGATGATTCAGATTTCAAAAATCTGAAATTGTCCTTGAAAATGAAAGATTTTATTCTTCACTTTTTTAAATGGAGAAAATAAAATACTATGCTAAAGGAAATCTCTAATGTAGCACATTTTTCATTTAACAAGAAAAACCAGGCAATAATTTCCATCCCAGTGGAAGAAGTGCAGCTCTTTGCACGGTGTTCTCAAGCAGGCTCCCTCTGTGTTAACATGCGCCACAAGCTGTAGCTATTTTAATGGTTTTTAGCTTCAGCATTCCTACATGTCATTGAAAACATCCGGCTTTCCACGAAACAAATCTGTACTTCGTTGAGGTATCTGTCTAGAATACATATTTCTTCCCATGCTATCAGATAGGAAGTTTGGAAATGGAACAATAAAATACACACAACCCAGACCAAAGATGAACATCCTGTGTCCACGGTACAAGGCTCTGCCTATGTCCAATGTGGCAAACTGTTCCTTCTCTTTCCACAGTTCTTTTATTATTCTCTGCCTTTTTTCAGGGCTGATCATAAAATCTGATCACTTCCCTGGTTCTCTATCTATGTGACTTTGCCTTTTAAGAAGAGATGTTATGAATAAGATTAAGCTTGCACACCCTTAAGTAACATAAAGCTACTTTAAATATATTCCCCCTAATATACCAGCTGTTTCCTGCGAAGAAAAGATTTTCTTCAAGAGATTTCCTTCTGGAGAAGAAATCTCCTCTCATTTGCCCCAAAGGAGTTTTCTCCTTTACCTTTAAAGTTAGACTGTGTGTATTTTGAATTTGTCTAGTGTTTTCCTGCTGTGACCTTCCACACACTTCCTTCTCAGATCACAGTTGATGGCTGGGTCTGCTTTCACTCAGCTTCTCACAAGGTCATAACTCTGGTGTGGTTTTGCTCTCAGAAAGCAAAAATCCCACCTGGAGTTTCAGAGAGGTGCCATTGCCATTGCAGGCTACCAGTTGCATTTTCCCTTCAACCCTCAGATGATCCTTCTATGAATAAGCTGAGCTTCAGAACATGAAATTACTAGCAAATGTGCATTTTGCACACTCAAATGAGCATTCTCTCCTCTTCCTGGCAAGGAATTGCTGTAGCATTGGACTAAAAAGCGATAGCTGGTGGGTCCCTTGGGAGGCCACCTCACCACAGGTGTGTGGCTGTACAGGCTTCCCCAGACTGTCACTGAAACTTCTGGTTCTGTATGGAAACACAGCGAGAGCTGAGGACTGAATCAACAGGGTTTTTGTTTTGAAAATGAATAAATAACCAATTATTAAGCTAATCCTCATCTCCCTTACTTCATTCCATGCGACACCTAAAAATTTTCCTCAGTTTTCACTGACTTCTCCATCCTTCCATGGCTCACTCCTGTGGGACTGTGCCTGTCTGGAGAGCAGAGCTCCTGTCCCATCCTCACAGGGAGGCTGCTGCCACCAGCTTTTCTCCTGATGCAAGGTGACTGTGTCCCTTGGGGGGTTTATGCTTCCATGCATCCAGCTCCAGGGCCTCAGGAGAATGCTAAAAAACCCCTCTTCCGCAGACAGCACAGCTGGGCTGGGCTGGGTCAAACATGAACTGGGCTCCACTGACTGCAAGCAGAGACAAGGCAAAGCTTTCTAGTGTGGCTGCTCAAACCAGGCAGGGAGATCATCACCAGCACTGTCCCTCTGATGAGGGTCCATCACCTGCCCAGCACTCATCCCAAGCTGGCTGTTCAGCCTTGGTCACTGCAAAGAGGTGGGAATTACACCTCAGCTCACCTCAGGAAAGGACAGGATTTTGACTTGATCCAGTCAAAAATTGATTGCAATAGCCCTTAAAACTAGGGCAGGCTCTTGCTAGCAAGGACTCAGGATAAAAGTGGTATTGTGGCCCTAAGGACTAAAGGAACTAAATTGTATTAAAATGTTTAATTTTGGTGACAGACTTGGCACCAACCCAATGGGTGGTTTAGTAATAGAATCATTGAATATCCCCAGCTGGAAGGGACCCACAGGGATCAACAGAGTCCAACCCCTGGCCCTGCCCAGTCACCCCAACAATCCCACCCTGTGCATCCCTGGGAGCGTTGTCCAAACCCTCCTGGAGCTCTGGCAGCCTTGGGGCCGTGCCCATTCCCTGGGGAGCCTGGGCAGTGCCTGACCACTGAGGGACTGCAAATATACCAGGGCATTTACAACATCATTCAAGACTTCCAATGCTGCAGCAGTAAAGCCAGCTCAGTGTAATTTTATGAAGAAATTCTCTCTTCAGGTCTCAATATGTGTATGACTCTGCCAGTTCTTCTCTTCTTTGCAAATGAAATTTTTATCTTTGCATCAATTTCTCCCACAGTCAGGTTCCAAAGGAGGATGTTCAGTTATCTAAACACTGAAGCTGGCTTGGGCACTTGCCAGCTTCAAAAACATCATGTTCAACTACCCACTGGACTGCTTTGAAGGATGCCTTTCTTCTAAAATACTACATCCTTTAGAAGTACATTTTATTTATATTTTATTGGGTCTTTATTTCTAGAAGTTTCTTTCACCCCTCATTGGTGTCCAGAAGAAATTTTGTGGCAGAGATGAGGTAAATTAAAACTAACTACCAGAAGGGAAGGGTTACTTCTGCTAATGAAATCAGCAAATGGCTCTGTCAGGAAGGTGTGGATCCCAGGAAGGACAGTTGCTTCACATCAAGCAGGAATACTATGTTTCCTTAGCACATTTTAATCCTTGGGCAGTGGTCACAAGAGATGCCAGTGGACAATAATGGAGAGAGCTCAGGACACTTCTGGTTTGGCTCAGAGATGCAGCATCTTGGGGCCATGGGAGGCAAGACTTTCTTGTTTTCCCTTTCAGCTGAAGATAAAGAAGCAGTAGCACATTGCAGCCCCAAGGGTGCACAAACAGGAGCTGCAGAAATCACACCACGGACACAACCAAGAGTCCATCTGCTGCAAGGCTGGCAATGGAACTGCTCGAGCCAACCCACCAACCTTCCCTGCAAGTGAGCTGTAGCTGCTTTCCAGACTCTGCTGCCTGAGGTGCCCTGTCCTGAGCATTTACATTTGCCTTGTGTTCTGCTCTCTGCAACTCAGAAGAGCTGCTGTGAAAGCATCTCTGCTCTCAGCCAGTAGCCCACGTGGGGACAGGAGCTGTCAGAAGTGTCCGCAGGGAAAACGCACCTGCTTGCATTTCACCGGGCTCTACTCATTCCTGTGGAGTCCCTGCTCCTTTGGGCACTGCTCTGCACCAAGGTGTTTGCTCTGCCAGCAGCTGGAAGGAAGGCACAGGTAAATTTTTCCAGTGCTGGGTGATCCAAGCCTGGAGTTTTCCTCACACCGTGCAATATTTCTTCATTGAGAGCACTGTGAAATCCTGATGCCAGTGAGATAACAGTTGCTGAACTAAGTCATTCTGACAGGAAAATTTCATCCTGTGCTTAAGACACAGTTTTCCTTTACTTTAGGAATAAAGTTTTTTCACTACGTTGTGGTTTTCACTAGTTTTTTCACTATGTTGTTCACTATGATGTCTTTCATGGCATCAGTGTGGATTGCAGAAGCAGAGGGGACAGTCTCAAGCTGCATCAAGGGAAATATAGGTTGGATATTAGGAAGAAGTTTTTTACAGAAAAGGTGATAAAGTTCTGGAATGGTCTGCCTGGGGAGGTGGTGGAGTCACCATCCCTGGATGTGTTTAAGAAAAGACTGGATGTGGCACTCGGTGCCATGGTTTAGTTGAGGTGTTGGGTTGGACTCGATGATCTTTGAGGTCTCTTCCAACCCAGTCATTCTGTGAATTCTGTGAATTGTCAAAGAACTGAGTAGGAGCACCAGATGATGCAGAGATCAAAGTGGTTTTGGTTTTTTGGTTGTTGAATACAAAGATTGCAATTAAGAGTTCAAATAATCTTCCTGGGAATTGTTTGCCTGGGGAATATTTGAAAAGTGAAAAACTACCATAGATGACTGATAGACGTGGTCCAGTGTAGATTAACTTTCTGAAATTCATATGAATACTTTGTTTCTGTAATTTTAGATTTCACCTAAATCTCTGCCACTATGCAAAAAACCTGAATGATAAAAATGCTTAGGAGCATGACAGAGAACTATTTTGCCATGACTTTTAAAGATAGAAAATATTAAAATAAGTGAAGTAACATGAACTTAAGCCCAGTAACATACAACAGACAGACAATGGCAATGGTTACTGGCTAGAAATGGAGAATTTTCAGTAGTAGAACACCAACTTCTTTCTTGTGACCCTGTCTAGCAACCTCTGCTGTGAACAGAACTATTGATCCAGGGTGGGTGTTTTGCTCAGAGGCTGGAATTCAGCCTCTCTGTGTGCAAGCAGCTTTGCTCCTAGCCTGCTGCCCAGCAGGGCTCCAGCCAAGTGGAGATGACCTTGCAGTTCACAGTCTGTTTTCTGACTGATAAACCCAGGCCCAGCCCAGGCACTGGTTTCCCCTTCAGCTGCACATGTACAGGGGCTTTCTTTCTACATCATTTCAAAAATGCAGCTCCTCTCTCTCACATTGATCCAGATTTCAGGCCAGCTTTCACTTGCATTTCAACCTTCTTATCATCTGCAGCTGAGTCATCTCCCACATTTCCTGTAGTCTGGATTAATTCCTTCTTTGGCAGATGGGATTTCCACTCCCACTCTTCCTCCACAGACGACTCCTTGAGCAAGTCATCTCGCTTTTCTGCCTTAGCTTTTCCATCTCTAGCATGGGAATCAGGACACTTTCCTTCCATGGACCAATTCTGAGAACAAATCCACTTCTGTCTACAGAATACTGTGATGACTGCCACTGAAAACTGCAGCACAATCAGCATCATCTATAATGTGCTTTCACAAGGGTATCCATGAATAAAGAAATCCACTGTATTCCTCTTCCCAGCTAACCACACCCTAGGAATGGAGAATTACAGTCACATCAATATTATAACACACATGCTGAAGGATAAGCATCAACTGCACCACAGACAGGGGCGGTGTGGCAGGAAAAGGACAAAAATGGAGTTCTCCATGTGGAACTGAGGATTTGTGGGGCTCAACCTGAGCCCATAAAGAAGGAGGAGGAAGAGAAGATACTTAATGGACCAAGCACAGACATCTGGTTTTTGGGACAGAAGCAACAGTGATGGAGAATAAAGCTTGGAGGGCCTTTTAGCATCATTCAGGAAACAACCTGAGATTTTAGTAGACAGCCCTATAAGTGCCCTTCCTCCACAGCCTTGGTCACGCTCTGGTGACAGAAAACAATCTCCTGGGGAAATCCACAGAGCTGTAGAGTGCTGAAGCTAATGAAAACATCATCCAGCTCTCCACCTGTCAATATTGACCAAATTGCTGATGGTGTTAAATAGACTCCCTCTCATTTGAAATGCAAACAGGTAAATATTAGTGCTACCTCTAATGAGACTTGGAGAACGCACAGAGCAACCCCTGTTCATTACCCCCAGGCACGGCCTGGAGGGTACAGAGCAATGGAGAGGATGTGCTCTGTCACAGCTAACTTAGAGCCAGCTGGAAGAAAGCTAAAAGCAGAACGAGCTCTCAGCTTATGCTGGACACAAGCTCATGCATTGGAAATTATTCCAGAATGCTCTGTATTCATGTTTCATCTGTATTTTCTCAGCTCAGAGTAAGGCCTGAACAACTCCTCCTGCAGTCAGAGGTGTGTGAGGGACACTCACACAGAATGGATGTGCCTGAGGAATCTCCCTGTCCCTTCCTGTGGAGAATGGGACCAAAGGACACCTGAACTCCCTTGGTTTCCAGTAATGCTTCAATTTATTTTCACAGCCACACCAAACCAAAGAGGACACAGCCTTGCACACCCTTTATATACATTCTTTGGACTCCTTCTTTGGAGAGTAAATAAAATATTTGCAGTCTATAAATCTAGGAAAATCGTTTCTCTTTCAGCAGCAGATCGACTTCTCTGGCCTGCTGCAGGGCAAATTGTGTACCAGTCTCTAACTCATCTCCTTGCCTGCAAGATTTATGTATTTTTAGAATATCTTGGAAAATATCTTTGTGATTTACATATGATTTTTTTTTTTTTTGCCAGAGAGGATACTGGGGCCTTCTGCTATAATACAACTTATATTCTGCAACTATTGTTATGAGAGTCTTTTGTAATACAGCTTTGTAGAATGCAGACTTTCTTTTGTTGGCCTTATTTACATCTGCTGTGTTTTATGGGCTCTGCACCACTCACAAATGATTTCTGAATCATTTGCATTGTTCCTCATACCCTTTTGGCTGAGAGCAGCACTGGGTTTTACACAGCTCTTTACTAGCAGGACATGCATGTTGAAACAAATCGTAATGCTTGGGATTTGTACCCTTAAAGTCCTCTTCAAAGACAGCCAAATACAGTTTTGCACCATTGGGGTAGGGAACCAAGAGGAGTTTAATGCTGTTTCAATGGAAATTGAGCGGCTAAAGTGACACTGTGTCCTCACAGACCCAATACGTGCCCAGGTGGGACATCAGTGCTGGCCCCCCCACGCCGAGGGAAGAACAGGCTCCTTTTATTTTGGAAATGGTTAGTCCCATTCAAAGGAGACCTAATGCTATTTTGAACCATAGAAACATGACCTTTGGTGTATTTCCATGCAGTGTCAGAAGTCCTTGGGCTCATTTCCTCCCTGTCCAACACCACGGAGTTGGGTGAGGCTGAACCTCCTCCAGTGCTTCTTTGGTTGTGCACACAAATACATAACAAGATTATGCATAGTGTGAAGGCTCCTGTCTGGTCACCGTATACAAAATGTAGATAACACTTAATCCAGTTAAATGGAGGAAGATTAATGGGGGGAGTTATTTTCCAAAAGGAAGTACAGCAGTGCAGGTGGTTGCAGAGGTGAATCAAGTAGTCTCGTTCCCCAGCTACTGGGATGTGTGTTAGGAAAAGCAGAAAAACAGTCATCCTCTGCTTTTTGATAACTGGGATGTGCTCGATCTTTTAGTTACTCTGTTTTTTCCTTCATTTAACTGCTCCACCACCAGCTAAAGTCACAAGCATGGGCGTCTGCTAAAAGAGTACAAATAGGTAAGGTTTCTTCCTCCACCTTCTGCACATTAAATGAACTAATCAAATATGAGGTCCTGCTCATCCAGACACCTCAAAGCCTGACATGGAGTAGGCCAGCCTAAGGAAGATGTTTGAGGGCAGACTGGCACCTATCAAATGCCATGGCCACTGCTGACAGATGCCTTTAGACCCCGTGTTTTCAGCTAATCTTTACACTTCAGATTTAATCAGGCTTTGCACACGACTCAGACATATCTGGGGAAAAGAGATGCACAAGTTACTGTGAGAAAGGTTTCCAACAAAGCTGATGGGACAGTGTTGTTCCATTTGTGAAAAGCTTTGCTGGACGGCCACTGGGTACTGAGACCTGCCTACCCCTTTTTGGTTGAGAACAGAAGTCACAAATAGCATGAGCTGTTGGTTCAGGCTTACCCCACACCTCTGCAATGCCAACAGCAGGTCACAGAGGCAAGCACAGCCCCAAGGCCACCAAGGGAGGAAATAACACTTTGCATTTCCTTACCATAGTTGTGCAAAGTCGGGAACTCTACCATTGCACGGATGATGAAAATCAAGGGTTTCTAGAAGCCAGATGAAGTGGTCCACCTCTGAACATTGGCAGAGACTTGTTTAAGGATCTTTAAAGTGTTTTCTTTTAATGTGGTTCAATCCCACTTTTCTTTAGCATGGCACCTGGGCCTCTGAGTCACAGAGAGCTCCAGAGACTGGCAATTCTTTCCCTCTCTAAAAGCACACACACACACACACACAGACTCAAAACAAACAACAGACCAGTTTGCATGGTCTCAGATGTAGCATACCCATAAAAAATTACACTGCCACAGTCCTTGGAGGCAGGTTAACATTTAGTTTGGCTTACAGTTTCTTCAGATTCCCAGGGCAAGAGTAACCTTAGGGCAGATGCCTCCATAATTTTTGGAGCCTGAAGCACCCCATCCCAGCAGCAGCACACTGCAGATGCTGTTGGAGCTGATGCAGAAAGGCTGCAGCTTTCCTTTCTTCTCCTGCAGCACTGTCGGTGAGACTTTCATCTCTTACTCCCACCCTGCATTATCTCTGTATTTAGCTGGATCACCTGGGTGGGCATTCATACATAGTCATGTGCCCAACTCCTGCCTCTGCTGTGGCTCAGCAATGTAGGGAATTTGTTAGTGACCCTCAGCTGGTTTTGTAAAACTACAATTAACATGGACTGTCACAGGCTCAGACTGTGGAGGAAACGTCTCTCTCTTTTATTCCTAAAGCCAGATTCCCTTCCAGTCCCCATGGTCACTGGTGACTGATATTGCCCTGGGTATCCATTGTCTGTTTGCCATGAAAAGCACCCTTTGCCCCACAGGCAGACTTGCATCTCTCCTCCTTGCAGAGATGTTTTCTGAAGGGGTGACAGGAGACTGGCACCTCACTCAATGCACTTGGGACCCTGCTCAGGGATAAGGAACACCAGTGCAGCAGGCTGTACCAAAGCAGTCTCAGGGAGGGTTGGCAAAACGTTCAGCCTTCTCCACATCATCCTGTGAGCTTGTCCTGGCTTTACCCTCCTCTCTTCTTATTGTTCAGCAACAGAAGAAGCTGGTGAGAAGACCCCACTTCACAGAGGTCTTTGGACTTCAAAGAAAGAAATACAGTTGAATCTTGTGATATCAGCACAGAACTGCATATTGCTACTGCCCTTCACTGGTTTGAGAGTGGCCAGAATGTTTTCATATCATTTTTAACCAAACAGCCTCTCTACAGCCTCTCACTGGGATGTATAAATCTTTGAACTGGACATTGAATCTCAATTTCTAGGTCCATAATGGTCTCCATTGCCCAGACATTATAATGGAAAGTGCACTTTTTCATTCTGCTTAAACATGCATAAATAACACCCAAACAATGTGTCATATATTAACACATTTCTCTTGTTCACTTATTCTGACTTGTCCCCAAACCAACTAAACTTACCTGGAATCAAGTCCTAAGTGATTTGCAACTTTAAATCACCTTGAGTTTCCTATTATGACTTTGTGGAAAACTTGCCTTTTAATGTCTCCTATTGCCGTCCCAGTTCCCCTCTCTGTGTCTAACCTACAGAGATGATTTAGACAAAACTGCTGGCAATACTGTCCCTGCCTTTTTGTAAGGAACATCCTTCTTTCTACTAACTTCTTCCTCACAGACACAACCTTTTGAGCAGCCTGGGGATCAAGGGAGTTTGTTTTGATAATGAACTGAAAACCCTTTTTGCAGTAGGTACTGCTGAAGTGGGAGCATTTTCACAGATCCACAAGTTGAAAATGACAAGGAAGAAGGATAGATAGACACTGAAAACATAGGAAAGAAAGACAGGCAAGGCTTTTGATATGTTTATTGAGAGGAAGCTCCCAAAAATGATGAGGAAATTATTGTCTTCCTAAAGACCATCAAATTGCCCAAGGGTGGATTCACCTTACATGGCTTAGACATCAGGACGTAGGTGCCTGTGCTCGTGCCAGTTATCCCAGCAAAACACAAGCCTCTGGAAGGTCATTCACTTCATTTCAACACCAACCAGCCTTTGGAGGTCCTTATTTCCCTTGACTGACTCTAAAGGGATCCATGGTGGAGTTTCTGCAGCACAGGTATCTCACTCTGAGATGTCAGGAGAAGGCAGGCAAATCCTAGCCCACAGCTCTGTATCATCACCTATATGTAAAAGCTATGATGAAAGTGCATTTGTGATTAATCACATATCCTAACAAGTCGGGAAATTCCATGTAATAGTTCCCTTATGAACCATAACACACACTTCCTGTCAGCTTAATGTTTTCTCTAAAGGTGTACAGCAACAATTGCTCCAGAAGAGCTCAGTGTTTTGGACCAAGTTACAGTTTCTAAGGGAATCATAACTTTGCCTTGATTTGAATGCAATTAAATTCTTTGCCATAATAGCAGCATAATGACAAGAATATTTTTTCTTTATTTCCTCAGCTTGGAAATTAAAAGGGAGTAACACACATTGGTGCACAAGGAAACAGACTTTCAATTCCATACAGACAGCAGTATTCTCAAGTCAGTGTGTTCTCCTTTCTGATATGGAAAGGGATGCAGGAAAACCCAATTATATATTTCTTTTTAATGCCCACTTCCTGTGCAGGAAAAGGAGGAAGTTGTGCCAGCAGTTAGAACATGGACTCAGCCATGGCTCATAGCTTTTCTTCTCAGCCCATTCTGGGCTTTAGGCTACTTATTGAATCCCTGTTTGCCAACCTGAGATGTTGAGACCTGAGACTTGATCTGATAAAAGCTGTGTACAGGTTTAAGTTTGCACATGGCTCAGAGTCCCTTGCTGTGATGCTGATAAATGCCCAGGGTAGAGCACAAATGATGATTTCATCCATGTTAGTTCTACTGCTTGAAGCCATTCTTCAACTAGTTATGAACTTAGAATGTTGTTTGTTGGGTTTTTTTTGTTTGTTTGGGTTTTTTTGTGCATAACATACATTTGAAAATCCCCAAATTCTTCATTACTGTTATAGTCACCTGTTTTTGCTTTATGTTCTTGCAAGCAGTGTTTTTATGGGTCCCTGAAAGACTGATTTACATAAAATTTAACAGTGTTTATCTCCTAATATAGGAGATACAGTTGAAATATTATCACAAGTAAACTGCTGTTGTTATTGGGACAGGTTCTCTTTTTGTCACTTAAAACTCTAACTTAAAACTAGGCTTTAACTTAAAACTGTGTATATTCCTGAGGGAGGTGAGGAGTGGGAGTGGTTCTGTGCTTCGCAAACATCTGTGCCAGAGAAGAAGTCACCAGTGAGCAGCATTCCTCCCAAAAGGAGACGTGCACCTTTCCCCAGGAGCAGGTAGAACAGCTCACACAAGTGTTCTCTGTATAATTTAGTGTCAGAATGAGCTGTGTTAAAGCATAAGAGGCTTAAAGAGAAAGTCGTGCAAGCCTAACTGGTACTGAGAAACAAACACGCAGCCTAGAAGAAAATGTTCTCGGCTTTCATGGTGCTAACTCAGTAATGAGCAGAACTCAGCCTGTGCTTTGGATCCAATTCTGCACCTTGAAAGCCAGAGGGGCCTTCTGCTGGTGACCTGAGCAAGACCACAGCACCCAATCCTCACTTTCCACTCCTTCCCTGGGTTTTCAGACCATACATTGTCTATTTAGACAAGTGGCATAATAAAAGGGGGACGGGTTCTGGTGAACTGGACCTTCAAGCACACAAATAAAAGTCAATCTTGGGACTTGGATTTGATGATCCTTGTGGGCCCCTTCCATCTCAGGGTATTGCATGATTCTGTGATTCTATGATCTTCACTGATTTATCTTATTCTAGCACAGGTACATGGCCTATGAT
The DNA here is from genome assembly GCF_031753505.1 of Anomalospiza imberbis. NCBI lineage: Eukaryota > Metazoa > Chordata > Aves > Passeriformes > Viduidae > Anomalospiza > Anomalospiza imberbis. Next base: position 7,428,629 of record NC_089689.1, on the reverse strand, counting down.
TCCAGTCCCAGCATGACTCATTCTTCAGGCTAAAACCCCAGTGTAGTGACTTTGGCAGTACCTGTGCTGCATCCAAATGTTCAACATTTGACAGTTAAAGTTCCTGCTTAGTCTTTCCTCTCTCAGCCCTTGCCTGAAATTAACAGACAGTTTTGCTAAACTGTTAATCTGGAATTAGGACCTCAGCACTGGATGCTCTGCCACCGACCTTTTCTTCTTGTTTATACAGCTTCCAAAATGTGGGTGGTTTATTGGAGGGTTTATCTACCTATTTTGTCTTATCTTTCCTAATTGCAAGCTCAGGTATAAACAGAATACTTGAATCTGCAGAGTAAATAAACAAGCACTGCACATAGAACTGGGATCAGTAAAGATTGCCTGAAAATTCCCAGGTGTTTCTGTAGGTTTCTCCTACAGCTGGGCTTGCTTTGTGTCCCAGGGTTTTGATGTAGGCCCTGCTGTGTGATGATGAAATTGTGAAACAGAAAACTCTGGAGAATTATGCAGCGTTAAGTGACGCAGAATAATCTTTGACTCTTTTAAAAATTTAATTCTCCTTTTTGCCCTCTGAACAGGTGTAGTGCTGGCTGAAGTGAATGAGAGCAGTTCCTACTTTCAAGGGCATTATTTATTCAGAGATAATTATTTAATGGTTAAAATGCTTTCTCTGATATGCCCAGGATTTGCAATCCATGTTTTTCTGTATTGCAGATTAACATCCATTTCCATTTTAATAATGACAGTGAATGCAACAAGCAGGGCCAGACTGTGCAAAACAAACGTCTGCTAATTTGTAGTCTTTTAAATATGTAAAGCTAGTCTTTGATGTTAACACACCATTAAAAAGGAGCTGGAAAGTTCACATGTCTGTTCCTGTGTCGCCTGTCAAGCAGCAGAACAGCTCAAAGAGCAGCTTGCTGGTTTGCAGCATCAAACTCACCTCAACAACTTTGGCATCCTATAAAAAATTTTGGTACCTGACATCTTAAAATTTTATAGAACATGCAAAATCCACGGGAGGAAGCTGCATCTGCAGGGCTCGTGCCTTTCTGTGCCCTTTATTCTCTCTCCAGCAGCAACAGCAATGTTGTCCACGTGAGCCTGACTTAGCTTCTCCACAGTCCTTGGGGATGGAGGAATAGCCACATCACCCTGGCAGTCAGAGTCCATGCACAGTGACCCTACGTTCCAACCCCAGGGACTGTGTTTACAAAAATCTTTGAATATCAGCACAGTTAGGAAATAGTTCAATGTCTTGGGGCTACAATACTTGAAGGGAAAATGTATTTCTCTTTGTGGAGTTTACTTTAGCCAGGGTCGAGGTGATAACAATTAATAAAAATCCTTAAACTGTTTCTGGCAGCAGCTTGTGCAGCATTTTAGTTTTTCTTCTGAACTCCTGTTAACTGGGAAAAATGTGCAGCAATTTCAGTTATTCCTCTATAAGGTGAGCCATGACTGCTCTCATTTTTTCCATTTCTGAAGTGAAGAGCTTCACTGAAGTATCAGGCAATCATCAGTGCCTTTCAGAAAATAAAACAGGGTAACTTAGGCATTTGAAACAGTTTTCAGCTTGAAACATAGATGGTTGTGCTGATAGCAGCTACCTGATCCAAGTAGCGGTCTATTTTTCACCCATAACAAGTAGGACACAAGTACAATATACCTAGTTTTGGCATAAACAATGAACTGCATTCCCATTTTTAGGGGAAGACAGAGTCTCATTAGCATTGCTGTATTGATATGACTGAGGCAACATGCGAGGCATGCACACACTGATTACACTGCAGTACTGTGATGAAAGCCAAATCCTTTTTCCCTCATAAATAGGCCCAACTGATGTTTCTACCCCACTGTTTTACCTGCTATCTTAAGAGGCTTTTTCTTTTCTTTTGGCACAGAGGTGGAGCTAGTTTCGAAAGAAGACAACCAGGTACAAGCCATTGACTTTCCATACTCAAATATATCCTCATCTTTCCTCTTTCCAACAGTTTTGAGTGGCTTATTATTATAAAAATAATGATAATTTCATCTTTGCAAATATTTGTCTCTGGCTACTTTCAGTCCATGACTCTCCCAAATCCAAGTCAATTCATTCCCACAGCAGCAGGAGAACTGAAGAAGGAAAACCAATTGCTGTTCTCATGTACGAAAAAGTCAGGATGAAATTTGTCCTCCTCTTGCAGGAACAACCCCCAGCACTTGGTTTTGATATGAAACCCGTAATTTATTTGTGAGTTAATAAACTAGTATCTGGTTTGAGCATCACTAGGCAGGGACAGAGCACAAGGCCCAGCTGATGGTACTCTTAGTACCAAAATTGTCCTAGATATCAGAAATTGTTTACACTGTTTATCATTTTTCAGCTTCTAAAAATAACTCTCCAATATGCACTGTCTCATCTCAGAAATGAGTAAAACAAACACCAGAAATCAGGGAAATAACTATTTTCTGCTTTTAAACATATTGTTGACAACATGAGAGTGGCAGACAAAGACTCCATCAACAAATTTGTGCATAAGGAAATGGATTTTCATGTAATTAATAATTATGAATGTTAACTAGCTGCACACATCAGCAGGAAAACATCAAGAAGGTTTGTTTGTGGAGGCTAAACAAAATATGTTTGCTTCCTTCTGTTTTTTTATGGGCATTTTTATTAGAAGCACAGTTTATAGAGGCATAGCAATCATATATGTTTCACTGTAAAAGCACCATGTTTCTTTGGAAACAGGCTCTCTGCAGAAAACAAAGTCGGCCAAACTTCACAGTTATCAACCTAGAGTTGAAAATATTCCCTTTTCTGGAATGTCTTGATGTTGTTTATGTGCACTTTTCTGGTAGTGATTTCCAGTGCAGCGAAAAATAATTAATTGCTAGAAAGTTGAAGGTAGAAATTACTTCAAACGGGATCTTGCCAAGGATTTGGCAAACAAACTATTATTTATTTCAACATTTTCATCATGGTGAAGGAAAAATGTTCTTAGATGAAAACTTATCTGCCTGGTTTATTGGATGATACTAAAACTGTAAGTGATGAAAAGGATGTAGGCTTGCTGGAGTCTTCCTAGTTCACGGGGTAGCACCTCCTGGCAGGAACAGTCTGAGACAGCTTTTATAACCCAATCTTCAAAGAGGCCTCACCTCCATCTCCAGTTTTTCAGTTGTTTTCATGAAAAACTCTGCCTCTATGAACAGAAAAACACAGGCTTCCAGTGAAAGTTTGGCTGCATGGTGCCATAGAGCTGATAGGCATTGCATTCCTGGGAAAACGACTTACATGCTGAGGAAGAGAAGCACTCTGCTGTCCCCCAGCTGAGTGGGCACCAAAGGCACAGGGGGCTGTGTTTGAGATCCACATAAATATCCCAGAGGCAGGTGCCAAGAGGATGGTGCCAGACTTTTTTCAGTGGTGCTCAGTGACAGGATGAGGAGCAATGGACAAAAAGTAAAACACAAGAAGTTTGAAAAGATGGAACCATGGAATATCCAGAGTTGGAAGGATCCATACAGTCATCCAGTCCAGCCCCTGGCCCTGCCCAAACACCCCAACAATCCCACCCTGTGCATCCCTGGGAGCGTTGTCCAAACCCTCCTGGAGCTCTGGCAGCCTTGGGGCCGTGCCCATTCCCTGGGCAGCCTGGGCAGTGCCCAGCACCCTCTGGGGAAGAACCTTTCCCTGATCTCCAGCCTGACCCTGCCCTGGCCCAGCTCCAGCCATTCCCTGGGTCCTGTCCCTGGGCACAGGGAGCAGAGATTGGAGCTGATCCTCCACTTCCATAGGGAAGAACTTTCCCTGAAGGGTAGCAGAACCCTGGAACAGCTGCCCAGGGAAGGTGTGGAGCCTCCAACTCTGAAATATACCAAACCCACCCGTGTCACCTGCTCCGAGTGACACTGCCTTGGTGAGGGGTTGGACTGCATCATCTCCAGAGGTCCCTCCTACCCCCACCGATTCCATGAGATGTTTTGTGCATCTGTGACCTCACCGAGCGCCTGGTGCCTCCCTGCCCTGCGATACCGCGGATCCGGTGCGGTACTCCGTAGATCCGAGTGCTGGATGAGCGGTGCGGTACCCCCGGGGTCCGTGTGCGGGATGAGTGGTGCTGTTACCCCGGGGTCCGTGTGCGGGATGAGCACTCCCGGTACCCGCGGGGTCCGTGTGCGGGATGCGCACTCCCGGTACTCGCGGGGTCCGTGTGCGGGACGAACACTCCCGGTACCCGCGGGGTCCGTGTGCGGGACGAGCACTCCCGGTACCCGCGGGGTCCGTGTGCGGGATGAGCACTCCCGGTACCCGCGGGGTCCGTGTGCGGGATGAGCTGTGCCGGTACCGCCGGGGTCCGTGTGCGGGATGAGCACTCCCGGTACCCGCGGGGTCCGTGTGCGGGATGCGCACTCCCGGTACCCGCGGGGTCCGTGTGCGGGATGCGCACTCCCGGTACCCCCGCACCCCGCGGGGACCCGGCGGGCGGGCGGGCGGCTCCTCCCCGCGGTGACGGCCCCGCGCCCGCCCCGCCCCGCCCCGCTCCGCCCCGCCCGCTCCCCGAGAGGCCGCTCGGCTCGGCTCGGCTCCGCTCCCCGCCGCCGCACACCGCCCGGGAGCCGCAGCCGCCCGCGCCGGCCCGGGGGAGCCGCTCCGAGCGCGGCTGCCGAGGTGAGCGCCGGGGCCGGGGCAGAGCGCGGGTCAGGGGCCGGGGGGAGACCCCCCCCATCCACCGCGGGGCCGCTCCCCCTTCCATTCCCTTATTTCTCGTATGCCGACCCCCCTCGCCGCCGCCTCCGGGCGATGTTTTATTCATGGCCCGGCGGGCTTTGTGCGGAGCGGGCTCGCCGGGAGCGCCGGACCCGCGGCCGCGGCGGGGAAATGGCTGCGGGTGGGCGGCTCGGAGCCCCCCCGGCGCTGCCGGGCCGGGGCCATCGCGCCCGGGGGCTCGGCTGCGGCTCCACGGCCGCGGCGGGAGCGAAGGCTGCGAGCCGCTCTCCGGCGGGTTTTGTGTTACAGCTGTGTGTCGATATCCGTGTCTGTTTATTCTACGTTCTTTTTCGATGTTCGGCAGCAGCGTATTGCAACACCGACCGCTCGTGCGCCGGGCGGCACTTACACCATCACCGAGTTAACTGTAGATGTCAGACTGTGCTTGCTCTGGGTGATGTCAGATTGGTAATAACGCGCAGAAATGGGAATTCGGTGCGGGCAGAGCGTGATGGAGACGGCACAGACCCAGCTGGCGCGGACAGACCCGGCGGAGCCGCTCCGTTCCCGGTGCGGGGCCTGCTGCGGGGGCAGTGCCCCGGCGCGGGCGGAGCGTGGGGGCACTGCCATCATTGGCAATTATTTGTGGGGAGCTGCGGACTCGGAGGAGCAGATATTTATGCCTGGAGCAGAGATACTTGGCTGGTTTTGCCTTACAAAGGTATTCAGGCGTGTTTTGGATAGAGTCGGCTGATGCCTGTCTTGTCTGCCAGTTGTGCCATAAGGCAACCTCCTCCGGCATCAGCAGTCCGGAGGAGGAATTCTGTTGTGTGCTGTGGAAAGCTGGCTGTGATCAATAGGCAGTGTAATGTTAGCTCCTGATACCGCCTCTTGATTTCTCCCAGGCTGATCATGGACCAGTGAACTAAAGCTGAGAGATGCTGAAACATGTCCCTCACCTTACTCGCCTGCCCTTCACTTTCCCTATGCCCTGGTTGGTTGGATTTCAAAGGAAAAATTCTGATTCTGGGCCTGTTCAAAGAAATCTGTGTGTTTTGATTTTGCTTGTCTAACTTGCTGTTTAATAATAGCTGTGAGGCTGAAGATCCCCGTGCCCAGGGGCTGGGGGTATTTGCCCTTCTGTACAAGTGAAGTTAACCGATACTGCTTGATGCTGTTTAACCTTGTATTATCTTAGGTGTCATATGATGAGGCAGCTTGATTTGTTTAAGGCTTTGTGATGATGCAATGCAATAATAATTATACATCTTCTCATTGTCCAAAGTATCTTTAAATACTGCTCTGTCTTGGGAGTTACTTCATGTGTGTTTATTCCCAAGAGGCATGGGCATGGATGAGCAGATGATATTAATCATCTTCATTTTGGGGTGGGAGCAGTTGGGCACAGGTGCTTTAAGTTGTAATTTATGGGTGTGATGTCATGTGCTAGAAAAGCTTTCATAGGATCTGCTGTGTAAATTACGGCCTTTGTTTATATACGTGCAATTTCATGTTTTGGAAATCCGCGCTGTATCGTTTGCTTGCGAGCCTGCGCCCGAGCTGTGAGTGCGATCCAGCAGAATGCGCTCCACTTGCGCAGTGGAGCTCAGGGGTTGAGAACATTTTGCTTTGCCTTGTGCTTGCAGCCCGCTCCAGGTGCGAATGTGCCCCGTGGCATCTGCGTGCTGCGATGTGTGTGGTGGTTGGCTGCGAAAGCAGTGGCCAGGTACTTTGTTTATGTTCTTCTTTCTCCGTGAGCTGGTCTGTTCTGTTTTCTAGAATAAGCGGGGTGCTGAAATGACTGATTTCAACTAATGTGTGCCGAGAGAGCAGCTTGGTTATTTCAGGCTGCTGTGGTTATGCAATCAGATTAACAAAGGTTGAAATGATCATTCAGCTTTGGGTAAACATGATCTATAGATCAGCGTGGATTAGGGCAGATCTGCTGCACTTGGCATGTTGCAAATACTGGATGGAAACACAATGAGTGGACACAGTAATGTACTAAACAAATTTTAGCAGTCTCTTTGGGATTATGATGTACTTACTATCGATTGGCTGTGCTCCAGGAGCTTCTGCAGTGCCTTAGGTGCTGCCTGCACGCATGGGCAAACTTACTTTCGGCTTCATTTAGTTGACAATCCAAGGCCTCGTGGAAAGTCTTTGTGCACAGCTGCTGGTGCCTGGGGTGCTGTGTGGGCTCTGGGCTACTGCAGTCCAGGGGTTGGGTCAAGCAAGATGACCGACGCTCAACTGGAAGCTTCCTGAATTAAACACAAAACACAATTCCAGCCACGTTTGCTGAAGCTGGCAGCCCCTCAACCAGTCCATTATTCGTTGGCCGTTTCTTGTCGCTGTCGTGGAGATAGCATTGCTGCAGGAGGGGCTCTCAGGGCTTGTCTCCCTGAATCTGCTCAGCGAGGAGGCGATGACGCGCGGGCGGATTGGCGCAGGCATCGCCACCGTGCTGGAGGTGAGAGGAGCTCAGAGGGGAAGGGGCAGGCTGGGATGTGGGGCAAGTACCTGGAGTGTGGGGAGGAGAGGGAGCTGTTGGTCAGCATGGACTTCTCCATAGGTGTGTGCGGTGCCTCACTGGGACCCCTGTCTGCAGCTGCACTGCGCTGGGCTCTACTGCTCTAGGAGGGCATCTTGTTCCGAAAATACAGGATGTGATGGCATCAAGTGTTTGGGGAAAAGGAGGAGTAAGCAACTCCTGCAGTCAGTTTTCCAGAGGCCTCTGTGTTGGTGTGGAGCCTGAGCCTTCCAATCTTCCCCTCATTCAGGGAAAGGTAAGGGACCTTCAAGGGTGCTGCTTTTCCATCCTGTAGCAGGGGATGGAACAGGACTACATTTTGAATACATGCTCAAAAATACTCTGGAAAGAGTTTATTATTATTGTTGTTATTTATTTCCTTGCTGGCTATGTTTAATTCTATATAAGCAGGTACATAATTGCAAAGGGATTTCACAGGCACTTGCAAATGTCTATCACTGTGCTACTGTCTACTCTGTGCTGTATTACATTTGTGATAAATGTACACAAGCACATTTTGGGTACACTGGAATCCGAAGAGGTGCTTCAGGGAATAGGTAATATTATTAAGGCTGTGTTGTAGGCTGTTCAGAGGAGGCAGTGTGGAATGTGATATGCAGTCAGTCATGTTAAGACTATTTCATTTGCTGGTACGAGTTTACTTCAGCTCTGATTTATTAACAGGTTGGTCTCGTGTCATCTTCAATCTTGTGAATGAAGTAAGAGCAGTTATTCTGTGTCAGACTAGAGGTCTGTCTAGCTCGGTAGCTCTTCTGATGGGACCACTCCCAGGTGCATAGAAAAACTGGAACAGTGAAGTTCTCTTCCTGGTAAACCCTCATAGCAGTCACCAGTCTAGGAGACCTGTGGGCTGGCAGTTCCAGGGAGGAATTAAACTGTGTTTAATAGCTGCTGATGGATTGTCTTCTTTAAAAAAATGTTTTAATTAGTTTTGAAAAACTTCATGACATTAGTGTTCACAACCTCCTGTGCTGGTGAACTTCTGGTATAATTGTCCAGTCTGAAAAGGATTTTATATTTTCATTTTACAGTTTGCCATTTGAAGTCCTTGTGATTCTATCTGAATTCTAGAAGAATATATTTCTTTTTAGATTTTCACACAGAAATTTACTATATGTGAGGATGCTAAGTGATCTCAGAAGGTAAATGAAGATAACTGCTTTATATTTGCAGTGAGGTATAATCCCAGCCCTGTTTGCAGTCATGTTTCATGCATAGGTACCACTATGGCTGTCATATATAGGTGACTGTATGCAAAAAAAATCTTCAAATACAATAAGTGTTTTCTGCAGCTGTGCATCCTTGACATAGGATGGGTGAGTCTTGATTCAGAAACACTCAGATGACAAAAGAGTTGCTGCAAGCCAAGGACCAGCTTCAGCAATGTTGTTGGAAGATTTGCCAAAGTAAATCTTAGCAAGGGATCTGGTGCATCATTTTAGGGCACGCGTAAGAATGCAGAGAATAGAATTTAAAAGTTCTATTAAAGAGTTTGAAGTTAAGTAATACAGATCTCAGTAAGTGCTGCCTGATGCAGAAAAAGCAGTAACTCAGTCCCTGAACTGTTCCGTTGGTTGGCTTCCACCATGCCATCCTCGACCATTTCAAGAATAGATGGGTGGTAACAAAGTTGTGGTTTAAATTCCACTTTTTCTTTGTGTGGCAGGGAAGCAGGATCTTTTGGCTGTGAGTTGACCTACAGTATTTGCTTTTGTGCTGGTGGTTCAGGAGTCTGTCTGGGTTGCAGGAGCCCTCTGGGTCACAGACTTCTGGATGCTGGTGGTAAAGCTGTGTTTGGTTTATTAAAATAAGCTCTTCAAAGGTTGGTAATTTATTCAGAATCATACAATCAAAGAGTATCCTCAGCTGGAAGGGACCCACCAGGATCATTGAGTCCAGCCCTCTCCCTGCACAGATGCTCCACCAGTTCCACCCTGTGCATCCCTGGAAGCATTGTCCCATCACTCCTGGAGCTCTGGCAGCCTTGGGGCCATGCCCATTCCCTGGGAAGCCTGGGCAGTGCCCTTATTGTGGCAGCTTCTGAAATCCTGTTGATAAAAATGGGTAGAATTTTCATGTTTCTAAAGCAAATAGAAATTCTTGATCTTGTAATTTCTACTACTTTTCTACCCTTAAGCCTGTAAACTTATGATTACAGTGGCTGGAATTTCAGCCTGATGGTTTACGGGTGGGATAATAGTAGACACTGACCAGACAAGCATCTTGTTTTAAAAATAGAGAGGCTTACATAATGATGCTATACACAACAACAGTATATGTATATGGATAAGATCTCTGGAGCAGGGTTAATCCAACAGCATCCCTTGCCTGCATGTCTACTGTTGCTTGCTTCAAAGGAAGGTAATTCTGGAGTGAAGAGATGCCAGTGCTGAGTGATTTAACTGGAGTATTGACCCAGTCCTGAGCAGACTTCAGGCAGGGCTCTGGGTTAGAAGGTAGGAGAAACAGGTTTTTAAACCATTGTGAGCTCCTAATTTGTTACCTGAATAAGAGAAAACCATTCTTGTCCGTCCTTCCGTCCATCCTTCCGTCCATCCTTCCGGTCTGTCTATTTGTGATTTTAGCTATTTACAGAGATTCATGTCTTAATGTGTAGCATGTACTTAGGAAATCTGAGACCCCGTTTTGGAGAATGAAAACAACAAACCTGTGAACATGTCTGAAAGCATCAGGATGGCATCGGAGGCTTTCCTCTTGCTATGAAAGCAGCCTCAGTTTCTTCTCCTTCTGTCTCTGTATCTCTAAGAGAAAAGCACAGACTTTATCTGTCATGTTTGGAAAAAGATAAAGAGCAAGTTCTCTTGAAATATGTATTTAATAGGGAACATTTCCCAGGATCTATATATACAGGTGGGCATTTTCCCAACAGTATGTTAGGTGTTGAGGCCATACAAATGTTGCTGCTAACCTAAATTCTAGCCCTGAATATATCTATAAATACCATCGCCTCACCCCTTTGGTTCTGTGAAATTATATGTAGCTGGAATAATTTCATACATCAGGACATAAAAGGACCTTGGTGAACTTGTGCTTTTATAATAAACAAGGAAAAGTTTATCTAGGTTGCCCAGTTTATTCACACAAAGACAGCTCTTTTCTCGGGGAGGGGGAGGTACTTACCTTGTAGACTTTTCTCCTTAGGATTTTTATCTCATCCTGTCCCAAGATTTTATTAATAAAAGCAAAACAACTTTAATGTTTATGCATTTAGACAGACAGAGCTCTGCGTTTTGGAGTCATGGCTAATTAGATTTGTGGATCCTGTGCAATTTTGGATATTGGGCAGGGAGATTGTTTTTGCAGGAAGACACAGAGGAAGGAACACGGTTGCTCGTATTCCCTTTCTTACAGCAGCATTTTCCATGCCCTGTGCATGTTCATGATGTTGGTGTGCTGTTCCTGGGGAAGCAGGCTTGTTGAGGGTTTGGAGAATTCCTTTTAAAACTGCTGTTCAGTAAAGCTCTGAGTAGCAGACATTTGCACTTTCCCAGTGGAAAACAGTCTGAGGGAAGAATCGACTGGCAAACCAAAACAAATGCTGTCTTTCTAAGGGCAGGTAATGGGCTGTAAGCCCATTTCTGCTTCAGCTTTGAGGGATGACTAAGATGTTTCTCTGTTCTGGCAATATGCACTTTGGATCCTGCTGCTTAATTTCATCTACAGGCCTGCTCACCCCAGCTGCATCTTGAAGGGAGCACAGCCGAGGCGCAGTAAATGCGCGGACAGGCTGCCTGCAGTAACTGCACTGACAGAGTGTGCAGCAGCTGCTCTGCTGTTACCGATGGCTGTGCCCGGCTCCAGGGGTTCTCTGGCCTGGGCTGTTTCAGGCTGTGGTGTGGCTGCTGAGCATGGCCAGCCATGTGATGCTGAAGGACAGGATGCTGCTCCTCTCCTCGCAGTGCAGCTGTGCCTCCTCTGTGTGTGCAGTAGTTGTGGTCTGGTGGATGCCCAGAGGCTCAGCTTTCCCTTCCGAGCCTTTCTTTTTGCAGGAAATCTGAAATAGCAGAGCTGAAGCGGCTGAATAAGCCAGACTGAATCCAGGGGAGCAGATCTGGCTCCCCCCTTCATCTGCCACAGAAACGTGGAGAGAAAAAACTCCTGCGAGTACTTCAGGGAATTGTTTGATTAGTGGGTGAAAGGAAAGCCAGCCAAGGTTTTCTAATCCCATCTCTATTCTTTTTACCACTCAAAGGTCTAATGGATATAATTGTTTTTTCTTATGATTTATGTTTTTCAATTACTCCCTAGTTTTCAGGTATGGGAGTTTATCAGTCAGGGCTGTTGAAATTAAAATCAGAACCTCATGATGAACAAGCTCCTGAGACGATCTCTGTTTAATAGTAACAGGGAGCTGTATTCTTTGGTCATGTTGGATGAGGTGTATCTTTGAGATTAAAAAGTCCTGATGCTCATGGGAGGAGGGGAGTGCTGCTTTCTTTTGTCTCCAGCATTGCAGCAGAGATGCTAATTAAGAACCAAACAAATTGGATTTGGGCAAGTTTGCCTTTGCTATGGCAGTGAAAATGTTTTGTTTGGGAGAGCTGTGCAAATTACACCTGCAGGCGTTCACGCAGAGATAAATCAGCCCCTGGCTGCCCCAAATCTTCCTGCTTGAGTCTGCAGAAATATGCCAGAGAAGCTTTGGGGATGGCAGGAGTCAGCGAGCATGTTCTGGAGCAGATTGCGTAGGGGCACAGCCCTGAGCAGAGATGTCACAGCGAGGAGCGACTGCGATGGCAGCACAGAGAGGCTCTGCCAGCGGGACAGCGCGTCGGGGTGCGCAGCTCCAAACTTGGGGCTGCGCTGCTCTTCTTCCCCATCAACAGGGCCCTGAGCTGGCTTTTCCTCTAACTGCTGTTCTGCGCTGTTTTCTGAAAAATCAGACCTTAAAACGTGGAATAAGAGACCTCAGGCTTAGTAACAACGTTTAGGAGAATAAGAAACGCTCAGCCTTGTGAAGCTGCATTTAGTTGTACATTTATTTGGGGATTTTTTTTCACAAGCATAATGGAAAATTATGCATTCGACTCTTTCTCAGAGTTGCCGTGGGATTCAGGGGACCTAATTTCCCTAAGACTATGAAAATCCCAGGCTTTGCCATTTAATTTTTGTTTGCCTTTACACTTCTGTACTAGTCTCTGAGCCTTCTTTCATCCACAGCAAATGCTTGGGTGCTGCAACAGAAATAGTTTGAAAGCCAATGATTTGAGAGAAAAAGGGCTGGAGCTTCTTAGATGTCTGGGGACTGGATGAAGTAGGATTAATCTGGCATTAAGGCAGAAATTTGTGAGAGAAGCTCGGTCGAGTGGCTGACTGGAGAGAAGGGGGATTCATGAAGTCAAAGTCACTTCTTCAGCCAAAGGGGGATCAGGCTGATACATTTCTGACAGGGTGTTTTGCCTGGCCTCTCCCACGGACTCTGGGTAGCCGTCACACACTTTCTCTGCAATTGCTTGGCATTCTGAAAGATCATGCGTTAAAAAAAGACTCTTACAGTGAGCAGATTTCCAGAAGGTCATTGGAAATTTAATGCTACAGTGTAATGAGGTTTGTGAGTTACCTGTAACGCAAATAACAGTGCTGACGAGTTTCTTTTCAATTATTAATTCTTGTACAGTAAGCTGTGGCCATTAAGATGGGTTGTCTATGCAAAGTGGTTCCATAAAATGCAAATTATTAGCTTCTATGTGGGTCAGAAAACATTGCATACTTGGTGTAACTCTTGTAGTTAAATAGACTCCTTTGCTAAGCAAATAATTTAAGCACCGGTTACTCTCGGCATTGTCAAAAACATACATGAGTTCTTGTTGAGTGTAAATAAAAGAGTTTCAGCTTTGAATGATGACTGCAGGATTTGGCTTAAAAGCTATTTTTGGGCCACGGGCACAGCCCAAAGCCGGGGGACGTTTGTGGCTCTGCCTCTGGAATGGCGTCAGGATGGAGGATGACTAAGTCATCCCTGCAACTTCCTGGTTGCTCCAGAAAGGTGGTGATTTACTGCAGCTCTGTCAGCAGTGAATCGCTGTCCACCCGCGCTGATTCAGCCGCCCAGCTTAGCTGGGAGTTAGGGCTGTGCCCCGGCTCCTTCCCACCCAGCAGCTGCCGGGGTGGAAACGGGACCATCGCCCTTCCTGCCCCCTGTCCGAGCGCCAGCCCTGAATCCTGTCCTCGTGCAAACGTGGATTGGGATTGGGATGACTCTTGCCGAGTCAGGGAAGATCGGCGGGACAAAGCCTTAGGGCTTTGGGCTTCTGAAGGTGCTGAGGTTGAAGCAATAGCAAATGTGGCAGAACCAGCACATAGTGATGGTGCTGCTTGGTGAGGAATTGGTCCAAACCCTTCCAGGCCCTGCCCTGGTTTTCCTTTGTGGGTAGAACAGGTTGGGCGGCAGCATAGGACTCAGGAGACTACACAAAACAAGGGGGAGTTCACTGAAGATGTTCATTAGGTGTGCCATGTTGAGGGCTCCTGTTTTTCTGGGGTTTGCAATGCCTTCAGTGCATGAGGACAGATTTCTTTGCTCCTGATGCTCCTGTTGTGATGAGTAAGGCAAATAGTTGTTTTACTGCTGCCTTTTCCCTACTGCCTGCCCTCCAAAAGAAAGCCCAAGGTGCAAACTCCCACCCGTCTAAAGACCTGATTTTGAAATAAAACACTTCATTTCAGGTGCAAGAATGATCTGGCTGTGATGGAGACTGATGGCAAAGCCTCTCTTCTCTTCTCTTCCACCCTGCTCTCCCAGGAGCTGCTGCTATCCTGGGAAAGCACGTGAAGAACCCACTTGCTCGCTCTTGTCCTCACAGCCCTTATCTCTTTAGTGGAGTGTAAATAACTGGGGTATTTGTTGTGTTCCTGTATGTTTTATGCCCTAAGCCAAATGCAGAAGAAACAACTCTTTTCTGGGGCATTTTTGCATCATCCTGTGCTTTGAAAAGGCACAAACAGTCTGTTGTTGGCCATAATCAGCATCAGCTGCTTCCCGAGGTGTCTCTGGCCAAGCAGGAGTCACGTTTTGACGCAGTCCTGGTCAGAGGCAGAGGTGGGAGGGAAGATCCCAGGTGAATTAACCATGCCATAAGGATAAGGAAATTATCCCCCAAAATCTGTGATCTTTCCTAGCATGTGGGGTCAGCTCTGCATTTGGTTGTGACTGAATATCCTCAGGAATAAAAACTGCAAGAGTGGAGGCAGCTATGATTTCTGGATTTCTGTTTCATGGTTGCTACCTGCTGAATGGTGTTGTCTGGTTTGCTGATGGATTCTTTTAATTGGTAAATTGGTGACCTCTCTACTTTTTTTTAGTGTTTAATTTCCCATTCTTCTTTTCCTTGTCTGTGATTTTCCATTCCTTACCTGCTGCCATCTTCCCTGACATGGTCATGAACATGCCTGAATTTTTGTGTTGAAATGGTTTTATTGCTTTCAAAATACTAAGTGTGACTGGATGTAAAAATGAAAGTAGCTTCAGCCTGCTGCTTCAGTGCCAGTGCCATCAAACTCTGTGTGCTAGCATCTATATCCACAGGGTTTTTTCCAAGTGCAGACTGAGGTGTGGTGCTGACTGTGGAAATGCTGACCAGTGTTGAGGGAGAAGAGCCCCCAGCACTGGAGGAGTGCAGGGACCTTTCTGTATCATCAGACTGCAGGACTGGTTTTGGGCCTTGATTTAAATGTCAAAGGAGTCATGGAAAGCAGAAGATGGGAGTGACTTTGGCCCTTAAGGCAGAGTATGCCTGTTGGTGGTAGGGGTTGGAAGCTGTCTCCAGTCTCCTGTTCCTCATCCCTATCTGGTCATTAGCCACCAGACTGAGTAGGTTGAAGGATTCAGGGTGCTCTAGGACTAAGTTTAAAACTGATGGAAATTACAGTGGGCTTAGGGGAAGCATCTTTAGACCTTCAGTTGTTTGTACTTATCTGGAAATGTAGGAGTGCTGTGTGCATCTGTCTTCTGCAGTTCCCCTGGTTTCTCTCCTGTTTGCTGCTTTGTTTTAGGGAATACTGGGGAAAAATGAGAACAAGCATGCACTGGTAAAACAGCTTCAAAGCCTGTGATAAAGAGGAGAAAATGTATGTGCTTCCAGATATTGTTGGAATAGGAGAAAAAGGACATGGGGTAGGGAATGGTGCACTGGGGTGGGAGCTGGAGGACCACAGCTCTTTTTCCCAGGGGGCTGTGGAGCTGCTGTGGTGGGAGTTCTCTGTAATTCTGTTCTCATAGTAGATTTGCTTGTCAAATACTATTTTTAAGTTCAGAATTACAGCAGAGAGTGTTTCCTCTTGCTGTCTATGACAAGTACTAATGCTCAGCGTGCAGTCCTGGGGCTGGGGTGTGCGTCCTTATTTCCTGGTGTTGTTTGAAGCTTCACCTGCCTCCGCAGGGCGAAGGCAGTGCTGATGGACTGCAGGGTTGCATTGCTAATAACTGTAAACAACAATTCTGACTCACTGGTCATGGAAGACAGAAGTACAGTCATATATTGTGGCTATGTTAATTTGTTTACAAATAGGAAAATTTGTACAGATGAGGTTTAGCACATGTCTTTCTGGTTGCCTCTTTAGAAGGTGTATGGCTCCCCTGCACATCTGGTGTTTGATTGTCCCCCAACTTCAGCTCCCACCGCCTTTCTGCAGTCCCTACCTACCTCATACAGACTGGAGTCTTTAAGTACCTTGGGCTTAGCATGCATTAAAAATTAACTTCTAGGAAGAAGTTCAGAGTAATGGTTGGCCACCATGATGCCCAGCTAAGGAGATTTCACAGATGTTCATAGCATGGCCTGGGTTGGAAGGCACCTTGAAGATTTTATCATTCCAACCTCTGGAATGGCAGGGACACCTTCCACTAGACCAGGTTGCTCCAAGCCTCATCCAGCCTGGCCTTGGGTATTTCATTTTGGCTGACTTTTCATTTTGGGGTAAAGGCAGAGCCTGAGCATGTTGTGTTTGGGTTGTCACCATCCAGAGCTGGTGTCAGTAATCAGAAAAATGACAAGGAGAGTGGGAGTATAATGTTCATAAATGTAATGAACAAGGAGGTGGCAAGGTGGAGCGCTGACATGGAATGTGAAGAGCTAAACAGCTGATGGCATGAGGCTGGAAACGTGAGCAGGAGAAACTGAGGCACGGCCTAGCAAAACCAGAAGGAGGCACTTGGTGTTGGAAAGGGAATTGTGTAAGGGCACACGTGTGCTTTGCATTGCTGTCTCAAGGTGTGTGGTCAGGGGCAGAAATGATCAAATGCTTCTTTCTCCCATCCTCCATGCGGTGTGTTATGAATAAAAACTTTCTGAGTGAGTGCTCAGGGCCAGAGCTGATTTCTGTAGGCTTTGTGTTGTGTTTCTTCATTGTGCACCCTTCTCTTCTAATGGGTGATAGAGTTGGGCTGGACCCAGACAGAAAATATTTCACTCCAATCATGCTGAACAGCACCACTAGGTATGGGCAAGGCAAAAGAGGAAAGACTCAGTCAGGGTTTTTCTTCAATTCTGAAATACTAAAGATCAGCTAAAAAGCTTGTAAATATTCCAGTTGTGAACTGCAGTGATTCTGCTTAATGTGCTTTACTGATCTTCCTGTCAACTCTTCCACAGGGAAATGTTAATATTCCACTTAGGAGCCGTATTTCTTTAGATCTCTGGCTGCACCCCTTGTTTGTTCCCTAAACCTTCTCTCTTTCTACCACAAACCACTTAGATAACTGGTGTTACAGCAAAATAATCACCACTTGTGTTAGTTCCCTGATTCTCAGTGGTGCTGGTTTGTATTCTGGGATTTGATTGCAAGACAGACAAGTAGATAAGTAAGTAATAGGCAAAGGGATAAGTAAGTAAAAGGCAAAGCAACAGCAACAAGAAAATAAAGAAATTGTATTTGATTAAAATCCATTTTACTGTGGTACCTTAACTGTAGCTAATTAGTGTGTGTTTTGGGGGAGAAGTGAGGGTACAGGTGAAATTTAATGGATGAGCCTTCACTTGTTAAACTTGGGATGGGGCTTGATGGAAGAAATCAGTCTCACTGTGGCATAGACATAGACACACTGTTGGGAAAGAGGGAGCTCTAGTGCTGGCTCTGGGAGTACAGTGATTTGTGATTCCAGTAGCTTTGACTGGTTAAAGGCCCTGCTCTGTAGATGGAGGCTTGTTGGTATTTCTGTTTTATGTCCCCACCCATGCTGTGTGGTGTTGCAGTGACCTGCAAAAGCCAGAGCAGCACCAATTTCCATGCAGTTTCATGTTGCCTCTTGTGCTGGCACACGGGATGTTTGACAGGAGAGGTCCTGGCAGGACACCAAGGAGCAAGAGCTGGCTTGTCAGCAGAGGTAGTGGAGGGAAGGCACAGAGCTGGTGCAACAGGACCTCGTGTCCAGGACAAAGAGCTCCAGTGCTGGTTTGGGGCAGGGAACCTCATGTGTGTGGTGTCTGCAAAGTCTTAGGCAACATAAAGTTGTTCCATGGGGGTCTTCTTTACTGGCTTAAAATTTTAAGGTGTTTCTAAAAAGCTCTTAAGAAATTCCTTGGCTAATTTTGCTTTCAAGTCAAAAAGCTGTTCTTAAGGATTTTCCTCTCTCCAGCACTGGCTCCATTTCCCATTTCCTCTTCTTAAATTTCCCCTCACCACATTACCAGTTGTGTTATGTTGGTGCAGGGAAACCCCAGATGAGATCAGGTGTTCTTCTGGGAAGTGCAGTTATGCCTTTCAGCAAGGAGTTTGGTTTTCCAAAGCTCACAAGGTGGGGAAGAGGGAAGGAAGGAGGAAATGGACAGGAGACCCGACAGCCATGATGGTCAGTCCATGCTGACTTGCTGTGTTGCACTTCCTACAACTTTAGTTAATCTTTGAGGAGAAGAGTTGGGGTAAGAGGGAGTGTTACCACATGATGGTTTCTGTATTCCTACACCATTTCCCATGTATCTGCTTTTGGATTCTCTTGGGTGCAGGATGAAATGGACTTCATGGAGTGGATGTTGTTGGGAATAACTGTATTGTCAACTCACATTTAAAGTCTTGGGTGAGCTTGTGGGGTCTGTGTAGGATGGCTGGGGGGATTGGGGGATTCCACTGAAGGCTTCCTAAAGAAGGAATTGCTTCTTTTTTGCTTCTGTATATCCCCAGCTAAGCTTTTGGGATAGCAACGGTTTGGGAAAGCAAAGGAATATAACAAAAGTTTGCCATCAAATTTGAAAATGAAGACGGCCTGTTTCTTCCATGGATATAAGAGCAGAGGGATGGAAAGGTGGAACTTTCTTTTGCCCCTGCTGTGCTACTTGTCCTTTGCTTTCCTGTCTGTGAAGTGCTGTAAAAATGCCAACCACCTCTGCTCAGCACGGGGGCATGAAGGTGTAAAGTGCTTTCCCCATTCACAAAAGGGACAACTGTTCTGTTGGCTTTGGAGGATGGGGAGGGGGTGGCTTGCCTGTCTTTAATTTCTTTTACATTGTTTTCTCATCTTCCTCTCTGATGAGTGCTGTAGGAAGTGCTGGTATTCCTGCAGTCTCTGAGCAATGATGGATTATCATCTGTTAAGGGACTGACAGTCTAATCAAAGTGGTGAATTTTGAGCACACTGTGAGTGCACTTGTTCCTTGTGTGCTGTTACTCAGTGTCTGTGGTGTACGAATGTTTGCTAGTGACAAAACTCACTTTCATGTTTATAGACTTAATGATTTGTTTTGGTAAAACTCCCTTAATTTAGTCTCTTTGAAGCCTGTAGCAAAATAAATTTACTTTCAGAGTTGGTCACTTTTTTTGAGATTGCATTTTTCCTCATGTTTTCTGCCTACTCAACTATGCACAGCCAATCAGAATGTTTTTAGTCCTACTATAATTTGTATGGTAAATAAGCAGTTTATTCTATTCTCCATCAGATTCTAGTATAAAATGACTGAAGTGATTGGGCAGTGACTCTAAGAACAAGGGGTTTTCCATGTCCAGTCTCATGAAGTGCCTCTGTGCAGATGTGGGAGCAGGGGTGGTAGGAATGCACCTGTTCCTCCAAAGGGACTCTAATAAAAGGTGCAAGTGTCCATAACTGAAGGTATATTTGTAACATTGATAATAATAATCTTTATCATAGCTTTTAAGTACAATTTTAGAGTCACTGAAGTTTAAAAAGACCTCTAAGATCGAGTCCTGCTGCTCCCCCAGCACTACCAAGCCCACCACTAATCCGTGTCCCCAAGTACCACGTCTGCATGTCTTGTGAATGCCCCCAGGGATGGTGACTCCATCCCTGCCCTGAGCCGCCTGTCCAGTGCCTGACTGCCCTTCGAATTAAGGAATTTCCCCTGATATTCAATGCAGTATTCCCAATTGAAACCTTCCCCTGCACAGCTTGAGGCCGTTCCCTCTTGTCCCATCCCTGTTCCCTGGGAGCAGAGCCTGACCCCTCCAGCTGCACTCTGGTGTCAGGGAGCTGTGCAGAGCCACAAGGTAATAGGGATAAATAAGGAGGTAATAGGGATAAATAAGGAGGTAATAGGTAATAAACATGCAGGCACAATAGGGCAGATTGCAGCATAGGACAGGTGTCCAGGTAAGCACCCAGTGTCCCCTGATGACCCTGAGATGAGCGCTGGTGACAGACAGGGACATTATCTGTGATTCTGGGTTGGGTACCTTTTGTGTGTTCTGAGTTAATTAGTGATTTGGGTGCAGATTGAATTGGGTGGCAGTAATTACTGGGGTGCCTGTGCCCAAGGAGAGTGTACAGGTCAGGATTTCGGGAGGGTGGGTGGATGTGCAGACAGACCATGGCAGCAGGAAGCTCTGGGTTTAGCTTTTCTGCTGACTGCTTGGCACCAAAGCCTCACTTACCCCTACCTTTCACTCTCCTCCCATTTTACATGTGTTAATTGGCTTTAGCCAAAAGATGTTCCTGCTGAACGTGTTACAAGTGGAAGCCAACCTAGACCACGTTGTAGCATTGTACATATTCAGGCAGTAGCAAATGTGCTGGAGCTTTTTCTGGAGGTGTAGAAATCTGTCCTGGCTGTGGGTTTGGTGTCAGCAGTCACCTTGCTCCTGGTGGCTTTCCATTCTCCTTTGTCAGCTTTGTGAAGAAGCAAACTTGAAGCAGGAGGAGAAGGTAAGTGGAGACTGAAATGAATACTAAGCATTTCTAGATTAATTTCACTGACAAAATCGCTGCTTGATTTCTGTGGGAGGAGCGTTTGCCAGAACCTTGCCAAATTATCCCAGAAAGGAGCTAGAGAATGTTAAGCAGAAACCCCACAGCATTTCACAGGAGTTTATTCTGTTGTTTCAGTAGTGACTCATCTCCAGAATGATCCATCCTCTTCGCAATGTGTATGTGGGGGGAAAAAAAACACTGACAAAGGTCTCAGAGCCATCTCAGAGCTATACAAAATGCAGTGTCCTGTTCAATTATTAGTTAAAGCATCGGAGTGTCTCAAGCCCTTAGGCAATTTTGAGAGTTATCCTGGCAAAAGATATTTGCAGTCAAACCTGGTTCACTTTTTGTTAAACATCCTGAATTTTTGTAAGAGTGTTGAATGAGACAGAAGTGGTAAGTATAGACAGAGGTTTGAAAAAGTGTTAGGTATGATTCTCTGAATGGACAGAATTGTTGTTTTTAAAGCCTCAGGGATTGTTAGAACATCACTTTTTTCCTTTCTGTACATCACATTTTTGGCTAAATGACCTGAAAATTAAAGATCAGCATTCCAATGTGTTTGTTAAATGCTTTGCTTCCTGAGGTTGCTGTTCAGAAAGCTGAGGGCTCTAGACTCGATTTTTCATCCTGCCCCTACTCAGCATCCTCAAAAGGCAGCAGTGAGTGCAAAAACAGGAAAGAGGAATGATAAAGTGTGGGAATCAAGGGAATGCTGAGTTAGCAATGCCAGGAGGAAACAGCTCTAACGACAACCATGCTGCTGGTGAAAAATAAATGGAGGTGAACTGACTTAAAATATTTCTGCAAATGGAGTTCTCTTTCTTGTCAGATTTTTCTGTGACTTCTTCTAACAGTTTTTAATGCAATAAAGTAGAAAGCACACCCGTTGTAGTGACTGGATGCTGGCATTAGTGTTTTTGCAAACACCTACACAGCATATATGTGGACTAAATTATCTAAAGGGCTTGTTAGCATATCATCTGCATGCAGAAGAAAGTGATGGTGGTGATGCATGCTGCTTAGAAATCTTGTGAAGGATTCTAGCTCCTTCTTACTTTCCTTTTTCTTTCCATTGTTTTCTCCACAATAAAAATGTCCACTGCATTTGAGGAGGACTTTTTCTCTCTGTCATCATTTTCTGTTGTTGTTTTGAAGGCCTTGAGACATTTTTGAGATATTTTATCATAGGGAAATTTTGTAAGGTATACAGCCAGTGCTTTTGTGAAGTTCATAGAGCACATGAAATAGCGGAGAGCAAAACCATCTGCCAGTGACAGTATTTGATCTACAGAACAAGCTATTTCTGAGGGAAGTTGAGTAATGCTTGACTTGATGTTGTTTTGTTTTGCTTTGGTTTCTTGGCTTCCAAATCAGTGTTGAAAAATACCTGCCAACTGTAATTATTTTACTGGAAGTTTAATGCAAGGTCTAATTTTACTGGAAGCCTGGAGGAGAGGAGGAGACAGAGCTGGAGAATGGCATCTGATGTGGAGCAATGGTGATGTCAGGCATATTTAAGATAAGTGAACTTGCTGTTAATAAAATAAACACACAGTGCTGCTTCTGGCACACTGTGGGCCGTGGAAGTACTTGTGGCAAGCTGGTCACTTCACTACCGGGCCAAAAGTCTTTGCTGGTAATTCTGGTTTTCTTTCATCAGACCCTCTTGGCATATGTGTAACTTTGAGCCCTCAAGCTTGCTGTGATTGAAGTATGTGTGTGTTTGAAGTGCTTTGGCTGAAAAGAAAATCAGTACTATTCTGATAAGGAGATGGGAAGTATCAAATTGCTTAAAATACTAATTTTTCTCATGGGATTCCAGTTTTCTGTTAAAAACTCACTATTGTGCTGGTATGTCTCCATCAGAAAGCCTTTGAAGCAATTTCAGCATTTGGAGATTGGTCTGCTAAAACCTTCCTTGTCCAGCTTTTCTTTTAAGAAGGACAGAAAGTAAAGAGAAGAGAGAAAAAAGTGAATTTTCAGAGGGAATCAAGATAAAGAGCAGGCTGTCTGGGGAGGATCCAATTTATTCCACATTATGTGATGCTCCATGATAGAGATTCCCAGATGTGCAGGCACTGACGTGTAGCTGTTGTGAGACAGGTGAGTTACACCTGATGGCTTTGCATCCAGCAGAAACCCAGTCATTTGTCTTTGGTCCCAAAAGGAATGATTTGAGAGGAAACATCTGTTGCTCTTAGAACTTGAGGCTTTTTGATACAATTCTGGTCATCCCTCTGGAGTTTTCTTCCCTGTGTTCAGGGTGAGCTGCATGCATCTTGTGGGTCACTTATTTATTTGTTTATTTATTTGTTTATTTATTGAGTGAAAGATCAAACCCCCTTTTCAGACCCCCCATATCTTTCATTTAACTTAACAGGTTACATAGTGTACCACTGATTTCTGGTTTTGCTGCCCATCGCAAGAGCGTGTGAGGAGTTTTAACTGCAAGACTGATGCATTTCTGAAATTGGAGGGCTGATTGGTAGTTCAGATGTGCTTTGTGGGAAGCTTTTCCAGAGCACAAGGGTTGTGGCAGGAGCAGTTAACATTGCCTTTTAATAATTTAGGCAAAGTGTTTGGGAAGAAAGCAGTGGGAAAATATTTTCATGTTGTTCTCAGAGGGAAAATAGAATCCATCCTGTGAGCATTGGGCAGGACAGTGACAGTGCTGGGCACAATGCAGTTTTGTAGCTCACTGTGAAAATGAAGAAGAATGAAGGGAAAGGGGACTTTTCTCCCTCACCCACTTTTTCTTCAGGGAAAAATCCCAGACCCAGAGGTTTTCTCAATTTACTCATTGAGAATAAACTTGTACAGGTGTTTATAAACCACAGGGTTTATGTGATTTGTCTGGTTAAGCAAATCAGCAGAATCTGCTTAGGCAAGGAGCCAGGAAGGGTATTGCTGCCTTTCTTTTAAATTTCAGGTAGAACCTTAAAATTAGAGGTTGCTACAAGTCCCTCCAGCATGTTTCATATAATTTGATATTTACACACTGGAAGCCTGTCTAGACTCTTGCCAGTTGTGTTTATTATGTACAGCGTCAATCACTGCACGTCTCTCCGCGTCAGTTTGTGTCTATGAGATTCATCCTGGTCTGCCTTCATCTCCCTTTTCCCCATAAAACTCCCCCCAAAAGGCTTACTCTTCTTTTCCCATAAAACTGCTCCTGTCAGGAGCCCAGCAGTGTCCTGAGCATTGGTTCAGTCTATGAGCATGGAATGTTCTAGCTGATGCTTCAGGCTGGCTGCAGACACCTCAGCAGACTGGGTCTGCTTCTCGAAACAATCTGGCCTGGTTGAGCAGATGTTGGGGGAATGAGAGAAGAATCAGCAAATGGTAAAACCTGTGGGTTGAGATAAGAACGGTTTAACACTTGAATTAAGCAATAAGGATACTATTAGTATTACTGTTGTTGTTTTACAGTGAGAAAGGAAACCATTAAAGAAGGGAGCACAATCCAGACAGATGAGTGATCACAGTGCAGTCCCTCACCACCCACCCACTGATGCCCAGCCTGCCCCTCAGCAGCCTTCAGCCCCTCCTGGCCAACTGCCCCAGTTCACACCTGGGCATGGCATCCCGTGGTGTGGAATGTCCTCTGCCCAGGGGGATCAGCTCTCCTGGCCATGCTCCATCCCAGCTTTGCTGCAGCTCCTCACCGGCAGAGCCTGGGACACTGCAGAGTCCTTGACTTGGGGTGAGCTCTGCTCAGCAGCAGCTGAGCATCAACATTATTCCCGGGCTGAATCCAAACCTCAGCACTGTACCAGCTACTAGGGAGAGAATTAACTCTCTCCCAGCCTAAACCAGGACACCATCTTTTAAGCTGAAGGTGATTCATTGTGTTCACAGGCTGAGGGCTGATCTATTTTAATCTGGAACCCACTGCAATTATGTTTAGATGTCTCTTTGCACCTGTGTAAGATGGGAATTGTGGTACCCTCCATCTTCTGTGTGGTACCCACCATATTCTGAAAACTCAGCCTGGTGGCTAGAATGAGCAGCATTTTATAGGGCTGGATGATAGTAGTTACAGTGTTTATTGTTAAACCCAGTTTGAGTTTTTTGTGTATATAGAAGTAAAATTAGTTTGAGTAGGAATTGCAGATTGTCTTCTGTGTGACCTTGTGCTAGTGTTTGTTTATCTTCTGTTTTATGCTTTAATCACAGACTTTTTGGGGCAACTTGTTCCATGTTTACAGTGTCCAGCTTAAAAAATCCAGTTTACAGATTCCAGAAAGAATCCAGAGGGATTCTTTCTCATGCTGCTCCTAAGTACTACAGAAGTTGCAGTAATAATAAAGTTATTATCTCCTCCACAAACCGCTTTAAATTGTTCAACTCCTTTCTTATCTGCAGCTCTGTGAATTGTGCCTAGAATTGTTCTGAGCTTGTCACAGCTCCTTCCTGCCTGTTTGGTAACAAGGGACACACTTTACTTACATAGTGGTAAACCCTTTATGTTAAACAGGAGCAGAAGCTGTTTGCCGTGTTCTGAGGAATTCAAGAAATCTTGAACAACAAACAGTTTTTCCTGTTTCTTTTCTAAGTGCTGAAATATTTACTTCTTGTCTTAATCTTGCAGAGACATCCTTCACAGAACATGTGTTTAAAAAAGAAGCAAATCTGAAATTTGTAGACAAGAGATTAGAAAGTCAAATCCCAGTTTGAAGGCAGATATATTTATTCTCTGTGTTCACACTTGTTTACAGCAGATGCAGCATTTGGTTTTGTTTTGTCTTTTTCCTATCCCTTGCTGCTTCTGCAAGTATTTTGCATATTTAATTAACAGTTTCACATTTGAATTACTCTCCACCAAATTTTTGCTTCCCATTATTGGTCTCTTCTCTTCTGCTGTCATGTGAAACACTTCCTTTCAAGTACAGGAATCAAGGGAACGCTGGAGCTCCTGTTTGTGCTGAGGTTGTGGATGCAGCCTTGAGAGCATTAGAGGGCAGAAGAAGTGCACAGAGTTCCTTGTGAATAATTGTGAGTGTGAAGAACTGTGTGAGTGTTGGTCCTCCTGGTGCTGTGGATGGAGCATCTTGTCCTGCACATCTGCAGAGAGCCTTGGCAAAGAGCTCCTCCTGTTTCGGGTCTCACTGACCTGCCTGGCAGAGCTTCTTGTCTGTAGGCTTGAGATGAAATCCCTTATTGCCAGTGCATTCCTGTTGTACAAAATACAAGAATTTGGGGTTTGTGAGTGGCTGAAAATGAAACCTGGTACTGAGAACTACATCAGTTAATTTTCTCTTTTAATGGAATTGTCTTCCTTCCTTTATGTATAAAGAAAACACATGCACATGGAAGGGGAAGATTTCATTGGCTTTTTGGGGCTGGAATCCTACCAAAGCAGTGATAATTTCCCTTATTGACTTCCTTTCAATTGATTGGAAACAAGATGATTTTCTTTTTGTCCCCTATGTTCATATTGTGCTCTGTGAACGTTACATGACCTTTTTCTTCCTGACCCATTGCACAGCAGATATCTCTGTTGCTGGATGTTTTCCCTGGTCTGTCCTGCCTTGCTCTGTCCCAGCCTTGGTACAGTTTTCCTGGTCCTTGGTTTCTTTAGGGGTCCTGGTTCCAGCTGTGCAGTACAGGTAGTTTGTGGTAACTGTTCCTGTTTATACCAGGGTCAGGATGCTTGGAGCATGAATCCATGTTCCCAGCTATTCTGGTATTAAGACTTCCCAGTGCAGAGTGAGAAATGTGTCATTGTGACCTGGATCTCTGCATGTTCACCTGGAGTCACAGCTCATGAAACTGAACTCATTTGTTTCAAATATATATGTATATATATGGAGTGAGGAGTTGGTAAGGGATCCACCTCTCTGCAGGGAAGGCATCTTCACAGACATGGAAGAGGTCTTGTTCAAAGCTGACTTGTGTTTCTAGAGAAAAATTCCTGCTGAGGATGCAGAAACTTTCTTCTAATCCAGATCATCAGGATTCTGGATTGTTATTGTTATTTATCAACAGGAGTACCCTGCAATAAAATCCTTCTGTAGATTTGAAGTTCATAAAAGGCAGACCACAGAGTTAAGGCTGGTGGGGTTTTCTCCTCCCTTGGATTTTAATGTTGCTGAATGATAATGGTATCCATTTTTAAACCTGCTTTTGCAGCCTGCAGCCGAATTTTTTCATTGAATTTCATGCAGGTAGACTACATATAAATGCAATATTGTCATTAATGATATGAGTGGTGTCCTAAATATCTTCATACATGGTGTTTGCATGTTAAAAATGGTTAACCTTCATTTCAGAGGTCTGATGTTTCTTCAGCAAGATAATTGAGTAGCACAGGAACATGCTCCTGCTAAACACTGAAGGATGCCCTGTTGTAAGAGAAACTCGAGTGCATGTTAAACAACTGTAGGCTGATCTATTTTGTAATTTAATAGAGGAGCTCATTTGAATGTTTTCCTGAGGGAATGCCACTTCAGTGAGCATGTTGGTTGACTTGTAAGTACTAAACCACTTGCATCAGAAGGGAAGCCCTGTGGGATGTCGTGTTGAGAGGGGATGTTGAACAGGGTGAGTATTTGAATTTTTTGGATATGGATTTGCTGTCACAATGAAGTTCTGGATGAGGCAGAAAATGAAGGTAATCCTTGGTTCAGGCCCAAAGCCCCTCTCCAGTTCCCCTGTGGCCCCTTTAGGCACTTGGAAGCATCTTTTCCACTGAGCTTCCTGTTTTCTTGCTTTTGCTTCTCTGAGCATTTGGGATACAGGAAATACTGAACACCAAATTTTTTTTTTTTTCTTTTTTTAAAAGCAAGTTAGAAAGTCATTAGCATTTTGTCCCTGTCCTTTGTTTCTCAAACCCTGTTCGTGCTGGCAGTGGGTACCTCTGGCTTGTGCCTGGAATCCAAATGCTGCCAGTTCCTACCCCAGACTTGGAGGTGGCTCCAGGAATCTGAGATGTTAAATTTGCTATTCCAGTTATTAATATCTTCACAGAGCTTTTATTCTCTAGTCTGTCTAGCTGTTAAATGCTTACTTTTTACAACTTGAACACCTCTGGCTCTGCAGTTGAAGTTAAGGCTGTTTGGTAAAGGAGGGGGGAGTTGGTTTTTTTTTTTTTTTGGCTTTTTTCCTAAAATACAAATTATTTTAAAAAGTGGCTAATGTACTGAAAAGTGCTTGTATGCCTCGTGTACAATTTTATCTGTACTGATAAGTGCTTGTATGCCTCGTGTACAATTTTATCTGTATATAGGGCAGGTTAGTATTCTTTGCAGAATAACAGCTTAGTACCTTAGCTCTGAAATCATTGTTATTTCCTGTAAAAGTGCTTTTTTATTCCATTTAGAGGTTGTGCCCCTTACGTGTCAGCAGTGATCACCCTTTTGGTCATTGCACTTGTGGCAATTGTTGACTGCATAAGCTCATACCTTTTGGCTTATGAGAGATTATTCATGAAGCTATCATGATGCCTGACAAGTATAAGTTTTTTAAGGTGCTATGTTAAAATGCATTTTACTGTGTCTGCTGCAATTTATTTTTGTATGGGTTTAGTATTTGAATTGCAATAGCATTAAAACCTTTAACTAATGCTCCTCGACTCTTTGCTTGCCTTCAGGAATACTCAGGATTTTGCAGACTGAATAGGACATGATGCTTTTTCCCTGAAAAATTTCTGCTACAAGCTTTTTTATTGGCAGACAGACAGCTTTTTCTTAAAAAGTATATCTGCACTTAAGCAGTGGAAAAAAAGCAACAAATTTTTCTTGATCTTTTTGTCCAAGTACTAATTACATGATTTGTAGAAAGCCCTCAGACTTCATATGCAGCATATCTCCGTTTTGAAGGATAAACCTCAGGTACTGGTTTTCCAAATGTCATTAAAAAAGCCATAAGTGAAGGTGTCTAACATACAATTCTGTAAGAACACCATTCCAAGGATAGCCAAATCCCTAAAGCTTTAAGCTTCTCTTTGATCCCAGGGGTTAGTGGAGGTTTCTACTTTTGCATGGCAAATTTTTGGGCTGTTAGAGATGCCCAGAGGATCCGTGTTTTCCAGGGAGATGAGTCGGGTAGGATCAATATTGCTCCCAGTCCTCCTCCAGGGGTTGGTAGAGCAGCTGCAGATGGGTTGGAACATTCCACTTGTACTTTGTTAAAGCCAAGGATTTATGCTGCAGCTGTTGATGGGGTCAGTGACAGTCAGACACATTCAGATGGCATTGCCACACCAGCCTCATGTCACAGGCTTAGAGCAGAGGCTCTCTGAGAAAGACAAAGTTTTTCTTCACCTAGGGTGGAACATTTGCAGTTTTTTTGGATAATATAAGACGATACACGGCAAATGTTTAAGTCCTGGTGGAATGATTCTCTTGCCCATGCAATAATAACCACCTGATAACTCATGCTGGTTGGTCTCGCCTGTGAGGATGTTTCTAGAACAGGCTGTTCATGAGGAAAGCTACAGTGAGAAAGGTTGCAGAGACACCAGAAGGGGATTTTCAGGTGCAGGGAGAAAGCTCTAAGGTGACATAATAAGAGATATTAATGATATTTAGAAGAAGATAGATGTTCTGTAGGCCAGCAACATCTGTATGTAAAAGAAGGACTGATTTGTATCATCCATTTACAGTCTAAAATCAGTATTTACAGTATAAATGCTGTAATGTGCTTGTAGCATCTCTTCTGGTGACAGTCCTGAGCAATACAGGAATCCTGTTTAATGGAGTCAGGGTTCAGCTGTCTGGGTGAACTGTGGCTTCTCTCAGGCCAGAATGTTATAAATTTAAACCTTAACAACGAAATAGCATCAGGCTGAAGAAATGCTCAAATAAAGAATGGGAGCAGTCTCAAAGGGTTATCAAACCCATCATGTGGTGTTTTCCTAAGTCCTGCAGGAGCTTCAGGAGCAGCATGGATGTGGTCAGCTGTGGCAGGGCTGCCATGCCAGGCTGACTCCTTCCTCCTGGGGGACTGTGTGAGGGATAAGCCAGGTAGGTTTGGTTACACAGGAGTTTTAATTTGGTCTCATTCAGTGGTGCAGTCACTCTTCATCTTTACTGCTCACCCTCAGACCAGCATCCTTTGTCAGACACTCACTGATGCTGTACCTGGTGAAATGAGACAAGTTCCTTTGACAGCTGTGGTTGTTAAAACCCAATTTTGTAAATAATTCACCTGTAGCAGGGCCTTGCAGCCTGAGCAGCTGCAGGTACGGATCGAGGAGGACCTTGGTGAATATTTCATCATTTTTTGGAAGGGCCGTCTCTGGCAGGGACTAAAGCAAAGGAATTCAAGGTTGTAAAATATGTGTACTCAGAGACAAATATTTTTGGGTATAGGGAGAGGAGACAAATATTTTTGGGTGTAGAGAGAGGTCATGTAACAGCATCCTATCAAACCCCAAGTATACTTTCGTTATCTAAAGCAAGAAAACAAGATTCTGCTCAGCAGATGAGAGTAAAATTTAAAGCAGGGGTAAAACAAGCAGGAGATTTTAATACTTTTTTTTTTTATAATTTAAAGTTGTGCCATTCTCCTGCTGTTTTGATAGAATTATCTGTTTCTTGGTTTATCTTCTGCAGGGGATAGGATAGATCATGCTTATGAATGGCATGAGCAATTAAAAAAATTATTTTATTTTTCATGTGTTTTGTTTCTCATCACCATAGTGTGAAGCTCTAATGATAGAAGCCTACAATTAGGAAAGGATATTATTAGTATCCAAAGGTTTTTTCTGACACTGTTCTTTACTGTAGGCTTGTCAACATTTATACTTCGTTCTTATCTCCTGCTTTCAAGTTTTTAGTAGTGTACAGTGTGAAAAGCTTTGTTTTGTGTAATAAGAATATTGTCAGTGCATAACAATTGCATTGTTTTTAGTGAAAAACCCCAAACCCATCCTGAACAAAACAATTTCCAAGTGATGTACTTTCATAGCAGCTACCAAACTGATACTCCTGGAGAGCTGTGTTTTAATTAAAGCCTGTATTATTATTATTATTATTTGTTGCAACCAAAGATGTTTGCTCTGTTTCAAGACACTTTGCTTTGTCCTGTGAATCTGCTGCTCAGCCAGGCACTGAGAGTCTTAACAATCCTTTATATTTGTCATCTCATGTTTGGGAAGCCATGGAGAGCAGAACCCCAGTAGGGTGCAGCCATTTCTTTGCTTGGCATCTGGAATTGTGCTGTGATTTCACGGCTTATTCTTAACCTGAACCATCAGAACACAGCTCAGCAGAGGCTGCTGGCTGTTGCTTGGCATCGAGGAGATATTACATAAATCTGAAGGCTGGGGCTGTTTCTGTCAGAAATGAAGTTCCCAGGATTACTGGAAATTCATCTGGAGTCGTTGGGAGTGCCTTGGCTTGGGGAGCTTGACGTGCACGTGTCACAAGGGTTGTGGGCCCTTCCTCCCCACCCCATCCTTCCTCTCCTGCAGGCAGTTCTTCCCAGCTTCTTGGAGGAGAGCTGCTCAGTCACAGAATATACTGCTTTAATTTAGGAGGTCTATACAGTGTTGTTATTTAGAGGGGGAGATCTCATTTGCATTAATATTAATCAACACCACTTCAGGTTTAGGTTAAAGGCAATAAATAAATGCAGCTTTTATAATCAGGGGACGTATTTGCAATGGTTTTGGGAAATGTTTTAAAATCCAGTGTTGGGATAATTAACCAGAAAGTTGTTTTAAAGCTTGCCTTGCAGCCCCTCTGGAAAGGAATTTTGATGTTTAAGAGAATGATAGATGTTTTCTGTCCTGGAAACCAGTTGGCAGAAGTTCTGGCACAAAGTGCTCTTAAATCTGTTTGAGCTGAGAGAGCCTGGCACCATGGGAGGAGGAGGAGGTAAGGACTGGCATTTTTAGGAATCCTGGTTTTGAAATGCAAAGATGTGCATCTTGGTGGCTTCTAGATGCTTTGTTTGCCTTTATAGGATACACACACACATATTTTTTTATATATATGTATGTGTGTACACATACCTTATATATATATATTTGTATGGGCAGATACACCTTTGTGACATTTTCATGCCAGAGGGGAAGATGTAGGGGAGAACAGGAACACATATTCAGAGGTGCCCACAGCTTCTGCTCACTTGCTCATTCATGACTTGTCCTAGATTTGCCTCGTTTACCTTGGGCAGTTGGAAGATACAAATTTTGCTCTCTGAACTAAGAGGGTATCTGGAGGAGCTGAAGGTGGCTGGGCTTTTCCCTTTTTACTTCCCAGCAGTAATTTGTTTGAAACATCTAATGAACTTTCATAAAATGTCTAAGGAGAGGGGGAAAAAAAAAAAAAAGCTCATGTAGGGTTTTTACTCCAGAGGTTTTCTAGGCTAAAAAAGCAGTCCAAAAATATATTATGGCAGCCCCAGCTGCACTGTAACAAAAATACTCATTGAAAAAAGGAAATTCACGTAACTCGTACTGTGAGATGAGTGAAAATGTACGGATTCGGTGTGTGGGACCAACAGGAAATGATCCAAGTGGGAAGAGTGTATTGCCCTCAGTCTGGGGAAGTGGGAGGAAATGTGCCAGTCAGGATTGTTTTTCAGCTCTCCTTGCTCTGCTATTTTGACTGAGCCTCCTTGTACAAAATACGATGCTTCTTTACAGGGAAAGCATCCATTGACAGGGCAGCTCATGGAAGGGGATGCTTAGGGTTGAGTTGAAGACTTAATGAAGGGCTGTTGGCAAGGAGCTGTCTGGGAGCATAAGCTGACTGTGATGCTGCTCAGGAATACAAATGCCTCCCTCTTAGGGAAGGCATCGGGGGGTGCATATGGAGTCTCTCATGCTGAGCATGAAAATTTAATCTGGGTAAACAGCATCCCCTGGCTGGTGGAATTTAGGGAAGAGGAGCTGCGGCTCATGGGTCTGCTAATAGAGTCCCAGCAGCGAGGGGCTCATGGGGCTTTCACCAGAGATTGTATGAGACAGGCATAATCTGCAAGAGCTGCCTGGCGTGTTACGATGCCGCATCCTGACACCTCTCCAGAGTGTTTTCCGTGACTAGAACTTGCTGTGAAATGGTGCTGTGCCTTCAAGAGGGCTTTTCAGAATTTGTGGGAGATCTACTGAATTGCAGTCTATCAGGGTGAAGCCTTCTGCTGGTGAGACCAGTTGACTGTTGATGTGCATAAACAAAGTCTGTGTGAGGATGATTGTGAGATATAATCCTGATCACCAAAATAAAATGTATCTGTTACAGCTCATCTTGCTATACAAATCAGTACAAATGTTTTGATGTAGTTTTTAAAAAGTATTTTAACTCAGTAGTCAGAATATCCTATGGTTAATAATGAAATGAAGGCAAGAAATAAAATATCACAGTGCTGATCTAGCTGTATGTCTTGTTTTTTGGCAGGTTTTCACCGTGTTTTCTGAATCCCAATGATACATTGTCATTAGTTGTCTACAGTAAAGCCCGCATCACAGTTGTACATTATTCCTTCTAATCTGTGTTACCTTGTGCTTGTCAAGATAAGTTTATTTCAAGTTCAGGCAGCTTAATTATCTGGCTGTTCTCTGGCCCCTTGGGATTTTGCCATTTTCTCTAGTCTTGATGAATTTGCACTTTAGTACCACCCATCAGGTATAGCTCTTCCTTGGCCACTCCTTGCAGGAAATGTGTTTTAGCCCGTATCTGGATTCAAGGATGAATGCTGCTGTGGGGTTTTGGGGTGTTTTTCTGGTCACTGAAGTTGATTGCTGTGTGACTGGAGTGGGATTAGTGAGGACTAGGGAGGTCATAGGACCAGTCACCAGGCCCAGGTTAGGCTCTGGCTCTGGAGTGTTCCCAGAGGAGTGCTTTGCTTATGCTGCCATTCATTATGCTGACATCCTCTTGAGGGTGAACTTGCTCCTGTGAAGATTTCCCTCTTCTTTTCCCTCTGGCAGGCCAGGTAACATTCTGAGGTTCCTTCCAAGCCACTTCCCAGATGTCTCCAATAAAGCTCCTTCAAGTCACTGTCCTTGGCTTTTGAACATTCAAGTAACATGACATTTTCTTTATCCTAAAAAACCAAGCACACTGACTTCTCTGACTGAAGCTTAAAATTTCTTGGTTTAACATCTTCCTCTAGTTGCTTTCAAACACTATCATTGATTATTTCTGATCAATCTATAATTTTCAAGATCTTTCCAGAGTGTTTCCCACTCTAGCTGGCTTGGATGGGAAATGGAATATTTTTCCCAGGTAAATTGTGAGTAAAATCAATCATTTATGGCTTTATATCAACCAGTCAACCATGTTCTTGCTAAGTGGGGAGCAGGGAAGTGTCAGTGTCACCATGCACCTTGAGCTCTCCCTGTAATGCACCCATTAATTCCTCCCTGTGCAGTGAGAAGGGACCAGGGTGGTGTATTTACCTCATGTCTTTAGTTTAATTTGCTAAAATGAACAGATTTTATTGCTGCACTGTGCTGGCCTGTTCCCCAGGAGCCCCTGGGTTTGGTTCCCAGTTGTCCCATCCCATGTCATTGGTATTCTGTGAGGGTGTGTGGTGGCTTGCAGGGAGAGAAAGAAGTCCTGGGGGCTCAGGGGGAAATTGCCAGCCTGGGCTGGCTTTTCACTCTCAAACCATTGAGGGAAGCTAAGTACCATGGTGAAAATACAAAAGTTTGGGATTTTATCATGTAAAATTGGATTACCTACTCCTCTCCTTATGAATAAGTCTGCTGTGTTCTGAAATACCGGTCTTGGTTTTTATACACTGATAAAAAATCTGTTAATGTCTCTCTCTGAGGCTGTACTTTGGCTTATATAAAATCAGATCCTTCCCTCCTCCCCCCCATAAGGCACTTAACCCTAAATTAAGATTAATGTTCCATTACACTTTTATCAGTTATGTTATAGACTGAGATGCACTAGTTACATGCAGATGGATCTTCTGTGTCAATAATAGCAAAAATCAATACTTTTATTTTTATTTTTAAACCACTGTATCTACAGAAACACTCATTTGCATCAAGTAACTCCCTTGTTCTGTTGGATCTCAGCTGGGGGATCTGTATCTTGCCCAGGCTGAAGCTGCTGGAAAGCCCAGATTTAAGCCCTGGGATCCGTTAGCACCCACATCATTCCTCCTGTCACATTTTAACTTAACGTGCTAATTTGTTCTTGGAATTCAGAGGCCTCTACAAGATCTTTTTATGGCCTAAAAAGAGAGGATTAACTGAGCTGTTTGGGTCATAGCCTCCATTCCAGCTGGTGCTGGCTGGCAAATGCCCCAGGAGCTGCTGGGCCTGATTTGGCATCTTGGCTGTATTTAAAGTTTGATCTCTGGTGCTTGCTCAGAAACTCACTTTTTGGCCTGCCTGGGAGGAAGTTGTTGGCATTTGTGTATGGAAATTCAAGTGGCTGCTTTGTGTAGATCCTGATGGTGATCAAGACTGCCTTCCCAAGGTTTCTGCTGCTTTATTTCTTCATGGGGTAGCTGCTGATTTCTGTTATTTTTGTCCTGCATCTGCAGTTGGCACAGGCTGATTTAGCCCATCAAAACCATCTGAGTAATGTGACTCAGGTCAGCTGAGGACCTTGGAGAAGACAAAGTTTCTATGTTTAATTCCTTTACCTTTATCTTTTCAACTTCTTTCATCCAACTGGCCGTCAGAATAAGAGTTGCTATGCAACTTCTTCCCTTCTTCCTATGGCATGTGTCTCCTTCCCTGGTGTTTTGGTGGACTTTAGAAGGTCTCTTCCACCTCAGTAAGCAGTCACTTCCCATAATCCCACTGTGAGGAGGCAGGATGATACTGGTGCAACACAAAGCTGATTTCACCTAATTCCTTATCAAAACTGCTTCTCGTGCTGCTCGGACTCCTTGTGAGCTGCTGTGGCAGGTCTCCAGAGGAGACCAAGCACTGGGTCTGGCTGTGTTGAGAAAGCCCTTCCAGGGGTGGTGGTGCTGGTGTAAAACCACGTCCCTCATAAATAGGGAGGGCTCGGGTGTTACCACACAGCAAAGTAAGGAGATGAGGGAGTGGTGCATTACAGAAAGCTGCCTATCAGGCAAAGTGCAATGATTTTTGGACAGAATGTCCTGAGTTGTTTTATTTTTGCTTTTAAACTTAACAGCATTTTTTGTAAACCTGAGCACTTAGGCTTTGCTTCTCTTTTAGCCATGGTGAAGTGAGGGAAAAAATCAGGGAAAACATAAAGTTTTTAGTTTTTATTTCGGCATCTTTAAAACCTGTCATAGAATCCTAGAATAGTTTGAGTTGGGAAGGATCCCATCTCATTCTACCCACTCCTATGGGGTGCATCTTCCATTAGCCCAGGTTGCTCCAAGCCCTGTCCAGGCTGGCCTTGAACAGAAACTGGTTGCTCTTGATGAACCAGAGACAATGTTTCTGTCCTTGCTGATTTTAGCTTCAAGCTCTCACAGTGACATTCTGGATTTAGCCTTTGGAGTTTTGAGGCTGTCAACTTCACCTGGATGTAGTAAGGGTTTTTTTATGAGCATTGACATATGTATTAAATGATTCACTGGAGATGAGAAAATAGTGGCTCTCTGTCATGTAATTTTTAGTTACAAAACATACAACTGAAGAGAAACAAAGTCAAGACAGAAGAATCCAGTTATTATTTCTGGGGTGGATGCTTCTCTGCTGTTGCTGTCTTGATGTTTTTTGCAGTGGGATAAAGGCACCTTTAAATAGTCTGTTTAAAATAAAATTGGTAAGTGCTCAGCTACAGTATTATAATTCAGTTGCACGGAATTCACTTATGACATGGGAATGGAAAAACACAGTAATAGTGAGAAGGATTGATGGTGTTTTGGTGCATATTGCTCTGGACGCTGATTTTCCTGAGCCTGGGTTTATCAGTTGTCTGGCAGTGGATGATTTACAGGTGCTATAAATGACACCAGCATTTACAGTTGTGTTGTTTTGAGTTAAATGCTGTTCCAGGGAACTGGACTCAGTTAAATGTTTTTTCTTGCAAATAACATTGAATCAACTTCCAGCTACAGCTCCTTGCACAGCCATGACCATCCCAGGCATGGGTTTGGGAGGGAGATGCTCAGTCTGGAGGACCTTGCACGTTGCACAATTGGCTCTCCCATTTTCCTTTATTTTCCGTCTCCTTCTTTTTAATATCCAATTCAGTGCTTTTTGAATTTAATCTCAGTATTGCTTTCCTAACATAATAAAAGTGTATCTAAGACAGCCAGCCTGATTCAGCCTTCATAAGCGTATCTCTTTTTCTAATTTTAAAAAGGAATTCTCCTCACACTTGACCCTAGAAGAGGGAGAGAAAGCCCATAAGGGGTTTGCAGAATTGACTCTCAGGAAAGCAGCTGCTGTTTTCATGTGCAGAAAGCTAAATGTGGGAGTAAAGGGACCTTTGAGCTTGACAGTGTCCAGCTGCCTTTTAACATGGGGTGCAGCTGTGTCCAAGTGTCTCTGTCATGGGGAATCACGGACCCTGGACAGTGTAATGGACCTGCTGGACCTGCAGAGCTGGGCATGGAGACCTCAGGTTACTGCACCTAGTCCTTGCTGGACACAAGGAGGGAAATAACAACAAAGGACAAAATATAAATGGAATTTAAGCAACACTGCATCAATTCCCAAATTAATAAGCGAGAGAGGGTTAAAAAAACTTTAGAGATAAGTCCCTGGGGAAGATCATAAAACCTTGACAACCTTTTAGAGAGGCTTTCAAAAGTTCTGAGCTGATGCTGTGCTGCTGAATCACAGAATCCCAGAATGGTTTGTGTTGGAAGGGACCTTAAGGCTCATCTCATTCCATGCCCTGCCATGTGCAGGGACACTTTCCACTAGACCACGTTGCTCAGAACCCCATCCAGCATGGCCTTGGACACTTGAGTATAAGCACCTTTGAAATGTGATGGTTTTCATGTAGTTTCTGCCCAAATTATCAGCAGGCCAAAGTATGTGAAGCTTGAAGGCTGCTGAAGGTGAATTCTTTATGGCTGTGTGGGTAGTTCAGAGAAGTCCATGTTCCCTGGCCCCTTACCTAGTGACATTATGTAATTACTGACACTGTATAATAACTAAGGCCCTGATTGAATTGGAAAAGGAGCAGTATTTAAACATTTGAATAATAAAGTAGTTGTAAGGAGAATCCTTTGGGGCAGAAGGGGAAGGACTCAACTCCTAGAGGGTCAGCTCAGTTGATCCTCATGAAAAGGGAGATCTGCTTGGAGTACAGTGGAAGAACTTGGGA
Source organism: Anomalospiza imberbis (assembly GCF_031753505.1). Taxonomy (NCBI): domain Eukaryota; kingdom Metazoa; phylum Chordata; class Aves; order Passeriformes; family Viduidae; genus Anomalospiza; species Anomalospiza imberbis. Next base: position 7,391,046 of record NC_089689.1, on the reverse strand, counting down.
ACTACTTTTGAGACAGTGTTGTCTTCAGGATGATGAAAGCAGGATGGTGGGTCAAATTTTCACTTGCCTATGGATGTTGTCCTCTGCTCACAGGTGTGAGTGAGGGTCCCAGTGAGTGAGGGCCAGCCTGGGGGATGCCTTTACACTCTCAGAGCCAGTCCTTGCTCTGTCCCTCCTCAAGCCAAACAGACTGTGCACTCATGTTGTCCTTGCTTTTCAAAGTTGCCTCAGTCTTTTGCAATCCATATTTCTGATTTCTTCAGGGGCCTTGTATTATTTTGCCCCACTCTCACAAACTGAACAGTGAGAAGTGGTGTGAAGTGGTGGTGAGGTGAACTTCTCCCCATCAGTTTTCTCTTCATGAGAAAACTGCATGATCATCTGCAGAGCTTTAGTGTGTTTGGATGCCTGCTCTGGCCTATTTTGACCTGGGTTTTCCACATGAATTATGATCGTGTAGCCATTTGTATTGTTCTGACACTACAATTCTTAAAAAAATCCTATTACATTTCAATTCCTACTGATTGTATTCAATGGTCTTTGGAAGCCTTTTCAATTATTTATAATACATTTTTTTCTCCTCTCTTACAGCTGAGCAGAATTTGTATTTTTTCCCTGCTCTGTATGGGTTTTCTCCTTGCTTTGACTGCTGTGAGGCTGTTTCCAGCTGGGCTTTTCCCCCCCTTCTATTCATGTGTCCATTTGGCAGGAGAATGCCACTGTTGTCTGGCCGTGTGGCTGTGAGGGGGTGTGGGAGAACACTCTGTTTTCCTGTGCTTTCAGGATTATTTCCTCCAGCCTGACCCTGCTCAGTGATAGACCTTTCACAACTGCAGGACCACGAGCCAGCAGTTCATCTCCCTGCATCCAGAAGCTTCCCAGTCCCACAGCTGGGCTGACATGGGACCCCCTGCTCCCTCCTCGAAGGGTTATGGTCCGTGTGCTGCCTACAGGGAGCTGGAAGCAGGACTCAAAATAGTTTTGGGTGGTCCCTGCTTGCCAGGTCAGCTCCAGTTTCAGTTTTTGGTGGTGAGCAGCACAGATAAGTTTATACCCTTCACTGTTCTTGCATAGATGTGAAGGCACACACACACTTTGCAAGGATGACTTACATTATTTAATGCCTTCTGCAGCCCCTGCAGCCATGCTGTGCATGCAGGAAGCTCTGGCATGGTGTTTGCATGCATTGCTGCTGAATCTAACTCACTGTCTAACCAATATCTAACGGACCTTTACAAAAGGATGCTGTGTCCCTTTGCTGCATGGGTTTTGCTGAGCTGGGACTCGTGGGTGAGGTGTAAATGCTCTCAGGGCAGTTCTTAAACGTCTTTATGTTCCAAAAATTGCTTCATCATTGCTATTCTTCATGGTATTTGGTTTAAATAAATTCAGGTGGTATCCAGGAAAAGTTCACACCATCAAACATAAAGTTGTGCTTTATACACAGTTGGTTTTAAAGGGTGGGTTTTGAGTTCAAACAGGTGCTTAAACTGTGGCTCAAAGCTGAAGAGCACCATACAGGTGTAGGAAATGCAGAAGGGGGCCCAGCTGCCTATACACAGAAAATTATCGTGGTCACTTTTGGGAAATGTAACATTAAGTCAAAATACAGAAACAGGATGCTACCAGCTGGAATAAGATGTAGGTAGCTAAAAAAATACAGAAGCTGGTTTCTGTGTTTTAAATCCTTGTGAGGTCTGTTGCTGTCTTGGCTGCTCCTTTTCATCAGTGGGAGGGGAGATCTGCAGCCCTCCCTCTCCTGTGCCATTGATCCAGTTCTGCCCTGGCTGGTTGCGTTTGAGTTATAACTGTGTTAGCATGAACTGAAAATACTGCAATTGGTTTTGGCTAGTCTGCTGCTCATTTATTTATATCATAGGCTGAAACATGGTTTAGATGTTATTTTGTGAATGTCTAGGCTTGGTTATGGATGTATCCATTCAGCATCTCACCATGGAACTGTAACTGATGATGTTCTAAGATATTTTGTTAAATTAAAAAAAAAAAAAAAGGAGAAAGCCAGTACCCAAAGCTGGGACTGGAGTAAACTCCTAAATCTGTGTTGAAGGAAATGTTTTTCCTCCATCGGGGATGTCCAGAAGCTCCTCTGCCTGAGTACTGCATGGTTGTTGGGTGGATGAAAGTAGGGAATGGATCAAAACAGGTTTTACAGGAGCAGAACCCGGTTCCTCTCTCACCTTTGTTTTTCCAGCTCCCTGTTCTGGGCTGGAGGTTTCTGAAGCTCTGCTGCTTTCAGAGCACAGCTTGCTTTCTCAGCTCCCCTCCCAGCTGGGGATTCTCAGGGATAACCTGTGGGATAGGGTATGAGATTGAATAGCATATGGCATAGGGCTCTTGGGTCAAACCATACCAGTACACACATTCAGGTACTGTGGCCTTCAGCACCAAAAATCCTGTATTCTCCTCCTTGATGCTGAGGAGTTATCCTGCAAAGCAGGAAGGAGCAGTCAGTAGTGTCATTTTGGGAATGCAGATGGCAATGTGCATCCCTTTCATTCCTGCTTGTGCCATTTCCATGGGACTACAGTTAGGAAATCATTAAAAAAAATAACAGTAGAAATACTATGCAGTTGTTCAGAAGAGCTAAGAGTGAAGAGAGCTGCTTTGTTAGGTCTTATCCTGAATTTTACCTGCTGATTTTTAGCAAGATTGCAGCTGCTGGTTGAGCCATGGAGGAGGCAGACGTGCGTGGAATGGGTGCCCGTGCTGGGATCGCTCCTCAGCAGCCTGGATGAGTCACCTCCTGTGGTTTTTGAGCAGCATCCCTGCACTTATTCTGTCATTTAAGTGTTATCAGGTTAGTGAAGAAAGATTTCTTATTTCTGTAGCTCATCTGCTAAAAGAGGAGGCCCCTTGAAACTGCTCTATCCCCTAATTGCACAGCAGCAGCAGTGCATATGGCAAATGTTTCCTTGCTGGCACATTAGCAGCAGGTCCCCAGCATCTCAGCCCCTTGGCTTCTGCATAGCTCAGTTGTTCTGTGTTATGTTTATCCTCAGTGGTGCATAAAGTAGCTCCTGCTGTAGCTCTTTGGATGAAAAATGCCGTGGAAGCGAGGTGGGGGGCGGGTTGTGGGCTCTGCGTGGGTGCAGAGACATCCAGGGACATCCAGCCACCCTCTCCAGCTTGCAGCTGCTTTCCCCTTCCTCTGTGGCCAGGAATTTGGCCCTGACATGCTGTTTGGCCAAGCTTACCAGGATGCAAGGAAAGGTCTCCAGGTGGAAGCTGGAAGCTCACAGCATAACTGGAGAGTGTATATTCAAGGCAGAGTCAAAGCAGTTCCCTGAGGTGGGGTAATTCTGTGCTGGATTTTTGAGCAGGGAGGAGAAATGCTGCTGTGTATGTATTCATCATTCACTGATGGAGCTGGAGGTGGAGGCAGATGCCAGGGTCTGTCATCTCATTTGTGGATATTTTTGAGAATTTTCTAGAGAATAACCAGTCAGCTGACTGTGGGGCTTTTTGTTGTAGAGCTGTTAATGATAAATCCGTGGGTCTAAAGGGAGGTGAGACCCTGCACATGTGCAATTACAGATAATTGCATTAGGGCCCATCTCAGTGTGGTTATTTCTACCTTCATGATGGCACACAGGAAAGATTAAGAAGAAGTTTGGGAAGGAAATCGAAGTGTGAAAGAACAAAAAATGAAGATTAGACATTCAAGTCGTAAAATCCCAGGTCTTCGCTACCACACTAGTGGGTGGTATTAGGTCCTTGATGCTTTTCCTGTTGAAATAAGGAAGTATGTGCTTCACATTTTTAGGAGAGACTTGTTAAACCACTGCCTTTTCTGGGAGAGGGGTAGTCCTTAAAAAAGCTCAGCTCCAGCCAGAGTCAGTTTTGACATGTGGAGATTGATCCCTCAGCCCTGGTGGGAAGGTGAGAGGAACTCAGGAGAGCAAAGCTGTGTTTTCAGTGTGGTAATTATCCCTCAATGTCTTCCTCCAAAGCAGAGGGTCTTGTTGATGAAGTGGCTGTAGTTTCTACATCAATTATTTTAGTGTGATTTGACATGATGATGGTGACTGCCTAGATGTAATGGTTGCATCTTTAAATTATTTTATTAAGGCAGAGCAAGGGGAGTGAGTCTTCAAAAGGGAGATGATGCTCAGACCTGTGCTTGGAGTGTATTAAATATTGTATAAATCACTGTTCCTGTACCTCAGGGCCTTTTACTGTGTCCTGCTCAGTAAATCACATCTTACTCTTAAAGAAATAAAATTAAATAGGAGAGCTTATTGCTTGCTTTTTTTATACTTTAGAGGTGCTTGAGCTACCTCCCCATTACAGTAAATGCTGGAGATTATTCTTAGATACACAAGAAAGTCATGTACTGAAAATGGAGCCTGGCTTTTCTGTAGTCCTGTCTAGTGTCTTACGTCACATCAGCCCGAGGTGCCACCACCAGCACTGCATTTTCAAAATCCCTTTGGAAATAAATCACAAAACAGTCTTTGTTTCATGAAACTCGAGGTTCAGGAAGTGACCTCAAGGCACCTCAAGTCAGTGGAAAGGTCTCGTTGCTTTAACCAGATCCCTCATGGTGGTTGCTGGTGGGTTTTTAGTTGTCTGGTGTTGACTGTAGTCATTTTTAGTGTGGGGCAAGGTAATGGCTACAAACTGCCAGAGGGCAGGGTTAGATGAGATACTGGGGAGAAATTCCTCCCTGCGCGGGTGGGCAGGTCCTGGCACAGGGTGCCCAGAGAAGCTGTGGCTGCCCCTGGATCCCTGGCAGTGTCCAAGGCCAGGCTGGACAGGGCTTGGAGCAACCTGGGACAGTGAAAGATTCCTGTCATGGCAGGGATAGGATGGTGTGGGCTTTAAGGTCCTTCCCACCCAAACCATCCTGTGATTTTGTGAATATCTCTGTCATGTCCTTCTAACAGCCACAGCAATCTCTGCTGTAGAAGCAGGAAATATTTAGGTGTTCTGTACATATTGTCATATAATCTTATTTTTTATGAAAAGTTCTTGTTTTTTTCCTGAAAATATTTTGGATAAGTGTCCTGAATCTTCAGAAATCTGGTTGAGTAGTACCTGCTTCTATGTTAAAGGCCAGCTCTGGTACTGCTACTGGTTTGGCAGAGGTTGTGCAGATGAAATATGTTTGAAAAGTTTGGGTTCTCACCTGAAACAGGCCATCTCTGTGTGCAAGATAAAACAAATATTCTACAGTCTTGCCAGCCAATTAAATGTCAGCTATCTTCAAAATTTTGTCAAATAATTCTCATGGGGAGGGGAAGTTATTAAATATTAGAATTGCATTCTGTAATGTGGTGGTAATATTTGTATCGCTACTCCTAAAGTATTTGAGGGTAAAAGAAATTCAGACTGAAATGTAATTAATTTTCTTGGGAAAAATGGTAAGTTGTATGATTGACATCTCATGTGCTGCTGTGCTTTTCACACTGATTTTACTTTAACTCCACCTTGTGTGAATGAAGAGGATGATTGCAATGCAATTCCCTTTCCCTTCCATATTTGTATTTTACTCCATGATGTTTGAAGTCTTTTTCCATGGATTTACTGGTGGTATTTCTCCTTAAGAGTCTGAGCAAGGAGAAGATGCTCCCAGGAAGTATCATGATGCTGTTGAGAGCTTTTCTATTTGGAAATCACTTGTTGCTTTAATATATCAAAACCCCATGTACTGGATCAGCAGAAATCCTGATTGCAAGCAAAAGAAAATAAGATCAGCAAATTTTGCTGATGAAAAAGGTGATCTAAGCCCCAGGGGAGCAAAGGCTGTCCTGTTTTCAGCTGATGATATGAATTAGTAGAATTAATTCAAATCAGGCTCTCCCTGCTGAGAAAAACTAGGTAGATTATCTTCTCTGTAATGCCGGATGGTTTTAGCTGTCAACTTGCAGTATCCCTGTTTTCTCTTGGAAAAGGGATTTGTGCTGAGTGCAGCTTCCCAGGGGAGGACGCAGGGCAGCCCATTGGTCTGGCAGCTGGGCTGGTTTCGTGTGTCAATGCTGGTTTAGTGTAAAGCCATGGTGTGCTTCCCTGGGCTCCTGGCTGGTTTAGTGTAAAGCTGGTTTAGTGTAAAGCCATGGTGTGCTTCCCTGGGCTCCTGGCTGGTTTAGTGTAAAGCTGGTTTAGTGTAAAGCCATGGTGTGCTTCCCTGGGCTCCTGGCTGGTTTAGTGTAAAGCTGGTTTAGTGTAAAGCCATGGTGTGCTTCCCTGGGCTCCTGGCTGGTTTCGTGTAAAGCTGGTTTAGTGTAAAGCCATGGTGTGCTTCCCTGGGCTCCTGGCTGGTTTCGTGTAAAGCTGGTTTAGTGTAAAGCCATGGTGTGCTTCCCTGGGCTCCTGGCTGGTTTCGTGTAAAGCTGGTTTAGTGTAAAGCCATGGTGTGCTTCCCTGGGCTCCTGGCTGGTTTCGTGTAAAGCTGGTTTAGTGTAAAGCCATGGTGTGCTTCCCTGGGCTCCTGGCTGGTTTCGTGTAAAGCTGGTTTAGTGTAAAGCCATGGTGTGCTTCCCTGGGCTCCTGGCTGGTTTAGTGTAAAGCTGGTTTAGTGTAAAGCCATGGTGTGCTTCCCTGGGCTCCTGGCTTTACAGCATGCAGCTGATTCCCTTCCCTTCCAGGCAGTCACTGCTCTGCTCGCCTGGCTCTCTGGGACAGCCTGCTTCCAGCAGGAGGCTGAAATGCATAATAAACACAGGGCTTGAGCATCACTGGGGCAAACAATTCATAGAAGGGCAGAAAATGCTTCATTTCCTGGCTGTTTGTACCAGTGGGTGAGGGCAGCATGGTTTGTCCATGGCTCCCAAGGAACAGAAGTCACCACTCACCTTGACTTGTCTTTTCCCCCTAGTGCCACTGGAAGATGATGCTCTAGAGTGTTTGCATCACTCATTCTGCTGTTAATTTAGCCCTGCTTATTTAGCAAGTCAGTGGGTTAATTTTCAGTATAACTGCACTATTCATGCCAATTTGAATAATTTGAAGAAGGAGAAAGAGACCTTATATGAACTTTTTTTAAAAAATATTTTTCTCTTTCCCTCCTGGCCATTGGTGCACTTCAAAGGCAAAAGTGCTATCTTTTTGGCTCCAAAAATGTCTTTTGGCTGTTGAATAAAACCCAAAAATCCATCTTTTGTGGTGGAGGGTAGCTGAGAAAGAGAGATGTCGCAGTGGAGAAGTGCAGGACAAATTTGGAATTCATTTCTGCTTTCTTCTTTTTGGGAAAAAAAATGAAATGGAAATCAAACAGGCCTATTTCTGATAGGAAATAAATGTAATTAGTAGCAGTAAGTTAAATTCTCAAGGTCTGCCTCGAACAGGTTGTTTCACAGGAAAAGCCAGTGTGGCTTTTTTAGCTTAGGGGTTTTTCATGGTTGCATGAAAATTGTTGCTTTGATCTCTTGAGCATTGTGAAATTTTAACCTGATTTCCTGTGTGGTCAGCACGGAAAGAAACTTGTGGATGAATCTGCAGCCTGAAGATGATGCAAGATCAGTTATCTCAATGCAATAAAGATGAAAACAAATACACCTGTTGTAGCAGAAGAATTATTATGCATTTGTTGTAAAACACTGGAAGTCCTCCATTTGTATGAAGCGCCTGTGGAAGCAAAATGTGTTTTGTCAAGGATGCAGCCTTTGACCATCAGAAATAAAGGTGAGGGTGTAATGAGTGGATTAATGAAGTGTTGAAAGAGTTGGTAAAAGAAAAAACACATCATAGACATTGCTCAGGAGAAAGAAAAAAGGAAGTGCTGAAGGTTTCCAAGGGTATTTTCTATTTTAAGAGTTGAGCTCCCCTGTTTTTAGCTCAGAAGAAACTTGGGGTACAAAGCACAGCATCTGAGAGTGCCTCTAGTCTTCTGACCTGCTGTAAGATGTTAATCCTCAACCTGCTGCATTTCATTTGGGGGTGGTGTAGACACTTTTGATCTGCCTGAGAGATTTTTCTCACCAGCATTTTGCAGATAGGAGCCTGCAAATTGCCTCTCAAATCCTGATAATTAGTGATGGTGGGTGGTGAACATGAACTGCAAATGGTTTGAGGTTTTCTTCTTCTTTTTCTTTTTGGCTTCTGAAAATATGTGTGCCCCCAAAATGCTGTGGAAGACAAAAGGGAGGATTACATTTGTGCAGAAGTGGGGGAGGAGGAGGAGGAACGGATGTGTTGTTCTGCTGCTGGGTGAAGTGCTGTGTTTCACATCCCCAAAGCTTTGCCAGGCATCCCACTGAGTGAGGACCAGCCCCTCTCTTCTGAGTGATTCCCAAACCTCATCCCTGAGGGGCTCTGGTCCTCAGACAGGGGAGGTCTCCCAAGGCTGGAGAGCATCGTGCTGCCCTGTACCAGGTTTCATCCCCTGTGAAATTAATGCTGCTTTCCTCCAACTCTGTTCTTGGTATTAAATCCTCTACTATCCCTGGGTTGTGTTCATTACCTGTGTTCACAGTGCTGTGTTAACAGCAGTCCAAGGAACATGCCTGGAAGTGTGTGTTAGACTCACCTTGGAGGTCATTTTTCAGTAGCTTTCTCAGCCCAGTTTATTGGCAGCAGGAGAAGTTTGCCTCCATAACCCAACTATTAATTGTATGGCTTTTTCAGGTGCTGCTCTGATTGCTGTGCTTTAATGTAAAAAGTGAAACTTCCAGTTCTTGTATCCCCATCTGTTTCCTTTAATCACAGCATGCTTTCAATCGTGACCATATTTTTAGAGGTTGATGTGTGCTACCAAAATGCTGCAGGAGAGATTTGACAGTGGATATTTCTTCCTTTTCTCCCCCAAAGAGCTTTATCCTTCTGCATTCCTGTTCTGTATCTCCTTGCTCCTGATTGTTCATGCAGCTCAGTGGTCCTGGGACCATCACCATCCTGGGCACTAATCAATAATTAAGTATTTTGCAATTTGTTGTGCTGCATGCTGGCTGTATAAGGCTTCAGAAAAAAATCTCCTTCCTAAACCCAACCCACTGCTCCTTTGTGAAATACATTTGGGTTTTATTACTAAGCAGCTGTTTTCCCTTTTGTAAACGGTCCCTGCTGAGAGACAGAAAAGGAAACGGGAAAAATAATTGAATATGGCAGGAGCATAATTCATTCAACAGGTACTTCTGTGCCTGCAGTTCTGCTCAGAGGTGCTGAGCTGTGGTAGGCTCCCCACGACACCCTCCTACCCAGGTCTCACCCAAACACCTTCACATCCTTTCCAGGGTTGAATCAAGCCTTCCCTTGCTCCTTTTCCTATAGTTGGCCACACCCTTTTCTCTGGAATAACACTACTGCTTGTATTTTAAACTAGAAATCAGTGTTTTCAGGCTCTGTCTGGAGCCCGGAGGCTCCTGCTTTTCTCTGAAATCTGAAGCAAAGACTCTGTTGATCATGTTTACCCCCTCATTTTTTTCAGCTGGTCCATTAAAAGCTTTTGTCTTCACCCAAATTTATGTCCTCTGGGAAGATAAGTCCCCATTTCATTTCCAGTCCAGGTATTTCTCCTCCATCCCACGCCCCTGTGTGTCTTTACCTGTCTCCAAACACTGCATGGCTGATGCTTTAAATCCCTTTGGATCCTTGTTTCCCCCCAACAGTGAGATGAACACCTTAGTGCAGGCTGCTACTTGAACAGAGGAGAGGATGAACTGTCAGCTGTGACCCTCCCTGAACTGCAAAAACTGAGGAACTTCCCTGGCTTTATAGTGACTTTTCCTGTAAAATCTAGGTTTTCCGGGATGGGGTGAAGTTATGCAACCATGTAGGGTTAAAAAAATCGCTCCAGAGGGGTGTGCTCACTCCCTTCCACTAACAGCAACAATGCCTGGTGTTAATTGCCCCAAACATTGGCCCTGGAAGTGTCCAAGGCCAGGTTGGATGGGGCTTGGAGCAGCCTGGGCTAGAGGATGGTGTCACTGCCCATGGCAGAGGTTGCAACGAGATGAGTTCATAGTCCCTCCCATCCCAAGCTTTTCTGTGATCCTATAAAATCTGTGTTTTGGAGTGAATAATTAGCTTTGTCTAAGGGGGAAGAGGAGGATGGAGCAATGAGAAATTCAGGCTCAGGTGTGCACGTATAAGAGAAGGAAGAAAGTAGAGCATGTTGGGGGATGTACTGAAACAAAACTACGGAGGGGTGGCTGCTGGGAACAGGGACTAGCAGATACACATTGCATGTTCTGGGATGCCCTTGCCAAGTGGAGGAGAAGCACTGCTCTGTGCAGAGAAGGGGGAAGCTGGCTGTGAGTAAGAGTTAGAGGTGGTTCTGCATCCAGAGTCCTTCCCCTTGCTTGGTGAAAGCCATGGTCTGCTAAACGGAATTGCTCTGAGCCTGGCTGCCACATCCTCATGTCTGTGGCTTTGGGGATGGGCAGGAAAATCCCTGCGGAGGCAGGAGCAGAACCCTCCTAGACCATGTGCTGGTGTGTCACTGACCTGCCCAGTGCTGAGTGCTCAGGGAAAGGAAGGTCAACACTTCCCTTGGGATTATACATTTCTGCTGGAATGGATACTGCTGTGTCATAGAATGCTTTGGGTTGGAAAGGACCTTAAAGATCACCTCGCTCCAGCTCTCCCTATCCTAGGTAAGAGCGCCTGTCTGATGTTACACATTAAATTGTCAGCGTGGAGCAAAATGAGCCACAGCCTTGTAAAGTACATGCTCAGAAGTAATGAATTAAGAAATTGCGTGTATGATCTTATGCTATAGCTGAAGCTAAAACACTTGGCAAAAGGGGGAGTTTCTCACTTTTCTTTCTTCTGAAAAGTTTGGCTGGTGGAAAGGCAAACCAGGTCATCTCTCCAAACTTTGAGGTAGCTTTTGTTCCAGTGCAGAACCATTTAGCAATATACAGTTCATGAATTTGAATTTCTTTTTAACCTAAAATATTACAGTTCTGTATTAGATTTTTCTTTTCCCTTTTGTTTTATGTGACATCTGGACTGTTCAGGGAGTGTTATTCTATCTTAAAATGGGGGTGGTTGTCTTTCTGAGCGATGGAGGTTTTATGGATTGAGTAGAATAATGAACACGTAGAGAAAAGATAATGCAGCTGACTATCGCCTTTCACATCTGGGAACATAAGATCTTTAATTGATTTAGAGGAGTTATTTTGTCCGAACACTTGCAATTAGCAGCTCTTAATCAGTAAAATGCTTTTAAGAAATCTGGCTTGATGGGTAGATTGGTAAAAGGAGCAGGAGGAGCAGATACTGATGGTTTCTTATCTCCTCTCCCAAAACCCTCTGCGTTCTGTGAGAATAGCTGGCTGGGTGGGAAACAGATCTGCATGTTGCTTTCTTCAAGCCACAGATTAAAGAATCAGGCTGGAAGAGGCTTTGAGTTCAACTGCTCTGTCCCAGGGCAGGGTGGAGGTACCTTTATCATGACCTGCCTGTACCAGCTCTTATGGAATATGGTTTTAGCAGCCTCAGGCCATGGAGGCTGTGCCCTTGTGCTCCTCCTCACAAACTCCACTTTTTATCTCCTTGAAGCTCGCTGTGTCGAGGGTACCTTGTGTGAATGTTTTCCTCTCTCTTTGGCCGTGTTTAGGTGAAGGGCACGCGAGAGCCGAGCAGGAAGGTGGATTATTTCTGCGAGGATGAGCGGGCGTTGCTAGAGATGATCTGTGGTTCGGTGCAGCTGGAGCTGTCTGAATGAAGCTATGGGCTGTGCCTCCGCCAAGCATGTGTCTACTGTTCAAAACGAAGAGGAAACTCAGAAGGGCAAGAACTACCAGAACGGAGATGTGTTTGGGGGTGAGTGTTGCTGGATTGTCTTTCTCCCAGCACCATGAATGTCCTGGGAGGTGTACGAGGGAGTCTTAACTCTTCACCAAATACAAAGCAAAAATGCCTGTTAAAATACAGCACAATGGCAGAGCAGTTGGCCCATCCAGGGGAGGGTACCAGGACGCTTGAAACAAGTGAAATCCTTAGTGAAAAAAATAACATTTTAAGTGGTGTATGGTACTACACTGTCTTTGCCTCCACAAATCCTGGAACAGTTCAAAGACATTGAGTTGCACGACCCCCTCATGTATTTATACATGTATTTATACATGTATTTATACATGTATTTATATATGTGTCTCTGTTATATGTTTGTATGCCATTGGGTACCAACACAGTTGACGCATTTCCTAAAAATAAAAATCTGTTTGGTAGGAAAAGTAATTCCTCACTTCTGTAAAGCAATAAAACATTAGTTCTGAAATCCTAGAGCAAACAGGGTTTGAAGGTACAATGAAACTAGAAACTGAGGGATTTAGTGGTGCTGGGAAGCTGGGAACGTGAGATGAAAACATCTGGTTCATTGTGAAGACTGGTCTGTGATCCAGGTCTTGTGCATCAGGAGAGGTAAAATGATAGGAGATAAAATCATAGTCAGCTTCATGGGGTTTTTTGCCCCAGATTCTGTTAGTATACACAATGGTTTTTTTTTTTTTTTTTTAGATAAAGATGTAAATATTTAAGTACAGATTTTAAAATGTCAGGAGTTATCTGAAAGACTGTTCAGAAATGAAATTTCTGAACCTGGATACCTGGATATCTGTCTGAAAGTTAAGTCAGCTGTGAATAAGCTGCCTTGGTATTGTTATTCTTAAAACAGATGCCTTGGTACTGAGTACACCAAACCTCCCTGGTGTTTTTTCCAGCCCTTCTGAGGGCTGGCTTGCTCTCCCAATGGATCCCAGAGTAAGACTTCCCAAAGGTGTTGTGTTACCTGAATAGAAAGCAGTTGTTGAACAGACTTCAAGACTGTTCAGTCCTCTTTCTCATCCCTGGGAGATGCTGGGTTTGGAATTGTGAGCTCAGTACATTGCTTTTGCTTAAAATAGATTTTAAGTGCTGTCATAAACAGAATATTCTATCAGTTGCTCAAAGGAATTTGAGTTTACATTTTAGCTTATAGTTAGTGAGGGAGCAATTTTTGGCAAAATGTGACACTCAGTCTCTTCTTTTTTTTTTTTTTTTTTTTTTTTTTTTTTTTTTTTTTTTTTTTTTTGGTGGTGGTTTAACCACCTGCTGTGGGCCAAAGATCATAACTTTAACACAGGAAACTCAAAGTAGCTTCTGGAGTTAGAGGATCAAGAAGATTGAAGGGATTTTAAAAGGCTCCCACTTATAGAGCTGGACTGGTGTCAGCAGTATCATTTAGGTATTCTGGGATCCATTTGAGGGCTGTTAATCGTTCTGTATTTTACTGTCAGGAGTACTAGCTGCTGTTAACCATTTTCTGGCCCATGCTTTAGTTTAGGTGTGGGATTTGTCATTCCTAAAGACCTGAGTCCATGACTGATTCCTTCTTAGCAGAGTTGGAGTCTGATTTAACTCATTGAATGGTAGCCATAGAAGTCACATTTTTCCCTTGCTGTTGAAAGACAGGTTCAAGGTCAGGAGCTGGGTGCAGGAGGAGGTTGAGCTGGAGTTTTACAGATCACCCAGTGCCACCCCTGCCATGGGCAGAGACACCTTCCACTGTCCCAGGGTGATCCAAGCCCTGTCCAGCCTGGCCTTGGACACTGCCAGGGATCCAGGGGCAGCCACAGCTTCTCTGGGCACCCTGTGCCAGGGCCTCCCCACCCTGATGCTTCCTTTCTTATTTTTGGGAAGAGACAGCAGTGTCTCACCCAGCCAGTGGCCACGAGCAGAGTATCTGTGCTGCCTGTAGGGATTGAAAGCTCCCTGCAGTAAGAACAGGCAGAGCTAAACCAAGGTGAGTGGTGGGGAAACAAGGAGAAAAGGAGGTGATGGAAAGGGAGTTAGAGGTTAATTCTTGAGGAGGAGGCTGCAAATAAAGGAAGCAGAAGTCAGGTGGGGCTGGAAGGTGGCCGATGTGTCGGTACCACCCTGAGAATCTCAGTGAGCACGAGCCATGCTGGGCACAGACAGGGAACACAGGCAGTGTTGGCAGCTGGGGACTAATGGGACATCAGGAGCCTGTGCAGAGCTAGCAGGGATGAGCCTCATGGCTGTGACAGCCACATTGCCTCAGATGATTCACAAGGGGAGGAAATCCCGAGGGATTTGGTACAGCAATGAGAGGATTAAAGCACAAGAGCAGAGTGCTGGTGCTGCCTTCCCTGGGCAGGCGGTGGGGTCGGAGGATGTGGCTGACAGGAAATTGCCCCTCGCTGTGTAACTACACCCCACTGGAAACAGTTCACCTTCCTTCCTCCAGCACCTGCCCCAGACAAGCTGCAGGCAGAAAGAGCCAATAGTAAGGATTGTACTTTCCAGTTAAGCAGTGTTTGGATTTTTTTTCCCCATGAGTAGTTTTTACGTGACTGACATTGAATCCAGATAGAATTTTCTCAGCTTCTCAGATTGGTGCAGTTCTGCTTTGGCTCTTCCTCAGAACCTCTGGATCTTTTTTTCTTCTTTCATGGTGGGATTGGTTACAGTCAAGTCTATTGACTTATCGGGAGATCATGGCTTCTGGGAGATTTTTCTTTAACTTTTTAAAGACACTGCAGGTTAAGATTGATCTCCGGTACCCTATTTCTTCCCCAGCTATAACCTTTTATTTTAGCTGAGCAGACACATTGAGCCATGTGCTTGCTGTCAATTTGAAATCCTGGTGTTTAAAACCAAGAAACCCATGAATTCTGTAAGGATAAATCCTGGTAAATGAAACCAAAACAAAAATTTCCACCCTGTCCCAAGCTGTAGAAGTCATGCTGCATTTTGCTGTAATATATATTTAAATAATTGAGTTAGCAGGCCTATCAAAGGAGATGTTCTAGAGAAGATTGAATATAATATGATTATTATGTCTGTTGGTCTCTAATGACTTTAAAATCTCTCTAATAAGGATAGTAATAATAAATCTTCATTTATTCATCATTCCACTTCAAAGCTGATTTCCAGGGCAATACATAAGAACTATAATATGTAAATACCAATGAAGAACAAAATGCCCTGCTAGAGCCTTGAGCATTGTTGATTTCAGCATATGTTTTAATAATATAGCATCTCTTGTAGATTAATTTTATTTGTGCCTTTATAAAAAAATTATGGGATGTTCCTTTGAGGAGGAGGTTATTGAAGTAATTCTTTCTGTAAGAAAGTAAGTGGTAATGTGATTTGGGGGAAAAAAACATATCAGAATGTTTTCATTAGTCAAGAGGCTTAATCCAGATGTTTCCATGGAGCTCCTGGGTGCTTTGCAAAAAGGGGAGTTAACATGTCAGGTCAGAATTTTCTGACAAAATGGGAATATCATGGTGGGATTTCTGTTACTAAGAGCAGCTCCAGTTGCTCAACCTGTCTAAATAAAGCTGAACGCAAAGCAAAATAGTTTATAAACCAGTTTATCTCAGAACAGCTGGGAGAAGGCTAGGAAAGGAAGTCTTCAGCAGTAAAGCACTGTAATGAGATTGAAAAATTGATTAATGCACAAAGACAGGCTTGTGCTTGGATGGGGCTTGGAGCAAGCTGGGATAGTGGGAGGTGTCCCTGCCCACGGCAGGGGCTCTAAGAGATGGGCTCTAAGGTCCTTCCCAACCCAATCCCAGTCCTCCTGGGATTCTGTGGTAGTGTCTGATTGCTTCACCAACCCTAGGGCAGTTTTCTTTCTCACACTGATGTTTTCTTTATCCCTGTGTGTTTTATGGGATTGTTTCCCTTCTGTTCATCCCTGTCTTGTGACAGGTATTTCCTTCCTTTTCTCTGTCAAAGACAGCAGAACCCTGACTTAGTTTGAAGTAAATGCCAAATTGCTAAAATAATTGAAACCCTTAAAATATGTCCACTCTATGCAAAAGGGGAATAACAAGGGGGAATTTGGACTATGATTTACCTTTCCTAAATATGCACTGTCATCTCCAAAAATAGTGTGTCCATTCCTTTGCAGAGGTTCGTTTGCTTTGCAGGCTCTTTCCTTAACAGACCAGGAGTATCATTTTACTGAAAATTTGAGGCTTGGGATGTTGCTCAGGACAATTCAAAATATCTCTAGGCCTAGGAAGACTGTTCAGATGTCCTTAATGAATAGGAGGTAACTTCTAAACCCGTCTTGTTGTGGTACACAAAATTCTGGAGGTCATCTGGCCACTTGAAGTGGGGAAGTTTTCAGTTAAAATTTTCAGTCAGAAAAATATCTGAGAAATGTTTTCAGTGAATACCACATTCCTGATGTTACACCATTTTAACCCCTCTCCCTTCCCCTCAATTGTCAGGTGGTGGAAAAAAAAATCTAAAATTGAAAACAATTTCTTTGTTCTAGAAGACACCATGGCTGTCAGTGAACTGAAGCTGTCTGGAATGCTGTAGCTTAAGCAATGGAACTTGTCCTGTCAAGTGTGGATGTGTGCTGGGATCAGAAGGTCTCACTGCACCAAGCACACATTTCCCTTTGCCTTTATTTGCCTGGCAGCCTTTATTTGATGGGCTGTGGTGGTTAGCTGATGAACACCGCAGGAGGAACTGCTCCAGCTCATGTGGCTGTCCTGGTATGTTCTGCAGTATCAGCTCTTACTCATTCTGGGGACAGATGCATAAGGGGACCAGCCCCATAATGTGTCCTAATTCCATACTTTGAGGCTACAACTTTTTTTAAAGGCAAACATGAAAAATATTTCAGGTGCAATCCCAGGCGCTTGTTCTTAATCCAAGCTCCACGGAAGTGAGCGGCCTGTAGGCACCCACTCTCTGAAAACTCAGTCTCAGGGGTCTAAAACCAAATATCACAGTGAGTTTCAAAGGAGGAGATTTTCATTGCTTAAATTCAGATTCTGCCAGAGCTCCTGGAAGGGAGGGTTTCATGTTGTTCGTGGTTCCAGCAGCTCATGCTGTAAAGTAGATCTTGTTCCAGTGCTTGAAAGCTTAAGAAAAGCAGATGAGTGAGTGAGTGCATTGCAGCAGAGGGTTGAAGTGCACGAGCATCTTCCAGAATTGTACTGGACTCTGTGCTTTTTAACTGCCAGAAGGCAGATTTAGATTAGTGATTGGGAAGGAATTGTTCCCTGTGAGGGTGGGCAGGCCCTGGCACAGGGTGCCCAGAGAAGCTGTGGCTGCCCCTGGATCCCTGGCAGTGTCCAAGGCCAGGCTGGACAGGGCTTGTAGGAGCGTGGATTAGTGGAAGGTGTCCCTGCCCATGGCAGGGGTGGGATGGGATAATCTTCCAACCCAAACCATTCTGTGCTTCTCTTTCCTTGCCTTATTTAGGAATTTGTTGATAGCCTGCTTCTTATCGAAGCAAACAGGGCAGTTCTAAACAAGTGCTTCAGGAAGTGAGAGAAACAAATAGAACCAAACCCTGCCTACCCTGGTTATGTTTATGTGGGAGATGTAACAAAATTGCATGTGTTATCTAGGTTTATGATGTATTTGTGTAACTCTGGGAACACCCTTGGTAAGTCAATTATTTACTATTTTATTGCCATAAGGAAGCAATAGAGTTTAAAGAAAATCAAAACAAAACCAAACTGCACCCTCAGGTTTTGTCTAGTTACGTATTCATGATCAATGTGTGCAAAGAAAGTGTTTTCTACATGAATTAAAACTGTATTTTCACCTTTTATATATGGAAGTGGCTCATCTTCATAGCTCTTGGAAAAGGTGCTGCTTTTGCAGAAGAGGGAAGAGGCTGCTCTGAGTAGTAACAAAACAAGCTCTTCTCCCTCTCCAGCACAAAAATATAGATATATAGATATATAAACACTGCAAAAAGAGCAGTCCCAGGCATGGCAGTGAACCAGATCCAGGGAATGCAGTGAGGAGCACCAGGAGATGAAGCTGGAGACAGGAAGAGGAGAGATGGGAGAGAAGATACCTACAACATGGGGCTGAGGTCTCTCCAGGAGATGGGACCAGAGGCAGGACTAGAGTCAGGCAGACCTGCTCTGGCAGGGACTGGAGGCCCAAGTCTCAGCAGGAGCAGAGCTCCTGGATCCGTGGGCAGGAGATGCAGGTGGGGTCTCAAGGGGCTGGTTGTGGCCTCTTAGTGCAGTCAGGACTGACAGCAGCTGTCCATTAATTGTGCTCTGTATGTAATGATGGTCATTGAAATAGTTCTCCCTTCTCCTGCTCTTTTGCCCATTTTTTTCCCCCTTGGAAGTGCAGAAACACTGATCTGGTGGTACCTCCAAGAAGGTACCTTGCCTCTTTTGGCAAGATTGGTCTTCAGTGTCTATTTTCACCAATCCAGCAGAGAAGAAAACCAGTTCAGAAGTGATGGGAGTGGGAGAGTAGCTTTTTAGATACCTGGGTGCTGGAAAATTACTTAGCTGTAAATGGTCCGGGCAGTAGAGCAGCAGTGTTTGAAGATACTTCTTGGTGCCTATTTGAAAAAAATAACCAGGAAGACCCAAAAAGAAATGCCTTTCCTGAATGGATAGAAGATTTTTGCCATGGAAAGGTTGCTGAGGTTTTCCTACCTGAAAGCTGGATTTAGAACTGGTATCCATAAATTAGTTAGAGAGCCCTCACACTCTATAGTGACCTTCTTCTGGTGGTTAATCTTCTTGGACTGTTTTTACAGCCCCTTGTCATGCTATTAGATGAGGGAATTATTCTGCACAGTCATTCTCCTTAGAGGAAGGGAGCTGTTTTTATCCAGATCTTTGCAGTGCTGGGTTTGGAATGATACACACACAGCTGGACTCGGCACTTCAAGCGGGGATTTACAGTACAGAGACAGAAGGTGAGCCAAGGTGGAGAAACAGTTGATATCCCTTTTTTAGGAGCAGAAATTAATCACAGGCAGGTCATCACTTCCTTGCTGGTTATTTTCATGTGAGCTTTCCCCTTTTGCAAGCTCTCCATGGGCATCAGAGCACCCAGAGAGTGACCAGAGGGCTCCAAAGGACCGCGAGTCTCTGCAGTCCCTGGAGTATGGGCAGAGGGAACGTGGGGTTATTCTAGGGAGTGACCTTTCCTCCAAGCTGCTTAGCTCCATGGAGAGTCCAGTCCCAGCCCATGAATGCACAAATGAAGTGCAAGGGGTGTGCATTTCACAATTGCATTAGTGGGCTATAAATAGGGCCATACATCCGCCTTTGGCGCTGGCTAGAAAGGAGCCAGGATGTGTTTTCTGGCAGCCTTGGTGCTAAAGGAAATCCGTTTCTTTTATGGTACAGACACACTTAGTTTTTCACTTCATCTTTTAAAGACAATCTCTGGCATTCATTGCCTACCTGTACATGCAAGCAAGGAAAAATTGTGGTAAAAATGCCATATAGTTTCAGTTACTGCAGTGTTCCTTTAGCCATTTTCCAAGTGGTTTATTACTGGGCCACAAATTTGGAGAACTGAAAAACCAAGAGAAAACCCCAAAGCCTGAAATTTGGCCAGAAAAGACTCACTCTGGGGAATAATTCCCAATTCCCCAGGTAATTCCCTTGTGTAGCTGCATGGGTGAGTATTCATTTCAGCAACGCAAAACTGAAATTTTTAAGGCTCTAATTTTATATTAGGAAATACCTGCTGGTAGAAGTAGCTGTTAAATACAAAGAAAAGGTACCTGACCAGTAAGTATTTGTGTATCTTTGGCATACACAGCCAGAGGTGCTTTTATAGGGTAGAGGAAGTGAACATTTTTCCAGTAGGTAATTCTCCAAAACACTGTGCCATCATGGGTATTTTAAATAAATATTACAACCAAGTGGTCTCATGTTCTCCTTGGTCAGAGGCCCAAGACTGACAGTGCTCTGTCTCGAGCCAGCACCAGAAAAAAAAGAGAACAAAATGGAAAATGTTAAGACTTCTGCCTGATGTGCTTGTGAAAAACAAAGCCTGGCTTCTGCTGAGGGGGTGTCATTATGCCCTGCTGTGCACTTTTTCTTCTTACCTGTATGAGCGGGGGCTCTGGCAGAAAGGATCAGGGTTAGGGTGCTTTTAAATGCTGTTTTTCCTTTGTGCTTTTGTCACGGGAGCACTGCTGGGGCTGTTCAGGCAGCTCAGGTGCAGAGCATTTCGTGTTCTGTGGTACCAGGAAGGAGCATGCAGTCACCTTTGTTTCAGGAGTTATGGCTCCATGAATGATCTTGAGCTATTCAGAGGGGAAAAAAGGGGGTGTAGTGGTTTGTTTTTTTCCACTGAAGTCTCCTGAATTGTGTAATGGTTGTATTTGTTACAATTGCATGCATGTTATCCCCTGTATTTTGTTGTCAAGTGGTCACAGCCCCCAAGGCTGCCAGAGCTCCAGGAGCATTTGGGATTGTTTTTTTTTTTTTTTTAGCTATTACTAAACTATTTTCTTTCAGACATTGGTATTTTGCTTTCTTTTAAAAAGTGTTGCCCAAAGAGAAGGGAAGAAGGCAAGGAAAATCTGTAACCAGAGTAAAATATTTATCTTTCCAATAGGTTATTTTTGGAGCTGATAGATGGTCTGTAAGTAAAATAATGTAATTAACTTCTGTATCTTTTGCATCTGGAAATGTGTGCTGTATTTTGTAAGTCAAGTTGCATTAGATCTCCCCTCTTGGTTTAAAGAAATACTGACAGTGAGGAAATGTTACTGGTTCTGGGTATTTATTCAGTCCCTTCCATATTGGAATTAATAAAAATGAAATAGCTGCTGATTTACAAACCCCCTTTGAGGTCCATGAGCAGGGAAAATTTGATAGCCTGATATTAATAGAAAGAAGTTACTATCCCAGAAAGGGTATGAAAATCCATTTCAAGTCAGACGTTGCGGGGCAACAGTCTCATTTAATAGTTGACTGATTGAGAATGGCATTGCTTGTTAAGGAAAGAGGAATTGGCTTTTTTATTGACAAGGAAACTGAAGGCACCTCATCCTGTGTTTGCAATAATAGGAGATGTGTAATTTCAAGGGTGTGGAGTGGTAATGACTTATTTTCCAGGGAATGCCTGGGGCGTCTCAGGTTTTGGGTGGATGGATGCCTTAGAGGGGCTGTAAGAGGCACAGCCTCCAGTGCTGCACGAGGGATGCTCACAGAAATGGTCAGTTAGGTATTTTTCCTGGAATTGAATAGTCCCTGACAGGTTCTGTGCCAAAGTGAGGAATGTTCAATGGAGTACATAGACAGAGGGGGGTGAAGGGAGGGTCAGCAGGGACTGGGAGTTTCATTAATGACATTGAAAAACCTGAAAAGAATTAAATACTTTGTGTTTGGTGGTTTTGAAAACTTACTGAGGGAGAATTTCAAACCAGAACAGTGAAATGGAGTTGAAGGAGTTTTTCCAAACTGACCATGCTGTGTTGTGTTCAAGGCAGCCTGGATCCTGACACTCACCTGGGGACTTCATATGAACAGTCATATTTTCAAGGCACAGACCCTTTATTTTCCTTCTGTCCATTCCTTTAATTAATCTCTCTACGACTTGTTCCCTCTCCTGCTTTCATTTCTCAATTTCATCTTTTTAGTGGGCTAGATAATTGCATTTACTGGGTGTCCTTCCTGCCAAGCACCGTGGCTGTAATCTCCTCTACCTGAGAAATGGTTTCCTTTAAACAGCCTGGTGTCTGCCTCAAAGTTATGTGTTAATTAAATGAAAGCAAAAAGGTTAAAAAAAGTGTGTGTGTGTATATATATATATATATATATATGTGTGTGTGTATATATATGTATATATGAATTATATAGTTATAGCTGAAAGATAGTTACGAGTGCACACCACCAGCACTCTTCTTTGGCTTTGTAATTACAGAGGAGTGCACAAAAGTCTTTAATTATATGATCACATGGCAGTTTTTTTCAATACCATCTCACATATGGTGTTTCCTCAGATCTTGAGCACAAAGACAGTAGAAGCAAGGCAGAGTTTGTGTT
Source organism: Anomalospiza imberbis (assembly GCF_031753505.1). NCBI lineage: Eukaryota > Metazoa > Chordata > Aves > Passeriformes > Viduidae > Anomalospiza > Anomalospiza imberbis. The sequence continues at coordinate 7,369,336 of NC_089689.1, read as the reverse complement.
TTTAGCATTAACTGGATTTGGGGATGTTGAGGTTTTATTTTAAAATCTTCCCTGAGATAAAGAAATGGCCTCTGAGGCTGTGGTTCCTCTGACCTACCTACAGCTAAGGCAGACCTGGCAGATACAGAGCAGTGGGCCTGTGGCCCTGGTGTAACGTTAATTAAAACAATCCTTAACTCATAATGTGACAGAAAATTGTATGTACAACTCCAGTTTTCACAGGGCTTGGACTAGATGACAGCTCAAAATGTAGAGTAGCCTTGGGGACTTTTTGACCAAGAAGATACCAAGTAGTGGAAGGAATCAAGAAGAAAAAACAAGTAGAGGGAATTAAGAAGGAACCAAGTGAAGGTGGGAAGCAAGTAACCCCCTCCTTGAATCGGCTGCACATCTCCTGCTGTGACAGCTGATGTACAGGTTTGTTTCTGTGAGTCATGTGCCAAATCTGAAAATTAAACCTATAGATTTAAACAAGGGAGCTAAATTGTGACTTCATTATCACCTGCCACCTGTAAACTGGGGGGAAAGTCATCAGGAAACACAGGACACACAAACTGAGGCACCCGAGGAGCGGCAGCAGCGCAGGGGTTGGGAGAGGCCTTCTGCCACAGGCAGACATGAGGCTGGGAGAGAACGGAGTTACCAAGGGATGGAGAGCTGTGAGCAGCTCTGGAAACTGCTGACAGCACTGCTGAGGGGTGGGCTAATACAGAAACATGAGGGTTTGTGCTTCTCCAGCAGCAAACATCAAGAGCATGTCCAGGACAGTTAATGGAGTTGTGTTCTGTCAGACCTGTTGGCCTTAGGGATTGCTGCTGAAAGATGTGATGGTTTGCGCCTGCAGGAGGGGGGTTTGCCAGAATAGAAGGGAAGTTGCTAAATCTTTTCAGGTAGGCATCACCCTTGAGGGAGTTAATGTTTCATGGAGCGCTGGATATGCCATAGGGCTGCTGGATAGCTCAGAAAAGAGCTACCCCTGTGTCGCTGAATGTCCTTCCAGTTCTGCAGGAATCCTCCATTTAGGGACTGGATTTTCTTCCCCTGAGTGTCTCGATCCCATTTTTTCCTCCAAAAAACCAGCCCTAGTGGTCACATCTGCCTTGTGCAGAAGCAGCCGTTGGCGTTCTTGGGTACATGTCAAGGTTGTGTAGGAAGAAGGAAAAGTGCTTGAGGGTGGTCTTTGCAGATGTGCTGCAATCTGTGTGGTGTGTTGATTTTTAAAGAGCTGTTCTGTCAGAGGATTTAGATTTTGTTGGCAGAACTGGTGTGTTGCTCATGCACCTGTTCTCTGTTTAGTATCTAGTGGTGTCCACTGCCTCGACTCCCAGCAGTGGCTGTATTTTTAGATTGGATTAGGGTAAGGTAAATTAATTTGGGAAATCTGAATGAGCATTTTCAGATAATCCTTTGAGAAAAATGGGTTGGCTTATTTCCTAAGCTATTTTTGTTATTCTATTCATGTCAGTAAAACCATGATCACTTGGATCAGGAATTGCCTGTGAATTGATAGCTTTGAGGGTTGGTAATGGAGGAAAACAACAGGCTGCTCACCCAATATTGGTTGACCTCCAATGAAATTTCACTCCCAGCCCACATCCAAGTGGATCAGAAGCCCACCCCGATGGCTGAGCAAATGCTTTAACCCTTTAGACTGAAATGAACCATAGAGCCACTGCTTTCTGTGAGTGCTTGAAGCTGGACCTAAGAAGATAACTTAGATTTCCTCCGTTTCTTAACATTTAGTTCAAGAAATATTAATTTGCAGGATTTTTGCAACTACTTTCTCTGACTGTTGACCTTTTTTTTGGGATTTTTGGCATAACTTCTGTGGTACCCAGGCAGTTGATAAGCACATACATAACAGGTTTGGAATAACCTGAGTAGCTCATCTCACCCTTCCAGCCCTCCAGACCCGTGAACCCATGGCACTCAAGGGTGATGACTCAGGTGCTGGAAGCTGCAGCCACCCAAGCAATCTAATTCTGCTTCTTGACTGTCCTGGTGGTCTGTGATTTTGTTTTTGACCCTGGCTCTTTCTAGAGCTGAGCCCACCGCTGCTCGTGTCCTCCCAGTGCAGCTGTGGATCTTGGAGCATTCCTCCTTGCCAGTGGCACTGGAGATGGGCTCCAGGAGAGCTGCATCCAGCTCCAGCATCCCAGCACAGGCAGGACATGGAGCTGTTGGAGCCAGTCCAGAGGAGGCCATCAAGATGACCAGAGGGATGGAGCAGCTTTGCTGTGAGGGAGGGCTGGGAGAATTAGGATTGTTCAGCCTGGAGAAGAGGAGCTTCAGGCTTTCCATTAGCCTTCCAGTACCTGAAGGGAGCTGACAAAAAAGATGGAGTGACTGTTTACAAAGGGTGGGGTGACAGGACAAGGGGGAATGGCTTCTCACTGCCAGAGGGCAGGGTTAGATGGGATACTGGGAATTGTTCCCTGGGAGGTTGGGCAGGCCCTGGCACAGGGTGCCCAGAGAAGCTGTGGCTGCCCCCGGATCCCTGCAAGTGTCCAAGGCCATGCTGGATGGGGCTTGGAACACCCTGGGCTAGTGGAAGGTGTCCCTGCCCATGGCAGGGGGTGGAATTGGATGATTTTTAAGATCCCTTCCCACCCAAACCATTCTGGGATGTTTGGCATGTTCTGTGCTCAGCATCTAAGTGGCTCACCTGCTGCTCTGTGTTTCAGTTAAATTGCATCAAAATCTCTTACAGTTCTTAACAAATATTTTTAGAAAAAGTGATTCAGTCCTTTATCTAAATATAGCTTTGAGCTTTCAAGCCTTTGGGAGAGGGGAGCACGTGGAGCTTTGATCCATGGCATTCACAGCAGTAGGAGCACTTTCTGCACCTGGCAGAACTAAGTGCAGTGCAGAGGAATTTGTTAGACAGAAAGCTCCTATTTTATATAACTGATGTGTGGTTTAGTATGGATGGAGGATAAATCTTGGCATGTCGTGTGATAGAAAGGCAGGAGAAACTGCAGAAAAATATGTGGCACAGGAAAATGAAGGTGTGTTTAGAAACTTCCCTCTTGGTGGTATCACTGAAGTACCACTCACCTCCTGCCTGATACTTGATATCTTGCTAAAAATAGAGAAGAGGCTCACCCATCGTCCCTCTTGATGACAGTGGAACCAAATCTGTTTGTCCTTAGATGTCTGAAATGGGAATGCAATGAAAATCAGCATTATATATTTATTTACCTATTTAAAGGCTTGCTGTTTTACCAAATATTTCTCTGAAAGTCACAGTGACTCTAGATATATTTGACAAAGTTATGCTTTTTTCTGGTGTTGCTCTTTCCTTTAAACTCAGCTAGAATTAATGTCAATGCCCATATTCCTGTGGTAAAGACACTTACAGCCGTGTCTGAGAGTGATGAAGACATTTTTCTCATGGGAACCACCACAGTTTTGTGCCCCCCACCCAGTAATTGCTTCAATATTCTAAGTTGATATGCTCATTTATCACTGAAATTGTTATTAATGAGTGCTGTTTTTCTTTGTCACATTGCCATGGCAACGGGGTGACATGTTTGAGTGGAATTATCTGTTTCCAGATGGAGATCTTCATTCATAAGATTTGCCTGCTGAGAATTTTTGCAGCATATTCAACTTCAAAATTCTTCCTCCCTGTGCTTTTCCACAGTTTGGAGCTAGAAGCATTCCTGCTTTCTGGTTTATATCCTGTGATTTTGTGGTGGGTGTTTTGCTCGCAGTATTTCTGTCTTTTGTGGTTCATTTATGTTGTTTTTCTTTCAATTTAATTGAGTTGCTTTTCTTCAGCTCAGGATTTGCTATGACAGTCCTGTAAAGCCATTCCTCCCCCATGTGAGTTATTGGAAATTTTCTCATTTTATATAATACACCACACAATAGAAGAGAGGACTTGATTTTGTTTTTACTCCTGAAACGAGCATAAGGATGCATTTCTCTTTATATATGATATGTCACATTCTAAGTAATAGTTTTAAATTTTTTTTATCTTATTCACTACTTGATTTTTGGTTCTATACAAGAAAGAAGCATGAACATGTTTCACTTTTCTTTTTGATATAAAACTGTATTTAAGAAAAAGACCAAAGTAAATACGCATAGAGTACAAATTTCCTTTATCCTGAACTTCTTACAGTTTTAGAGATCTTGTTGGCTACCAGACTTAATGAGGTCCTGCTGGATTTCAGTCAACATTTCAGGATTTCTCTGGATTTGTTTCTGATCACTCAGACCAAAATACCTCAAAATGCTGTGTTTACTTCAGTAGAAATCAGAAGGTAAAACTTAAAAGATAGTTTTTATTGTCCTTTGCTTCTTCAACTCCAGGTCACTCTTAACTTAGTGAGCAAAACCAAGTTGGTGTTTTTTTGCACATTCCTACAGGAAAGGCATTTAGGGCTCATCATCCAACCTGTCTTTAATCTAATTTTCATATTCACCTCAAACTATTAATGACCATACACCTCACGATCTGCTTCAAGGTCTGTGTGTTGCATAAACATCCCTTTTGCACTTGCAGTGCTTTCATCCTGACAGTAACTTTAGAGTAAGAGCAATCTCATGAATAGCTCAGAATCTGAAGTTTCTGAACTCCTTACCTTATGTGTAAGGTAAGGAGTTTATGTGTAAGGTGTCTGTGGATATGTGTAATGTATCTATAGAAGTCAAATTTTTTCTTCACCTAGTCAAAAAAAAGTCTGTATTATCATCGTGTCCTCCCAAAAATAACCTCATGCAGTACAAGACCCATCTTCTGAAAATAATTATCTAAATTCCTGTATTTAATATATTTGAAATAAAGGATGTTGTCTTACCTATGAATAAGGCTTTCTGTTACACCAGCAAGCAGTATCCTCTCTAGCTGTATAATTCTGTATAATTACTTAGTTGTTCTTTTCCCTTGCAAAGTGGAATCATATCTATTTATACCTCCCTCCAGCAAGAGACTACTCAATACTAACAAATGTTTCCAGTATATTTTATCAGTGCTCCTTGTTTTAAGGAAAGTATTTTGCCTGTGATAGGGAACTAGGAGACCTTATGAGTAATGATGTTGCTTCAAATGTAATGAATCTCTGATCTGCTCCCTTCATTTCTGTGTGTAGCTGATAAAACAGTTGTTATGGCTCAGTTACTATAACCAAAATGAAGTTGATCCCTGGCTTTCCACAGGCCAGTGCTGCCTTTGCTTTTTGGTCTCACTGTGGTGCAGGCACGGCTTGCCCAGAGCCCCCGGGGTTGCTGGAGCTGGGACCTGCCTGGAGCTCCAGGCTGTTCATCACTCCTTGAGGCACTGGGGCCTGAGTGCCAGCCCCTCAACCCCTTCCCCAGTGGGTCTCATCCCAGGAGATAATCTCTTGCCCTTTAAAGCAGATCCTCAGCTTTAGATTGTGTCAAAGCTTTATTGCTTTTTGAGATACAAGCAGAGATTTCTTCTGCTCAAACAGATATCACCTATTAGAGCCAGGACATTTATATTAATTTTCTAAGACACTTCCTATTACTAGGCTGATTCTGCCAACATCTGCAGGGGCTTCCTGATTTTTTTTTAATCTGTATCCACAGAATGGTTTGGATTGGAAGGGATCTTAGAGCTCATCCAGTGCCACCCCCTGCCATGGGACAACTCCCACTAGCCCAGGTTGCTCCAAGCCCCATCCAGCACGGCCTTGGACACTTCTGGGGATCCAGGGACAGCCACAGCTTCCCTGGGCATCCTGTGCCAGGGCCTGCCCACCCTCCTTCCCAATATCCCATCTAATCCTGCCCTCTGGTAGTGGGAAGCCATTCCCCTAAGTAGAAGTTGTATTTCTCCAAAGTAAGACTTGCTGTTTGCTGTGGTGGATTCATCTTGTCCAGAAAATGTTATGAAAAATGACTGGCTTATTTTTCAAAACTTTCTTGCTGCTGCATATCTTGGGCATAAATTACCCAGTTGTCTGCACTTCTGCAGTTGGTAGGATGGAGGGGAGAGTAACACCAGCTGTGGCAGAGATAATTGAATACTTATTGTATCATCAGGAAAGTATTGAAATTAACTAACACTGTTGGAAGTAGCTCTGGAAGTACCATACGAAATCTCTGCAAAGTTTTCTGCCACCTCTTCAGAGCTACTTGATGTATCTGGCAAGCAATGCAGCATTTTAAGGATCTGTGCCCATGTCCATTGTGAATTTAAAATTTTTGATCTCTAGGAAGACTCTGTCCTGTCTAGGTGTATCAAAATTTCACATGTCAGTCTGATTATCCTGGCTATCAGTCAGGGACTCCTCGGTGCCCTGGTTGACTTGCTTCAAGGGATGATGTGTCCAATGAAGCATCCCTCCTATACCATCCCCACAGGATCAGCTGCTGCCTGGATGTGGTGTTTGATCACAATTAATCTCTTGGAATAAGCAGCAGACACATTTCAGGGTTACTTTTGTCATGGAATGTCAGCCCCTCCATACCTTCCTCATTTTCCACAAGGCTAGGCTGAACTTGTCTTTCCTCCAGTGCCCATGGACTGGCTGTGGGTTGGGAAATGTCCTCTGTGCTGCTTTCTCTTGCTCATCTGTTTCCCCTTTCGGATCCCTGTGTGCCTCTGTGGGAGTTTGATGCTTTTTCTGCGTGTGGGTTTTATTGCTAATCACAACACAGAGCACTGAGGCAGGGAGGAAAATGTAACTTAGATAATTACAGTCAGTCAACTATTTCTAATTCCCAGGCTTCATTGTGTTCAGCCCTTTTGGGCTTATGAATTGTCATCTCCAGACTAGCTGAATTACACTGGAAAAAAAAAAGGAAAAAAAAAACCCTCAGAGTTGTTCACATTTACGAGTCTGATAATACTGTCTTAAATTCTTCCATCTGATTTGAGGCTCTGTGTCTGAGATGCTTCTATTTGATAGATTGTGTATTTGAACTCTGTAATAAAGAAAATGTATAGATGTGGACCAAATGCAAAACCATGATGTATTTTTTAAAATAAGACTATTTTTTGAAACAAGTTTATTTTAAAAATAAGTCTTATTTTTCAAAGCAAGGCTTATTTAACTTCCAGACTGTGATTAACAGTTTCCTGAAAACAACTGTGTCTAAATAATACTGATTACTTTTTTAGCAATACAGTAACCCAGAAAAATCTATTTGTACTTTGTTTTTCCCTTAGTATAAGTGAGAGGAATTGCTTGAAAACCCAAAGAAAAGGGGGAAAGTGTGTGCAGTGTCTTCTAATTTGTCATGGTTTTGCCCTTTATTCCGAGTGTACTGTGCCTCATTTCACTTTGTATTAATATTTTCCACTTTTGTGGGATGGAGTTTCTCTTCTGCATAGTTCATCCTGGCTAGAGGGGGGTGGATGCACAGCTTTGGGTGTTTTTTCCAATAGATTCAGAGGCTGCAAAGATAACCAGAGCAAAAAGTGACTGAGCAAGGGCAGTGTTGGTCCTGCAAGAACTGGATTCACAGGCATTGGGGAAGAATCATTCTTCCTGAAATCCCATCTTGTCCTACCAAGGAAAAAAATCCCTTGTTGGACCTTTGGGTTTACTGTGGTGTAGCACCTGAATTTTAGGTAACATTTCCATACTGGCATTAGAGCTGAGAATTCTAGTATTTGAAGAGCTGATAAATATTGAGGATAAACCAAGAATCTTACTTTTCTCACTTATTTTCAAGCTTCATTTCTGTCTGGGTAACATTTGTATGCAAGAATAAATAGTCGCTGGTGGGGGAAGTGGGAGGAGGAAGATGGTCAGCATGGGGCCTTTTCTCCAGAAATCATTCTATGACTGTGCGTTGTGTCATTAGGAAAAACTAAATTTAAAAAAAGCCAAAGGGATCATGGTGTGGGTTGGCTTTTTTCCAGTTTTTAACCTACATTTTCAGTATCCTCCATCAGCTTGGCTGTGCAGGGGGCACCCATGAGCAGCCTTCTATTGAGTAGCCACTGTCCATAGCTTGTTGGTCCACTGAGAATGAATATCCAGGGAGGGTGCAGGAGCAAAGAACTTGTTTATATTGAACATATTAAACAGAAAACTAGGGATTTGGGAGAGACTGCACACCAAACATCCCTGTTTCCTGGTGCCATGGCTATACTAGACCAGAGAGCTACTGAAATTCTTATTGAAGCTTTAGGCAGGAGAAACTTCCTTTGTGTTAGTCACATGTAAACCTTTGAAAAGATATACATGTAATTTTTAGTTGCTTTGCTTAACTAGGGTCTATTCTAGTCAGCTGTTTTGGTTTTAGTTTGGTTTTTATCCCAGGTGCTGAACTACACTGGTTCAAATTTTTTTTTTCTTTTTTTTTCTTGGTGCTCAGATGAGTATAGGATCAAACCAGTGGAAGAGGTCAAATACATGAAAAATGGGGGAGAAGATGATCAGAAAATAGCAGCCAGGAACCAAGAAAACTTGGTAAGGATTGAACTTATCACTTCTCTAATGAACTAACGTGGCTCTGCTTTTGTAATGGAATATGCAGCGTGCAGCACCCTCCAGCTCCGGCTTATGCGCAGCAAGAGGATTTTCTCCAAAATGTCACAACTCCCTGCAAAGCTCTCATGGAAGGTGCAAAATACAACTTCTTCCTGCTTCTCTTTCTGAATTAGACTCTACTTGATCTTAGAGTGAGTGCCTCCATGATTATAAGTCACTCCCCTCCCTTGCAGATCCGAAAATACTCTTTATTTGGAAATGTGTGTGTCTGTGTTACAAACGAGCTGGAGTAAAACAGCACTTCTCTGCCATTAAGAAAATGACCTACTTATGTAGATACTTGCTGGTTTTCTGTATTTTAAAATTCCCAGGGAAGGCAGTTTGGAACAGAAAAAAAAGAATATATTCATAACACAGCAGTCACAGAAATCATGTGTGTATCTTTTGCCCCGATTCGAGCACTTTGCCAGCTCGTCATTCCATTAAGGGAAGGCAATCACGGGTAAACTCTTAGGACTGCTTGAAATGACTAAGATGCTGTTGAAGCAGCTTAAAAATCACGGTTGAGTCACCTCTGGCATTTCTGAAAAGTTGTTTCTTCTCTTCTAAAGCTGAAGGACTGTAGGTTTTCTTACTGGCCGGCTGGGGCTTTGACCAGTCGAAGTTTTCAAAGACATCCCACAATTCTTGTAGTTGGGTGCAAGTTTTCATGTCTGGTTCCACTCATTCAGTGCAGCTTTTCTTCACTTAGAATGGTTGGGTTTTCCCCCTTCCATCTGTAGGTCCAGAGGGGAGACAGCAGCAGCAGATTCCAGTGGAACCATAACCATTATCATCAGCTGAGGATGCTTTTTGCCATTATTGGGCAGCTGTAGAAAAAGCCCTGTTTGGGATTTTTTACTTTTGATGAATATGTGAGCTCCAGCAACTTGGCTACTTTATATTTCCTCTCCTAGACACACATACTTCCATTACACAACTATAGGTGCATTCCTGTAGCAAATGGAGTTTATTTTGCTGCCCTATCCTGTGGCTGAGCAGCAGGCAATATGATTTTTTTTCTTCAACCTCTAGATCAACCATTTGCTACCTGCACCTCCAATGGGTCGTGCAACTGCAGCTTGGAGCAGGATTTAGAGGTTTTTAACAGATTGTTGGGGAGTCCTGTGCAGGACCAGGAGTTGGAGTCAGTGATCCCTGTGAGTCCCTTCCAGCTCTGGATATACTGTGATTCTATGTTAGATTTTCAACTGGCCTTCAGCTGTAGTTAAATGAGAGTATTTGCAGAAGGTCCCATGTCCCTGGAATGACAGCAAGGAAGAGCTCGGGAAAGCTCAGGTCTGCTGGGGTGACACACTTGCTGAAGGTCTGTTCAAATCTAGCTCCAGCTGTTTTGCACTTTGGTTGGGGCTAGCTGTCTTGTACCACCCAAGTGCTCACCTGATTAAATGTAGGAAGAGCACAGTGCTTCTTTTATTATTGGTGGGTCATGTTTGATGGGAGCAGTGAGTTTGTTGGAAAATGTAACAGTAAGGATTTAGAAGGCTGGTGTAGCTCTTTTCTGTCATGTTTATCATGAGAAAAAAAAAGGCAATAACACAGGAAAGTCTTCAGCCAGACAGGATGGATATGCCTTAAAACAAAAACTGTCTTGCCCACCAAAGAGGCTTTATTTGCCTTTTTCTCATCTTACTATAAGGAGATTACCTTGTCTGTAATATATGCAGGTTTTTAATCCTGGGAATTGTCAAGTCCTCATCACTTTTGGTTTTTTTAAAGGGGTTTCACTATTCGAGTTCTCCTTAGTAAACATGTTTTAGCTCACTGCTTAGAAGATGGGTTAAGCTACCCATCACTGAGGCTTTAATTTCCTTAGCGTGTGAGAAGTTGTCAAACACTTACATAATCCCATCTTCTCATCAGCCAATTTCCAGGCAACTGAAATTTTAGGAACAAGAAAAGGCGGTAGGAGAATTGACTGGCCCTTTTTCCTCCTCTCTTGTTTCTTAACCCCAATTTCTTTATTGTCACAGGGCTGCAAATTCACATCCCCTTCAGAAACACAGCCCAGATGAGATGTGTAACCTCAGTGTCTGGGAACTGCTCTGGGTGGGTTATCTTATCCCCTGATACTGGCGCTTGAATTATGTTATTCAGATGCCACTGGATTTTTCAGTCCCATTATCATCTCTGTTACTCTTTTTGAAGGTATTCTGAAGTCTTGCTAAAAAAAAAATCTCAGCTCAAGTGAAAATAAACCTGCTTCCCTTGTAACTTAAGCTCTTTGATGTGCTGCCATCTCTGCCTTTGGTGCTGCAGTATTTCTGAGTCAGGGGGAAAGAAGATCACATGAGTAGATGAAGAGAATGGGAGGACATGGCAGTCATCAGGGAAGCTGTCATTTCACACTGGGTGCTGAGGTCAGAGGCCCAGGCTTTGATTCTGCTTGAGGAAGAGGCCGAGAAGGGCTGGTACAAATGTGGGTATCTGTGGGAGAGATGAGGCTCTGTCAGTGAATCACCATCTTCTCAGCTTCAACCTGAGGCTTAAGCAGGCCTCCAAACTTGAGCAGGTCTGGCACAGTAAAGCAGAAATGCTCCTAAGACACAGTGCCAGCAGGGATGGCTGTGCTAGGGCTGTCTGCCAGGGGAAACACGAGATGCTCCATGGGAAGACATTTTCTGCTGGAATCAAGGGCCCCTTTGGATTAAAATGTAGGCTTTTGACAAGGGCGAAAAGAAATAAGGAAAGATAAACTAAGCTTGTTTTCCTGCTGTTCCTTTGTATCCATAGGCCTGATTCACTTCTTTAGTCAGGTTGTTTCTCCAGTTCTTCACCTGCCACTGGGGTCTCTCTGCTCCTGGTTTCATTCCAAGTACCTCTGACACCTTCCAGAGCATCTCCACCTTCAAAACAAAGCCAGAGTCATTGCACTTGAGCTGGCAGTCCCACATCCCATCCACATCCCAGCCTGCAGGGTGGGAATGGGATGTAGCAGGATTGGGCACTGCAGAGCTGGGACTACACTGGTTGCTGTCACTGCAGCACGTGGTCTGGTGGCTGCTCAGCTAAACCAGGAATGTTTGGAGTCAGAACAGTGAAGAACTAGTAGATAGGTGAAAGCAGGAAGTAATTTGTACTACATATTATATATGTTTTTAAATCACAAGCATTGGTTTGTGCATTTGTGCATGTGTGTATATATATATATATATTTACCCACATGTAAGAAAACATGGGAACTGTGCTAATTTTCGTGTGAGATGAGGCATGGAAGGTAATGTGTGTGCTATTATTCCTGGAGGTAAATGAGCTCTAGGATGGTTATTTGTGAGTTCAGAAGCAGAAGGCCTGTCTGGGATGGTATTTTGGGATCCTGGGCTTTGTCTCCATGCCCAGCATGGTGCCAATGTGCCACATGTGGTGCTGAACTCCACCTTGTGCTAAAACCAAACTTCAGCTCCCCATGACTCCACGGTGGCTCCACAAAACCTCTCCTGCATTTCCCCATCTTCCTGGGGGAAGGTTTTATGCTAAGCCTTCTCCGAACCAGAGGGAGTTTTGCCAGAGTTGAGTTTGCCACTCAGCAGATCTGGATGGGGTTTTTTTGACCCTAAGGATTAGCCAAAGCTAAGGGTGGATTTGTCACTGCGAAAGCTAAAATGCCAAAACTCAGGCACTATTAACATTTTACAAGCAGGTATGACCAAAATAAATAACATATTAATAAAGACCTATTAATTTCTTGTTTGGAAGGGACTGTGTAGCTCTACACCATCATGTTAAATATGCAGAGTACAATTACATAACAGCCTTTTTAATACTTGTAATAGGGCAAATTTAATTGTCCTCCTTTCCATACTCTCTCAGCACTCCTGGCTTGCCATTGTAAAATACTACTGCCAGAAAGGGTAAAATGAGAAGGTGTGTGGTATTCCTGCAGCTTAGCATTGCTTTGGCAAACTTCAGGAGCTGGATCAATTTTGCTCTGAACTGGGCTGTCATAGTATAGATATCCCTGAAAATACCAAATCCCTAAAACTGCATTTCTTTTCTGTTGGGTAGTTATCTTGATATTTATTGCAGTTCAGGTTTTGGATGTTTTTATAACTTTTATTCATCATTTTCTGGGCTGCACTGGCACAAAAGGCCACTTACTGGGATTTTTATGCTTTGTTATCCAAACCTCCAAAACAATTAGATATAATCCTGTGTTTCATCCTGGAGCTCTGCAGTGAAATTGCATGTTAGAGCTTGAGATGAATTCCTGCTGGAGCTGGGAGAAAATTGCCTCTCTGTTACTCTTGCTACCTCTCACTCCACCTTTAATAACAATATTTTGCTTTTTGTTTTACCCAATTTCCACAAATTTCCACTCCACTTACCTGCAAATGTGGTATTTGTCTCTCTTGAGCTTCTCAGCCCAGCTGCTGTTCTCCATTTGTCACCCAGCTCCACATTACTTGGAATTGCAAACCCCATGCCTCCCTGACTCTGTATTCAACACCAGTTATCATTTTCTGTAGTGATTTGTTTAAAGTAGGCAGTAATATCTGATAGATGAAGTGTGTGAAATTAAAAGCCTGGCAGAAAATGCAGAATGAAACACCTTAATAACTGTAAAAAATGTAATATGTGAAAGGGAAGACCCCTATTTAAATATATATATTATACACAAGATGTAAAATGCATGTTATAGATACATCAATCATAAATATTTTTGATGTGCAGTGCAAAGATTGGTATATGTTGAATTCCACATCAATTTAGGAAAATACATTTTAATTCTATTACCAACCTGCCCAATCTAGATGCTAAAAAAAATAAATAAAAAAGAAATCAGCCAGCTAAAAAAAATAGAGTAGCCACCGCTAAGTTTATCAGAGGTATTTGTGGTGTTTTCCTTTCTACAGATGTAAAATACTACAAGGGCAAATTTAAGCATGGAAATATAATTAATTTGGTACTTTAAAATACTTAAAGCCCGTGTTGCTTATTATTGCTAGGTAAACTTTGAATTGCAGTGTTTTAAATGCATAACTGCATTTTTATTTCAGCACTGGTGCAGTACATTGGTGAAGAGCTTTGTAAAAACTGAAGTTAGCACGTAGTAATGCATTTTCCAGTACCTATTAATGCACATTCCAGTGTGAAGATTTCTCTCTCTAATGTCCTAATTATTTATTTTAAACCATTGTGCCATGGCAGTGTTTCAGAACACACCATTTCAGGATAGAACTTGCTCATGCTCTGCTTATAAGGGGAAAGAAACCAAAAATGCCCAAGAGCTTTCATGCCCTCAGAAAGAAGAGTTTTTCCTGGGTTTTGTCTATGCTGAAGAGTTTGGGTGTGTTAAATCCTGCGCTGGCCCCTCGTTTGCTTTCCTTCCTGTGTGACATTCTCCAGGAGCCCTGTTCCACCAGCATAGGGTCAGCTCCGGTACAAGTGTTGGGAAAACTTCATCCTGTTGGTTCATTATCCACTGTAAAGGATGCATATCTAGAAATGTGTTTTCTATACATAAAGAAGAGGCTATTAATTTTTTCTGTGTCTTGCCCCCCCCCCCCCCCCCCCCATTTTCCTTCTGCTTTCAGATCACAGAATCTCAGGTAGGTTTAGGTTGGAAGGAGCTTAAAACCCATCCAGTGCCACCCCCTGCTGTGGGTAGGGACACCTTCCACTATCCCAAGTTTCTCCAAGCCCTGTCCAAGTGGTCTTGGGCACTTCCAGAGATGGAGCAACCTGTGCCAGGGCCTCCCCACCCTCACAGGGAGGAGTTTCTGCTCAGTAACTCACCTAACCGTGCCCTCTGTGAGTTTGAAGCATTTCCCCTTGTCCTCTCACTGCAGGCCCTTGTCCAAATTCCCTCTCCAACTCTCCTGGTGCCTCTTTAGGTATGGAATACCAGTACCTATAGATGTAGCATATCTGTATAGTTGTGTTTTTTTGTATATATATATATATATATATATATATATATATATATATATACACACACACACACACACACACACAGCCTAAGCTTAGTGAAATACTTGGAGATGAAGTTGGTTCTTGTGTAGGAATCCAGGCAGGGTGAAACCCACAAAAACACACAGCAAAATGCAGCTTGGGTCATTGTGGGAGGGGAAAAAGAAATTGAGATGCCCTTTTTCTTTGGTTCCTGGGGCGTAGGAGTGCTAAAAGGACAAAGTGAGCATCAGCAGATGTACCTGGAGATGGGATAATGTGCAGAGGTTCCTGTGGTGTTCATCCATACAGCTCCTGTGCTGCTGAGAGTTAGGAGAGAGCAGGGAATGGAGGGCTTCAAAGCCAGCCTGCTCCCCGACACGTTTTCCCGCAGGGACAGGCATCCACTTTGCCCAGGTGCTGTGTCAGCCAAACCCCAGGGCCCGGGGCAGCTCTGTGGGAACAGGTCCCACAGGTTCCTCACAGCCCAGCATGGAGCTGCTCCACATCTGGACTCTCCTCCCTCCACTTGAAGAAACAAACCACAAAGCAAAAGCTGCTGCTACGAAAGTGCAGCTCCAGAATCAGTGAGTAAAGGGAAGCCAGGGATTAAAATGCAGAAGTAAGTAGGTGAAGGAGGGAGGGGTGTAATACCAAGCTCCTTCTGCCCGAGGTGGCAGGGCTCACACTGGGATAAAGGAGGTGGGTGGGCTGGGCACCCCTGTCCCGGGCACCTGCGAGGGCAAAGGTGGGGCTTCCTCCAGGCAGAGCTGCTCTGAGCAGTGCTGGGACAGAGAGGGCAAAGCAGGGGCTGGCCCCCACTGGGGGAAGGTGCATTCCAGATCCATGGAGGAAAACACCTTTACAGTTCTGGGTGCCTGGTACCCCATCCCTGAGAGTGTCCAAGGCCAGGTCGGATGGGACTTGGGGCAACTGGTGATAGTGGAAGGTGTCCCTGCCCATGGCAGGGGGTGGGACTGGGATGAGCTTTAAGGTCCCTTCCAACCCAAACCTTTGTAGGATACTAAGAGAAATTTGACATTCTACTTTTATAAGATGACACCTAGAAAACTCCCTGGGAATATACAGTATTTTCCTCCAGTCTTTGTTGACAGGACCTGGGTTGGCACATTTTACACTGCATGCCATCTTAGATTCCCTTTCTCTGAGAAATGAGAATTATAGAATCATCCTTTGGATTTCTTTTTTTCCCCAGAGCCTGAGATCCTAAATGAATGCTGCCCTATCACTATCAGTACTAAGTAGTTACAGCATTTCAATTTTCATAACACGGCCTCTCCAGTGTTTTTTGCAGCTGAAATAGAAGTGCACAGAAAGGACATTGCTACTGGAGCCAGTTATTTTAAACACTGTGCAATTAGCTCATTTCCATATTGCTCATTTAATTTCAAATTTGCATTGATATTCTTCAAAGAATGGTTTCTCATAATGAATTTATGACAGTTTTAGCTCATTCCACTTACGGGTCACTACATATTATAGAGACATCAAAGTAAACGATTGCACTGGGTATTAATATTCTTCTTCTGGATTCCATTAAAATGGTTCTGGTGAAGAAGTATTCATTTTTTCCCTCAGTATTTAATTTTGAAGATTTAGAAGATAAATTAACATCATTAATATATATTTTTAGCAGGTCAGAAAATCATACAAAAGTTGTGCTCCAGGTGCATTGCTTCAGACCAGACCTTGTTTCCTTCTCTCTGCTTTGTTGAATAAATCTGCACAGTGCCCTATGGAGAGGTAGAATGATACGATTTTTCAAGTTCTTGATGAATGTGATTTTGAAGTAGAAAGATTAAAAATATATAATGCTATTTCCTTCAAAGTGTATTAAAATAACAGTGTCCAGGAGCAACATGTAATTGCGGGCTTGATGGTGGAGAAAATGTAGCAGTGATGGGCAGCTCTCAGGAACACGGTTCAGGACCAGCCCACATTGTTGGTGGAAAGGATTCTTGCAAAACCTGCAGAGACATTCCCACTGTCACTTGTGGAAGCAGGTAATTTTCCATACAGGTTGTG
This sequence comes from Anomalospiza imberbis, assembly GCF_031753505.1. Lineage (NCBI taxonomy): Eukaryota > Metazoa > Chordata > Aves > Passeriformes > Viduidae > Anomalospiza > Anomalospiza imberbis. Next base: position 7,352,924 of record NC_089689.1, on the reverse strand, counting down.
TTGTTTCCATGCCTGTATCATTTTAACAGGTGAGTTTCTGCCTGGGGTTCACCCCCACCCCTTCCCACTCTGGGAAAGCTGATGCTTTTGAGGAGGATGGACACAGAGCTGTTGGTGAAACAGAGGAGTCAGCAGTCATGGCAAGGTGGCAAGTTCTTGATTTAAGAGTTTCTTCCACAATTTGAGGACCAGGAACCTTCAGATTCTTTTTTATTATTTTTATTTTTTTAAAGAACATGAGCGTCTCCACACTTGAAGAACTGAAGCTTCAAGAAAGATGAGCTGTAGGATTTTGCAAGCTGTCAGCAAGAGAAGCTCTCTGTATCCTCTGGTACTTGCTATTCAGCAATTGCCTAGTAGGTGTTAATAATTAACTCTGCTGCTTTGGAACAGAGGATGAGGCAAGATACAGGCAGAATGGGTCATGCAGAAATACCTAAAATCATCAGAAGTCACTGATAGAGACTAAAGCTGTAAATCCAGGCAGCTGCTATGGCCTGAGAGTCCCACTTTGGAGCACTCCTGACCACTGGTGAGCTGTGATCTCCTGACCTCCTTGTGATAGTGGCAAAGTAATTCAGCCTTTCATCTGTTCACATTTAATTATGGATATAATGTGGTCTGCTCACACTTTCTTTTCAGGGACTCCTTGAGTCAAAGTGGTTGTGGTGGAAATGTGGGATCTGGGATTTCCCTATCTGGTGAGGTGCTAATTTCAGACTGTTGTAGAGCATGGAGATTACAACAAATTCATCCTTAGGTGCTTCATTAGATGTTTACCCGTAGAGCCTTTGTGATCTCTCAGTTTCAGTGTGAATACAGTATTGCATCTGGAAAAGGGAGGGAGGGACGGATGTGCCATTTTAGACCCCAAACCAATACAAATGTGGTGCCTGGGGAGGTTGGTGGTGGTGGCATTGGTAGTGCTGAGTCAGTGGTTGGACTACTGATCTTAGAGGGATTTTCCTGGTTCTCTGAATTTATTAATTTTGTTGTTTTGAAGCTGAGGTGAAGCCCTTGGAGGGGTGTGATTTTCGGGGCTGGTTTCAGGCAGATCCTTTGTACAGTCGCTGTTTTGGCTGGAACTTGTTTATACTGCAGGTATTTTTTTTCAGTAGAAAGTATTTGCTTTTGCAAGCTTTCCTAACTGATGTCTTTGAAGGGCAATTAAAGGAGGTGAACTTGAAGCTGGTCAAATGAAAAATGTGAAGATCTCCAGCACCCAGTTTGGGGGATTTAACCATAAAATCTCAGAAGATTTGAGTTGGAAGGGACCATAAAGCAGTCCAGAGCCCAAGAGGAATGTGTGTTAGTGGGAGTTAAGTGACCATCCCAGGAAGAGGCTGGAGGGCTAAAGAAGGAAGGGAAAAACGGGACAAGAAAGGTAAAAAGGAGCAGAAGCACCACTAGGAGAGGTGGGAAGAGACTCAGAGGGCTCTCTGCAGCACTGAACTTCTCTTCTTGCCATGAACAGCACATGATAGCAGTGTGTTGCATAATCCAGAGTTGTCATTATTTGACAGTGTTCTAACTTATTTTTTCAAATGAATGTTTTCAGCTTTGAATTTGCCACTATTTTTTAAAAGCCCTGTTGCTCCACTGTTCTGGGATTAGAAAATCGGGAGCTCCCAGTCCACTTTGTACCATTATTGTTTTGAAATAACTTGGGTTTTGTCTCCTGCTTTACACTAAAAATGCCATTTTTCTCCAATCCACATGAGGCTTTTTTCATCACATAAATTATTTTTAGTTTGTTTTTTCCCCATTCATCCTGGTTATTTAGTAAGAAATGTTAAAAAATACCTTTATAGGCAATATAAACTAGAAGATCCAAGAGTGAGGAGTACTCCCAGTAGCACAAGTTGTAGCACTGGTTATTTAACTAAGCTTCAAGTAGAAAATGTCTGTTGTACTAAAGGAGCATGAAATGTTACTTTCCTGTTTCAATAGTCGCTGCTTTGGTTAGCTTTCTATCCATTAGGCAACTTTATGCTCACATCATCTTTGAGGAGGAGCATTCCCACCACTGCAAGCTGGAGTTTCGTGTTTGCTCGTTCCATATTTTGGTTGTACTTCACCACTAATGTGGGAAGGTGGGAAGTGTTTCACATTTGTCATGGAGAAAATGGTGTTTTGCTCAAAATTACTTGAAACTGTGGTGAACATTTTTGAGAGGACTTCTTTTCTTCTTAATTCTTTCAGGGAAATGCAGGGTCTGGGCAGAGGCTGGGCTACCCAGGCTTGGGCTTTTTGGGATGTGAGGGCACACATCAGCAAGAAAGATCTTGATTTAGTGGTGTCTTCTGTAGAGAGAGGGAAAGAGCTGCTGGGGAAGCTCATTAGCTGCATTAACAGGTTCTTTAGCCTTAATTGCTGTGTGCTCAGGGTGACAGGATTGGCAGATCCAGGTTTCCCGAGGACCTGGTGTGAACTCAGGTGCGCTCACTCAGCTGTGTGCATGTTCTGGGAGCTCTGGGAAGGGCACAGCAGCCTCACCCACAGCCTGCCCAGGGCTCTGTGCTGCTCTGTGCTGTGCAGCCATGGCGTGACCCTCAGGGAGCAGGTGGGTGAGCCAAGAGAGGGGATTTATCCCTGGTGGCAGATTAAAGCAGGATGGGTGTACAGCCCCCCAGGAAAAAGGAGCTGGGCTGCCTCTAGCTGAACTAGAGGTGCTTCAGCCACCTCCAGGAGTAAAGCAGTGAGTGTATCCATCCTTCTGCATTGTGTATTCCTACACCAGGGCTGCAAGAAGCTCAGCCTCATCTGTTTTTCACTATAATTGAGCTTTTGGACTTTGGTTGTTTCCCTTTGATTTTGTGGATAGCCAAGACCAGCTGCTCTGCAGGCAGCTGGGAGACTCAAATGTGTGTTGGAAGGGATTTCTGCATTTCAGCTGGTGGAAAGAAGAGTAAGAAATTGGACTGGGAGGAGGGGAAACAATTTAAGAGTATAACATTCAAGAGTTCAGGATTTTTTTTTAAGTAAGAAGTCAGGGATGGAAGGAAAATCTCTATGGAAATAAGTTCGTGCCAGTAAAGGCAAGTACTTCAATATTCTGGAAAGCTGAGCAGATAATTCAGACTCTTGTGCGTACAGAGTTTGGAATTACATCTAGGTATGTTAAAAAAAAATCTCCTGAATAATTCATGAATAATTTCTAATAGAAAGCAGTGGTTTATACAGATACCAAAGTAATACTGACCTAAGGTAATATGCAGCTTCATGTTTGTTCTCACTGAGAAGAATTTTTTTTTTCTTTCTTTAAATTATTTGTTCCTTACTCCTGGAAGAAGCAGTGTTGGAGCTCAAACAGAGCTCTCGGTGTTCTATCTAATATGTAATCTTTCCATGCGATACCATCAAAGACAGGCAGCTTTAAAAAAAAAATAAGCCAACAGATATTCTCTGCATGGGAACACAAAGCCAGTGCTTCTTAATAACGTAATCATATTATAATTGTGTGTGTGTGTATATGTATTTAAATGCAGTTTGTATTGCAGCAGCACCTGAAGGCCAGTGCTGGGAATCAGAAGCAGCTGCTCTGCCTGCAAACACAGCAAGAATGGGCTCACATATTACCAGTGCTTCCTCAGAATTTTATCCAAATGGGTGCTTTTATTCCAAAATCCTTGTACTTCCAGGAGAGTGAGCTGGGGGGAGTTTGCAAAGCCCACGGTGTTTACAAAAAAGGCACAATCTGGTGAGGGGAAAGTTCTGTGACACAGGGGTGTTGTGCTGTCCTCTTCCCCCAGTATGGGCTTACAAGAGAGAGGGACCTGGCACTAGGGTCTGGAGTGACAAAACTGAGGGGGAAGGGCCTTAAACGGCCAGAGGGCAGGGTTGGACTGGATGTTAGGAAGAAATTCTTCCTGGCATATGCTGCACAGAAAAGCTTTGGCTGCCCCTGGATCCCTGGAAGTATCCCTGTCCATTGGACAGGGCTTGGAGCAACCTGGGCTAGTGGAAAGTGTCCCTGCCCATGGCGGGGGGTGGAATGAGATAGATTTTAAGGTGCCTTCCACCCAAACTCTGCGATTCTGTGAGCATTTGGATGTTGGGCTCCATGGTGTGGAGGGGCAGTTTGGGAGGGAGTGCTATCAAGCTGTCCTTTTCCCTTTGTTTAAACCTTTCCTTTAGCCTTTCAAAGAAACAAAGCTGCTGTGCGAGAGAGGAGGGACAGATTTGGCTTTCAGGTGTGGTGGAATACAGAGGGTGTTTTGGTTGGAGCAATGCTGGTAGTGTGGCACTTCTGCTGAAATGCTTTGAGTTTGCCAGATTACCCTTTCCTTTTCATGGAACCATGGAATCACAGACAGGTTTGGGTGCAAAGGGGCCTTAAAGATCATATAGTTCCACCCCTGCCTTGGGCAGGGACACCTTCCACTATCCCTGGTTGCTCCAAGCCCTGTCCAACCTGGCCTTGGGCACTTCCAGGGATGCGGTGTCAGCAACTTCTCTGGCATCAGCAACTTCTTCGTAGAGTTGGAGAGCTCATTTCCTTAGACAAGCAATCACCTGAGCTAGGCATAGGAAATCTCAGCCATTTCAGCTGACTGGTGGGGCTCTGAAATAACCAGCTTCAAGTTGCTTCAGAGTGTCTAAGAGTGAGTCAAGGTCAAAACGTGCCTTACTTTTTTTCGTAAGGGCTTGGCTGCATTCACAAGTTTAGCAGCTTGTATATTTGTGGGATTTGTTGCTGCTGGAGATCTCCCGGCTCTCTAAGTCACTGCATCCTGCCCAGCTTTTCCAAAGAATAACATCCGCATGGGAACGCTGCCTCTGAAGTGCTTACACTCATTTCCTTCCTGGGGAAAACATTCAGCACTGAAACAGGCCTTGGGTGATGGCGAGGAGACAGTGGCACATCTTTCCAGAGTACAGCTCGTTCTTAGCTGGTTGTGTATGGAGTTCTCTGCATTCTCTTTTCCTTTTCTTCATTAGAAAAGCAAGCAGAAATCTTTTCCCGAGCTAAGGCATCGCTCAGCCTCGCAGCAAACCCAGCCAGGGCTGGCTGCTGGCCAAGCCTTTGCTCGCTGCAACCTGCACACCGTGTAACTCCTCTAAGAATAGCCCTGGTGATCTTAAAAAAAAAATCACAACATCAAAAAAAAGGCTATTTTAGCAATGTATTATCTTCATCCCTTCTGTGAAGCAGTGGAGTTCGGAGGGGATTTTTGCCCCCATGCCCGTGTCCGTTGTTCCTCCCGCAATGAGCTGTCGCTAATGCCGAGAAATATTTTCAGACTTAATGCAGTGAGTCAGGGCTTAGCTGTAAATTGGTCATGGGATGGGAGGGATTCAGATTGTCTGTTACCCAGGGTCTGGTTTCAGCCATTTCGGTAACATGAGCAATTTCTCAACTGACGGTAATTAGACTCATAACTCTCTCTGAGATGATTTAAAGAGAGGATTAATTATAAAAGTTTCTTGGTGTTAGAACATGTTTCTTTAGTTAAAGTTTGGCATGCTTTCATTTTGTGATGAGCCTGAAAGAATGTTCCTCTACTTAAAATCTCTAAATACACCATTCTGTCACGCTGTGTAAACACTCATATTTGTGAGTTTATCTAAACAAGTCTCTTAAATGGGGAAAACACATAGAAGGCCTAAGAGCCGATTCAAGGGCTCATGGAGTGGACTTACATATTCCTTGTGGGCCTGTTTGTGTTTTGGTAACTGTTTTTCTGGCTGTACTTGATTTCTCACTAAAATAAACAAAGTTTAGTAGTTTTTTCTATCTTCATTAAAAGATACATGACCTCAGTACCCTGATGTGCTTCTCCTTTTGTCTCCATAGACAGGGGCTTTGCCAGGGCCAGCTCAGTGGGTTCTTGATGGAGCTGGGGATCCAGTAGTCCCATGTTAAACCACCTCCTTTTTTTGTATTGCCTTAAAAAAATATGTAAAATTGTGAGGTGTGAAAAGAGCCAGTTCACATCAACCTCATCAGTCTGCCTTTTAGAAAACCTAAATAAAAGTGGTTGGATGGGATTATGGAAGGCTTGGCTTGACTTGATGGCATGGATTCACAAAAGGCTAGATGGTATGACACATCTCTATGTTCCTTTTTTTCCTGGGGGTAAATTCCAGCCACTTCTCACAGCCTAATAACAGAATATTCCCAGTTAATATTTGAAAATCTTGTCCAAATTTTAATTTTGTTCACTTTTTTACTTCATAAACCTGTTTTCTTATGATTAAGTCACATAGCCAAATAGTGATGTAATTTTTCTTTTTGCTATTCTACTTCTGTGAGTACTTTTAAAAGATAAGAGATCCATATCTGGCTCCTTGGCTGCTGTGTTTGAAGTCTGTTTTTCTAGAAAAACATTGTGTTATTAGCCTGTCCTTAAGCTCTGGGAACAGAAAGTTGTTGGGGGGTTTTTGCTTGTAATACATTTAGACTTAGATTCATATAATTTGTTAATGTTTTTAATAACCTGACACTCTAGATCTCCCTTGCTTTATGGCCTGCACTTACGATTCCTGCATTATGGATGCTGATGATTACTATGAGCATGTAAGTTGTTGAATTGCTTTTATGAATGGTAGCATAGAGCATGAAGCTGAGTTCACTTAAGGAAATAAAACAAGGCAAACAGACTAAAATATTAACAATGTGTTTTGTGTCATGTGGTTTGTAATTCATTGAAACCCTTTTGAAAAGTGGTGCTTCAGCATCACTCACCCTCCAGTCCCCAGTGTCCCCAAACTTGGCCCAATTACCTTTGAGACCAAATGTATTGGATCCACTTTGAATTTACAAGTGGTGACAGATTAATTTGGAAAGACAGATTGCAAACATGCAGCATGGGCCCGGTCTGAGTCGTAAAAATGTGATGTATGGCTGGTGCAGAATGATAAAAATTCATATCAGGGGAACAGCTTAATTAACTATTCTTGATTAAAGTAGTACAGTATACGAATTTAATAGCTTGTCTCCAAAAGCAGAATGTGAAATCACTTATTACTTTGGTGTATCTTGCTGACAAATAGGGAGCTGCCAGCGATTCTTTGTGGTTGAGTTTAGAGGAGCTTAACACTGGGGTGGGAGATACCAAATAATTATTCTGGTCTTGCTTCAAGCTCATTGACTTACATGAATAAAGAAGTTGTCAGGAACAAAGTTGTGGGAGTGGACTAGGAAAAGGATCGAGAATGCATGAAATAGGATTCATAGAGTAGGGAAGGCATGTTGGGATTGTGAAGAATACAGTGCAAGGGCTGGAGCTCTGCCATCATAGTATTAGTTAAACACTTTGCCACCCAGATCCCCATGTTGCTGATCCATTTGTTGGTCCTTGGGGTGGTGGTAGGTATGGAGAGCAGGAGAACATTGTGTCTCACTGCTGTCACCTTGGAGGCTGAGGAGCTCTAGTTCATGGAGTGTTTTCTCCACTTCATGTGGAGCCGTTGTCATTCTTGTTCTTTGACACCTTCCTGGTGCCTGTAGCCAAGTCAATCATTCTGCAGCCATCCCAGCTTCTAGATGCATCAGGACGAGGCCTGGCTTGGTTGCAAGAGCAGGATACTGATGGCTGGTGTTCAGCAAGCTTCTAGATCCTGTCCAGCAGAGCTACTGCATAAGCTAGTGCTTCCATGTTGGTTATTTTATTATTGATATATCAATGTATTATTGTATCCTGTTGGTTATTTCTGCAGGTGTACTGCCTAGGACTTGGACCTTGTTGGAGTGATCTCCTGACTTTTTCAGGAAATCTCTCCAAGTTGTCAAGATAACTTTGAATCCTGCAAAATGGAGCCTTTCCTGGCTTGGTGCTCTCTGGGGTTTTGGAAAGCAGTTGTAGTCTCCAGTTCATTATTATTCATCATTCCAGTCCCTAGTGAAAATCCTTCTCCAGGACAGATACCAGCAAAATCCTGCTTGATGTATTCCTCCATTTAAACAATGTTCCATTGTAAAGTACCTTCTTCTCAGCCAGCTTTGCACTTTGGTATTAGTCAAAGCTTAGATTCAGCCACTCTGATCAATTAGCACAGACGTGTAAGTAGTGAACTTTTGACATCATTGTATTATGTCAAAATGAGCTTGGAGAAGGGTTTTCTCATCCTCTTTAAAATAGTACACAAATCCTGCTTTACATTTCTTCCAGAGACAGTACCTTCAATATGTTTACACATGAACTCATCTGAAGAACTTTCCTGATTCCAGTTATTGATAGTTTTCAGGGCATTTTTTTCACTTTAAGTAGGTAAATATTCTAGTTGGACAGCTGAGCATTGCTGGTGCTTTACAGTAGGGTGGGTGAAAACAGGAACTTAGAGCAGCTTTCCTGGCTTGGAGGCTGGACATCTGCACACCTGTGACTGAGCCAAGATGCAGAATTTGGGTTTGCTCCTAATTTTTTCCTGATCCAAGTTGAAGAAATAATGTTCCTAAAGTTTTCCTAATTTGTTAGGTTCGTGCGTGGGATTTACCTTGACTAGTGTTACTGAATGTATGGGTTCTGAATTACACAGCAAAGAGGTTTCCCTGGGAGATACTCTTTCCTGCTGGTGCCTTTCTCCTGGGAGCAGGGCTCACTGCAGCAGGTGGGCTGGCTGAAATGAATAGGACTGCCTGTGGCTGAAGATATTGTACCCGACAGTAAGGAAATATAAAGCCCAACCTTCCTAAGGGCATGTCTGTGTCAACACATTCTCCTTGGAGACACACGTGTTGCAGAAGCTGCTGCTGCAATTACACCTCATTATAAGACACCATGTTTTTGTATTTTATGAGTGCTTTGAAAAAATTAGCAAAGTCCATTAATAACGTGGCCGGTGAACTCAAATTGCCTGACGATGCTGTTCTGTGCACACAGTGGAAAAATCGATCCATTTAATCCAAGGTAAAGCTGTCTGGCTCTCCAGAGGTGGAGGCTGCCTCGTTGCTGAGGGCTGGAAATCATTGCCTCACGCTAATTGAGTAACATCCAGCAATTGTGAGGCTGAATCTTCCAGACTGGTTTGACTCACGGGGGCTGAGTATCTAAATGAAGTGTATTTGTCGTGCTGCAGTCCTACAGGATTAAGAGTACTTGGATTCGTTTGATCTGATGCATTCCAACAATATTAAGTAAGTTCATTTTTTATTGTCCTTTGCGCCTTGTATTTTTCTGGCTGTAAAAGTCCAGCATCTTACTTTTTGGAAACTGAGCTGTGATACGACAAATATTTCTGGCCAGTATTTGTAGCTCTGGCAGGGCTTGAAGAATTCTTGGCTGGCTTTTACACTCGGCTGATAGCTGAGACCAAATATAACAAGAAGCAGAGTACTGCATGTAGAATTAAATCATATTACTAGTTATTTTGTTAGTTTTCTTGTCTTGAAATTATTCGCTGTACTCTGGGTTTTTTTTTTGTGATAAATAGTAACTCTACAGTGTTTAAATCAATACTTCAATGTTAAAGAATTTTAAACAACACTTTGAGAGATCCTTCTGTCTTTCAGCAAGATAATTATGCTGTGAAATTTGCTTTCCTAATCCATTTGGGAAGTCCAGCTTATTGAATGCTTGGAATGAAGGACTTAGTCCTGATACATCTGTGATTTCTCTTCTGCAGTCTTCTTTGTTTAGTGTCAGACCTCAGTCAAATGGCCATGAATTGTGGCTGCTCCACCCCTGGAAGTGTCCAAGGTCAGGCTGGACGGGGCTTGGAGCAGTTTTGGACAGTGGAAAGTGTCCCTGCCCATGGCAGGGGTTGGAATGAATGACCTTTAAGTTCCCTTCCAACCCAAACCACTCCATGATTCCAAATTGACTGTGAAGTTGCGCTGTTAATGAAAGAGGGACCTGCAGAGAGGAAAATAAATAGCTTTAGATATTGAAAAATTTTCTCAGAGCACATATTGTGTTATTAGTGCTGGCCAGAGTTTCTGGTCAGTTCAGGAGAACATGTCCTGGTGGTGTCCTGGAGTGTCCATGGTGGTGGCTGTGCAGTTCCCCCAGGGCCCATCGTGCCTAGCATTAAAATTAATTGAAAGCATTTTTAAGCCCCAGGAATTTGGGTCTTAAACTAAACTCTGAATTTGAGGATTATGAACAGACTAGCTAATCATCTAAGCATTTGTCTTCCCAGATAAGCCTTGACAACATCCTCAGCATTCCCTGCACCCCAGCTGCTGAGTGAGCTGTGTGATGTGGCCTTTCAGAAGTGAGGGGATGGGAAAGAGAGCTGGGAACCATCCCAGTCTGGGACTGCATGGTCACAGTTTGCTCACTTGCTGCTGCCAGCAGCGGGAAAGTCCATGGGAGGGCTGGAGAAGTGAGTCCATGGGTGCAGGAGCTCAGGTTTGAGGCAAGAACTCAGGTGAGCAGCACATGGCAAGGCCTTGCAATGGCTGAGGCAAAGCAGTAAGCCCTGCGCATAGTAACAGAAAGGATTTAATGACCCTAGAACTTAATTAGGACAGTGCAGTGTTACCACCTGCTTATTTATAGCTGTAAGTTTAGGCCATGTGTGACTCTTCATTTAGAAGAAAGGAGTACAGGAGCCTTGGCTGAAAGGAATCTATTTCCTTCTGCTCATTACACTCAGATGATCACTGTTGTTTAAGTGAAGTTTAAGCATCATAAAATGTGCCCTCATCTTGTGATCCCCATCTGCTGCTCGCCCTTCCCTTCTCTGCTGAAGGTTATTTCAGCAATTTTGCCAATAGCCCAGGATTCTGTTCCTGGGGCGGGTTGTTTGCCCATCTTCCCCGTCAGCTTTCCCTCCCTGCAGGCCTTACCCAGCTGTTCTAAACAAAGTCCTTCCAGCATGGAGTCATTCCTGTTATCATCATGTTTATTAACTGCAAGATAAGTCTTCAGCACATGCTGGAAGACTTGTGCAGGCCGTGATTCAGGAGAGCAGCGAGTGGGCCTGTGCACCATTGACCTACAGGGGATTTAGACACCTCCGTGTTTAGGGACGTTTAAGGACCTCTGGTCCTTCAAGTGCTTTGCAGATGCAGGAGTAAAATGTTGAAGTTTACATCAGGAAAACTGTTAGCAGTGAATTTAGGCATGTTTTGTTAAGGACATACTCCACTGCATCCCAAAGCCTCGGTAGTGTGGAAGGCTGTGCTCCTTCGTGAGGAGTCAGGGAATTAGAGCAGTTCTGCATTTCATTGGTGAGGGAAACACATGATCCTCACACACACTTGGTGCCTCCATTTGTTTCAAAACTGTTTTTGCAATCCTTCAGATTGGGAAGTTTAGGGCTTGTCAGATTGTTAGATTTGGCTGCTAAGTGCCAAGCGTGATGTTTCTGGTTTTCTTTGTTAAGTTCCATGATCTGTTTGTTGTTGTTTATCTTAGAGAGTTGAAGAGCTTGCTGGAAGGTCAAGTGTGCTCCTTGCTGGGTCTTAATGTTCTGGGTTTGGTAGGTCTCTAGTCTGGTTTTGAGTACTTATAAAGCATGAGGCATAGAAAGGCCAAAGGAGGGATTCATATCATGAGGTCTCTGCTGTGGGTTGTTAAAACAGTGGAAGTTTTGTCAGAATGAATGATCTAACCAGGTGCTTGAACATAGGTACAGGATCTCCAGAGAGCCTCGATCACCATCTCTGCTGCTCTTCAGTTTGCAGAGAGATGAACAAGTGAGAACTATTAATCACAGCCAACTGATTTTGATTTCAAAATAGATTTTGTTAATCTTTTTAGTGACAATCAGGGAAGATTCTTGTCCTGATGCATCTGCTGTGCTTTTATATGAATCACAGTGTTATAAAAAGGAAGAGGAATTATGGGGCTTGGGTGACTTAAATAAAATCTATTTTTGCTGTTAGGATCATAGCATTGACATGGTATATTGTTTGAATTAAAGTTCTCATTATCACATTAAGATTCAGCAAGGAGTTAATTAAGTGTAGGGAAATAATTGAATGCTAATAATACAACATTGCAGTGAAAAATGATGCCTTATCTCCATATTAAACTCTAGTTTTCTCCTCCTTGTGAGTACTATGCCTATGACCATGCACTGGAGTGCACTTCTGACTCAGGCAGAGAGCTTTCTTCTTTGGGACATGCTGGTCCATCATTTTTCAACATTCCTGTGATGGGACAACCATGTTAAATTTTAGAGATGCTTATCTTTTCACTCACCTCACTTGAAAAGAAAATAGAGCTTGTGTTAAAACTCGGTGTCTGCAAATGGCTGGAAATCAGCTAGAGACTTGAAAGCCAGTTTTACTTAGATAGCAAAACTGAAATGATTTAAGAACACCTGTTTTACATGTTGCATGTGATTTTGGTTAATTTTAAGGAGACCTGATGTACTGTGAGTCATAGAACATGTGGATTTTTTACTTCCTGATATTTCTGTTAGCACCAAATTGTTTTGTTTAATATTTCAAGCATTGAGACAGGAAGAAAGACCATCCCCACCAACTTTTTGACGTGAGAGACATCTTGATCACTGTACCACAAATGTTTTGTAGCCATTAGAGAAGGTGAGTTTAGCTAATTTCTCCTTCAACAATCTTTTACTTTAGTTTTTTTTGAGTATGAATGCATAGTTTACAGGTGCACCCTGTATTTGTTGTAGGGCAACCTCGCTTGTTTGAGGTAATAAATTGAAAACAGGAATAAAAAAAATATATATGGCAATGCATGTGATCCATCCTGACTTGAGAGGGGCTTTAAATACTGTGGCTGAAATTGGAAATGTGCTCAGTAGGAAAGATGTGGGCAGATGGGGAAGAGCCAGAGGGGAGTGACAAGAATAGGACACTTAGCAAACGTGAGCTGTAATGGAAGATGGAAGGAATTGATTTGTTTAGCCTAAAAATACAGAAGGAAATGAGTCGTCTGATATAGGAAAGGTTGCTTTAAAAGGCACGACAACAGTTTTTTCATCATGACTCCTGAGAGAAGCAGGAAGGCATCAGGCAAGGATTAAAGCTTGGGTAGTAGGTTAAATGTTTGAACTTTCAGGGAAGTGGTAAGATGAAAGACAGACTGTTGGGAAAACCTGTGGGATGGGAGTTTGGAGAACAGGTTAGACAGAAATCTGTTGAAGTGGTTTGGGTATATGCCCTGGGGTGGTGCAATTGGGTGGTATTTTGAAATATCTTACTTTTGTGATGGTTGATACCAGGTGGAGATCTGAGGACATGGGTCTTGTAGGGTTTCACTAAGCTATTTCATGTTCTGATCGAGAGAGACATTGAAATTTTGTGGGTGAACGATGGATCCATCCCTGCTTGCCTGATCTTGCACAGCATGGTGTCTCCTTTTCCATGGCCAGTCACTCCCAAGGGAGCTGACACCAAATCCCGGCCCTGGCTGGACTCATGCACTGCTGGGACTGATGCACACAGCCACCCCGAGCTGGCTCTGAGCTTTTCCTGGAGGAAAGATTTCCTGCCTTCTGGAAGATGAAGGCAGAGATCATTCGGAGTCTCTTCCATGTCCTCTCCCACCTACGAGGAGTGGTCTTGGGAAGAAGGGATGCAGAAGATGAGAGGATGGAAAAGCAGAGTGGATATTAAAGGCTATAACAGGCATACAGTAATTTTGGGACTCTGAAATACTGGTCATCTTAGGTTGATAGAATCATAGAATTGCTAAGGTCGAAAAAGACCTCTAAGATCATTGAATCTAACTGTTAATGTCCTAAATGTTGGACTTGAGTATTTCCAGGTCTGTAATTTAATTTTGGGCTAGTTTTTCTCCCAGTATTGGTTTGGATATCTTCTAACCTGCACCACCCTGAGCATCAGAGCTATATTTCTACATCCTCATTGGAATATATTGGTGCCTCATTTTGCCAGCACTTAAGAGTTACATTTATTTATCTGCTCTTCTTCCAAGGAAACTTAAAGGAGATAAACACTTAAAACCCAGCCTCCATTACTGATTTAAATGGCTTATAAAATTTTAAGCCTTTTATGATTGTCTTCCATTCTGATGTATATGGTTTGTCTTCTCAGTATTACTCTCAGATGAATGTGTTGGGAGAATTCAGGCAAAATCCTTATACAGCTGAGGACTGGAAACACAGTAAGTGAGCAGGCCACTGTAGTCTGTGAAACAATAATGATTCTTTCTGCTGGTCAAAGGTAACTGCTAACTAAAACAAGGAGAAGGTGGTACAAAATGCACAGATCAGATGCAGGGCTTCTCCTGCAGTCCTAATGTTTCTCGTGTGTGTCATAGTACATATGTGATACTTAATAATATTCCAACTATTATGTCCTTTAAAATGCACGTTTAACCCAGGCTTGCTGGAATTTGCCATGTAGCAAGAGCTGTTATTCATTCTCTTGGGTCTTAAATCTTATGCCTGGTGCAAATTTGAGAATTAATGCAAATAAAACAGACGCTGAGAGGAGCAAAACACAGACATTGAAAATATGTTCCAGCAATGCCATTTACATAATTGCAATTACTGAAAATCTTAAAATTAGAGCCTTGGACAGTGCTGAGAGAATGAGAGCTTATTGTAGGGAATTCTTGCTGGTTTGGAACACACAAACCCTTCCTGAAGTGAATGTATGTGTATTGCTGAGTAGCACTACTCTTGGTTTTCTGTTACCTCACTTCTCAGGGTTACATCATTCATAATTTCTTGCTGCCATTTCACTCTGCTTATCTGTATCATAACAGTATCTTTTCATTTGCACCACATCTTTAATTAGTTCTAGTTTTCCTCTTAACAATAACAACAACAACAAACCCAGAAGGAATTTGTTTTCCCTTGTTCCATCCTTTGTAAATCCCAGGTTAGAACAAGAGGGGGGAAAGTATCTTCATAGGATGATAGAGTGGTTTGGCTTGAAGGAACCTTTAAGCTTATCTAATCCCACCCCCTGCCATAGGCAGGGACACCTTCCACCAGCCCAGGGTGCTCCAAGTCCCATCCATCCTGGCCTTGGACACTTCCAGGGATCCAGGGGCAGCCACATCTTCTCTGGGCACCCTGTGCCAGGGCCTGCCCACCCTCATAGGGGACAATTCCTTCCCAATATCTCATCTAACCCTGCCCTCTGGCAGTGGGAAGCATTTAGCTTATCCTGGCCCTCCAGTTCTTGTAGACAGTCTCTCTCCATGTTTCCTTTTGGCTCCTTCAGGCACTGGAAGGCCACAGTTAAGTCACCCTGAAGCTTCTCTTCTCCAGGCCGAACAATCCCAATTCTGTCAGCCTTTCCTCACAGCCGAGCTGCTCTGTCTTAGGTGTATCCTGCTAAATTCCCTGTTAAGACTTGGTTAATGGGACACTGTCATTGTCCTGACGTCTAGGAGGATGTCAGTGCACTTTATGGAACTGCTTGGATGTAATAAGAAAAATGTAATAAGCATAGTCTGCCCAAACGTGCAGTTGACAGATCAAAGCCAGTGACCACCATAACTCCAGAGGAAGCACCATCACCATGCTGCTGTTTGCAGATGGGGGGAACCAACTGCTATTTTTAACACCTTCTCAATGTGGCTGTTTCGTGGTCACCATCATTTCCATGAGGCCATCCTACATGGTAACCCCAAATGTTGTATTAAGGCAGTGAGGGAGGATCTGTGTGCATCTGCAGTCTTGTTTGGTTTTGACAGCACAGAAAGATCTCAGGAGCCTTTGCTTGCATGTGAAGGCATCTCTCAGGAAATTGATTTTACAAAGGGTTAAAGTAGAGCATGTTCCAAAAACAGGCTGAAAAAGACCAGTTTTGGCTCTAGAAAAGCAGCTTAAGAATTTGCTACGGCTGCTGAAAATGTAGACCCAGCTATTTAAGCAGGGCACACCCCATTCTCTAACTATGTTCTCTCATATATGTTTGAAGGGCGTAAAACTCTTCAAAACCATCCCAGTAAAAAGTTCTGCAAAACTGTGGTGCTGTAACCCTCCTGCCATTCCAGCAAGGTGCCTTTATGGAGCAGGAATTCCCTGACACCCTGACTCCCTCTCACACCATTTGTCCCTGGCTGTAAATGTTTCACAGACTTTACCCAGTCCTGTTGTTTCATGCTCATTGCCAGCTCTTTCTGTTTTACTGCACTTGGTGGAAAACTGCCTTCAGGAGACACACATGAAGAACTGGGAGCATGAGTAATATCTACATTTACCATAAATAAGTGTATTTTTGTAAAAGCTGGTTGAGTGAGAGAGACAGAATAGTTGATGACACAGGCTTATTAAGGAGGAAATTAATTTTTGAGTCAGGTTTTGTTATCTAGGGTGGCTCTACAATCCAGAAGAGCAACATACCTGCAGAAGTGCAAGGTTGCCAAGTGCTTTTTGTTGCCAAACGTTCTCTGAAGTTTCCTCAAGAGTCAGCCTAGTCTTCCAAGTCATCAGTAATGGAGTTTTAAACTTTTTTCTATCTGATTTTTATTTGCTAGGTAAAAGTTTCAACCAGTCTGATGTACCAAAGCCACTGAAGATCCGGGTGTATTATTGAGAGCTGAGAGCAGGTTGTCTTCCTGCCCGTAGCATTTTGTTTGCAGTATTTTGGATATCTTCTGATGCCACTGTTCTTCATGCTCTAAGGCACCTTGCCACCTGGATTTCTGGGCCATACAGCTGTGAGGGACAGTTTTCAGCCTCCTGCCAAGTTGTTGGTAGAGGGGATGTTCCCCATCTTCCTTCTGCCGATCCCCTTGTGCTGGCAGTCCTGCAGACGTGTCCCTTCCCCTGCTTCCTGCCCGTGCTCTCTGGGTTTATTACACGGATGGGCAGGGCTCCCGCTGCAGGAGCAAGGCAATTTCCCATGTGGCCTGAAACTTCATGCACCTTTGGAGACAAGTGTTCTGGCTTTATTTGTCTCTGCTATGCTCATTTTCTTATCCTGGCTGACCTTTCGGAGTGCTGCAGAGGAGCACTGAAGGAACCAGAAAACCCTGATTGTCAGGGCAGCATAATCCTCATATTTCACAACAGAGGCATTTCACCAGTGATTACACCTCTTGTTTTCTGTAGAGGACACCTTGAGGTTTATCAGTCTGTCTGCAGAAAGGGAGGTTTATCAGTCTGTCTACAGAAAGGAACTTTGAGGTAGAAATCCAGATGTTATTTTTCTGGACCTTAGTGTCCCAAGCTATAAAGAACCCCAAGGATTCACCCATGTGGGTTGATAAAAGCTCAGAGCTCTGAAAGGGAGCAGGATGGCAATGTGCAGGGAAGAGTTATTGGTAGTACTTAGTTATCATTTATATGCCTTATTTGTAATTTCATCTGTTTACCTGCCCTAATTTCCTGTTGTCAGGCCAGCTGCTGCTCCATGTCTGCTTTTCACACAAAACCCTGGAGTTGGGCTTCTACTCAACAAAATTAACTGGAATTACTGTAACTAATTAGCCCAGACTGGGGGAAAAGATGATGTTTAGAAAGTTGTAGCCATTAGACTTAGTAAATACTCTGTGAAGCTCTGTGAAAACCCTTCAGTGGTGGGAATTGCCCTCCTTTTTTTATCCCCTACTCTTCAATGATGTCCTCCACCAAAGCTCAAAGGCCACTGACTTGGGCTGAGGGTGAACTATATTTAAGTACTGCAGGAGAAGTCCTGTAACTCACTCTGGAGAGAGTTTTTCCTGCCTCTTCCTTTATGTTTTCTTCTTTATTTTTCCCCTGATTTTATACTTTGGGCTGGATTTTTCTGATTTTTGAGCTCTTGCAGCTTGAGTTGAGTGTAAAGGGCATGTAGATGTTCTTCTGAAAATAATCCCTTCATAGTTTTTAACATCTCAAAAGCATTTAAAAAGAGTTATCAATGTGTTACTGCACCACTGTGTGTGCCCCTCTGCATTACTGGTAAATAAACACTGAAAGCAGCATTCCCTATCTTGTCAGCAATGGACACCTTTTGGTGGGCTGCAGACAGCTGCTCAGGATTTACACGTTTCTCTTTTTTTACCTGTTTTTATCCCATTTTGAGTTTTTTTTTTTTTTGAGGGGGCTTTACAAATCTTCCGTATTGCATTCCAGGAGCTGGAGTTCCTACAGCAGAATTTCCCTGTAGTTTCCCTGGGAAGGAGGAGCTCCATTCAGTGGCTGGTTTCAGGATGAGGTCTGCCCTCTGGAACATGTTTTGGATCCCTGATGAAAGCACAGGATTTTTCCCTGCCAAGCCTGGGTTACAGTGCAGACTCACTGCGTGATGCTGGCTGGGTTTGCAGAATCGGGTTTTTTTCTAAAATGAATGCCAGGCCCTGTGTCTGCTGCTGCCTTCCCCTTGCATGCATGAATGGCCTCAGTCTCTCCCACTGCTGCCTGGGGATAAAACTCAACAAACCTACTCAAAAGTGGGTTTTTTCCAGGCTCTGACTATACTTTATCACAGAACTAAAGGCTGGATGAGGTTGGAAGAGACCTCTGGATGTCTTCTAGTCCAGCCCCATGACTCAAGCAGGGCTGTCTAGAACCTCCTGCCCAGAGTCAAGTCCAGACAGCTTTGAGACATCTCCAGGGATGGAGATACTGACAGGGGTGGGGCCTCATGGGCAACTCCTTCATGCTGGGCTGAGGAGATACTGACCTGACACAGCAAGAGTACTTATTAAAACATTCCATTTAAACAAGGTTTTTATTATGAAATGTGACCTCAAGCTTCTCCAAATGCACAGATACCAGCCATGTTTTCAAGTCCTCCCGGCGAGGATCAAGGTGCTCCAGCAGCAGGACAGCCAAGGGACTGTGGTGACAATGTCTTTGTTAGGTGTCTTCTGACCACAAGAACCCATTCCTGCCCGTGTGCCCTGGTGGTTAAATTCACTGCTAAGCCCTGGCTCTAGGGTCTGGTGTACATTGTGGGGATGATGTGCATCTGGAGCACTCAGGCTCGTGGTGTGGTTCTGGGGGTGTCCTGTGCAGGACAGGATCCTCGTGGGTTCATTCCAAGTCAGGATGTTCTGTGATCCTGTGAGGCACTGCTTGGGTGTGCACAATGAGCTGCTTCCCAGCCTGGCTTCCAAAGCCCATGGTCAGATGGGTCCGTGGTTTTCATCATCCCTCATTCCCTGTGGGGATCTGAGAGGAGGAGAACAGACTCCTGTGTCAGCACCATCCATGCCATGCCCAGGACACCCTCCTGGACTGGATGCCTGTACACATTCTGGCAGGGCTAATGTGATTCCTCTGATGAAATTGCATCCAAGAATAATCTCCTTTGACTAGTATCTGAGATTTTTCCATATTTGATTTACCCCTTTGTTATAAAGTTACCCTAAATGATGTTTTCAGGTGATTTTGCTTTCAGGTAGGTAGAGAAAAAGAGAGAGGCTTTCTTCCTGCCAAAGGATAGCACAAAAAATGAGCCCTTATGTACATAGAAAGCAAAGAAACTGGAGTAAATCTCATGGGTCACTGCTTCTCTCTTGTTCATCCTGATGGATCAGACAGCCCATGTGAGATATTACTACCTGAGGCTGGTGCTCATGACTGAGTGAGCTCAAAAAGTGCTGAGCAGCCATATTGAAATTTAACATCTCATCGTTCAGTCCATTTCTAACTGATGCATTTGGTCCCTCCTTTTCAGATACAATTATTTTTAAGAATATTTTATGGTATAAAAAGGAAACAAATACTTCATTTTTCCTCTGACTGACTTTAATGATGATTTGCTTGGGTCTAGAAAGCGGCTAAAGGTGCTGTTGGCTCCTTTGAAGAAAAGTGTCATCTTGATATAAATCAGGAATATTATTTTATAAGGACTGTTAGCAGCTTACTTGAGTCAATCTGTGGCAGCCTTATGAAGAAAAGCAAAACACTTCAAATGAAGTTCACATGTCTCTAGAAATGGGCTTGTCAGAGGGGAGGCATCAAGGGAAATGTTGACAGATATTTAATTATAATGGCAGTAGTGGCTGTTGCTGTGTTAATAGCATCTGGCAGCAGAGTCACTGCCATCTGTTAGTGCCCTGAAATCCTGGAGATGGCGCATCCTTTTTGGAGGAATTAACAATAATTAACAAATCTATCACATGAAATCACCTTGATTGGATGACAGCCTTACCTTGATAATGATTAATTGCAAAATAATGTGGAATAAAATGTCCACTATTCTCCTTTTTTTGCTACTGCTGCTCTACAAGTGCAGCATGCTGGGGGATTTCTTTTCAGGCCTGTGGTGTGAGGCAGCATTTACTGCATTTATTGTAAATAATCCTTATAAGCAGAGCTAGGTTAAAACCAAACTTCTATATATGCATTTAAATTTACAACAGATTAGGTCTCTAAAACCAGTTGTGGTTCTTTTGGTGCATGGTAACTTACTTAATGTTAAATAAGGGAGAAAATTAGGTTGGACTGGCAGACGTGACCCTTCAGCCAAAGTCAAGTCAGTCTGGAAGAACAATCTGACTGCATTAAAGCGTTTCAAGGTGTTTTTGTTAGCTTAGTGTTAGAAGCCAAGCCATTAATTTCTGATGAGTCAGTTTGTCTTCAAAGCTATGAGGAAAAAATATTCTATTTGTTTGCATTTGGAAGAATTATTTTTGAATATCTATTTTTATCCAAGCCAATATTTCGATCAGTGCAATGAAATATCACTGCTGTAAATAAGAGTTATAAACAAAACAATGAGCCAATTTGAGACCTGGTTGGGTTTTATTTTTCTCTTAACTCTTCCTTTTCTGTCTGTTCCTGCTGAGCAACAGATGGAGAAGGTAACATACTCTTTGCTTAAATAGGAGAATTGTAATAGATAATTAAGGTGTGGTAATTATCATGAGCAATAGGAGGGAAAGAGTAAACTCTGGAATCTTGAAGCCAACTAAACAGGAATTTTATTTCTCTTTTCTCATGCGTGTCAGTTAATATTCTGAATATTGCTCTGGGACCCACAGTGAGAAGGCAACATACTTTTTTTGTGTCTCTCTGTCCCTAAGTGCCAGAAATTTCTTTAGGCTGGGATTTGGACTGACTCCAGCTCTTGATAGAGCTGCACTGACACCAAACCATGAGCAGAGATGGAAAGCTGAGTTTGTGCTGCCTTGATTTATCACAGCTTCCAACACAGGAGCTGTAGATCAGAGTCTTCCCTTCCCCTTCCCATCCCATGGAGTAGATCTGAGGATAAAGGCTCAGGAGGCTGGGGTTTAGCTGATTTATGGCTTTGTTGTCTTCTCCATGAGACCCATCCCTCTCTTTTTGTTTTGCTTTGACAGCCATGTGAGTCAGACATGAGCTCATGGGTTGTGTGTCTGTGTACACATGTGTTCATCACACTCAACATGTACATGTCACACCCTCCTAGCACTGTTAAGACTGGAAGATGCTTTGAAAAAAGTGATTTTGGTTTTTGTTCTGCTGCTCTGGCGTGATATCACAGGATCCTGAGCAGGCAGTGGCTGGTGGGGTGTAGCAAACACAGACACCCTTGTTAAGGCTGGAAGAAGGGCTTGTTTCTCTCTCACTGCTATTTTCATGCAAGGCACTGTTCCCTGGTTAGGAGGATTAGAAGATATGCATTAAACAGTGTTAAATATGCTGAGACAGTTGAAGTTTACAGCCCTTGTAGAATTATTCATTAAAATATTAACTGCTAGACAGCCTCCTTTTCTTTTTTTTTTTAATTCAGTGATTTAGTAGCCCTTTCCAAAATCTTGTGTGATTCAAACATTCAAAGACTAAATAAGGCTAAATAAAACCACCAAAATTACCCACAAAAACACTGATTCTTGGGTTTATGTTTCTTAAATTGCCATGGGTGTGACGTGCCTAAGAAATACAGAGGGATTTGTGGAGTGTGTGAGCTCTAAGATTTGACTCAGACCTCTCCCATCTGCACCGGCAGCTTTCCCTAACACATGGCACTGGGAAGATCTGGAAGAGGCTGTATTCCTCTGAAGGATTTTGGAGACAATAGATACGTGTTTGCACTAAGTTTTGGGTTACAGAAACTCATGACATGATGAGGCGGTCTTACCAAACAGTGCTGGCTCTCAAGTCTCCCCTCCCAGGCCTTGTTAAAGATGTTTTAATGGTTCTAGTCCTCTGCAAAGGACAGGGTTGTGTTCTTGTGTATAAACACAGACTGGTTTGTCTTGGAAGGAATCTTAAAGCCCATCCAGTCCCACCCCTGCCATGGGCAGGGACACCTTCCACCAGCCCAGGTTGCTCCAAGACCTGTCCAGCCTGGCCTTGGACACTTCCAGGGATCCAGGGGCAGCCACAGCTTCTCTGGGCACCCTGTGCCAGGGCCTGCCCACCCTCACAGGGAACAATTCCTTCCCAATATCCCATCTAACCCTGCCCTCTGGCAGAGGGAAGCGATTCCCCATGTCATTTCCCTCCATCCCTTGTCCCAAGTCCCTCTCCAGCTCTCCTGGAGTTTCTTTAGGCACGGGAAGGGGCTCTGAGGTGTCCCCAGAGCCTTCTCCTCTCCAGGTGAACACCCCCAGCTCTCTCAGCCTGGCTTCAGAGGAGAGGGGCTCCAGCCCTTGGCACATCTCTGAGGCCTTCTCTGGACTCTTCTCCAGCAGCCCCGCATCCTAATTTTGGGGATCTTCAGAGCTGATTTGCTTCTTTGAGCCCCTTGTGCCCAGTTTTATGGCTGAGCAGTTGCTGCTCTTTCCCGGCACATCTGACATGTGCTTCCTCCTGCAGACAGTTACTTCATGCTGATGTGTCCCCCCTCTGTTCTGAGCCAGCCTGGGGGTGCTGGGTGACTGGGACTGCCTTCCCAGTGCTTTGCCTTGCTCTGGTGCAGGTGGAGGCTGGTGTTGTTATTGATTTATATGAGCACCCCCCATTTTCCATGGACCGCTGGAGAGTTACTGGCTACCGTGGAGTTTAATCCTGGATTTCATCCAGGGACCCAGAGGCAATTCCACATGCCACTGAGCCCAGGGTGTTTAAAAATTGCCCACCTGGGGTCATTTCATCTCCTGTGTTACCTTTAATTTCATTTTTGCTGAGCTTTTCTCATTCAGTTGAGCCTGGACCCAGCCGAGTGTGACACCCTGATGACAAATGCCTGTCACCTCTGTGTGCTTAATAAATACTGATGCTGTTGTGTGCTTTTTGTGTGTTTCAGGAAAAAAGTGCCAGTTCAAACACAAGACTTAAATCTAATAAAGAGATCCCAGGATTAGTACATCAACCCAGAGCAAAGTAAGTTCAATTTCTGTTGTTTAAATCATAATACAAATAAACACAAGCAGTGTCTGTGGGGTTCACCATTACTGCCTAGGCAAAGAACAAATGACCCTGCAGCCCTAAAGTCATGCTGTGTTAAGTACTAGAGGTAAGATCTCCCGTGTCCTAAGACTGGGAAGCATTCTCTCCTTTGTACAGCAAAGATGCAGGACTTGAAAAAAGGTGAGATGCATCCTGTTGCGCCCAACAGAAGACCCTGTGCTATTTCTCAGCTTTCTATACAACTTACACAGAACAAACTTCTCTGTATCCTCTGGTGTTCCTAAATACAAGTGGGTCAGTCCCAGGGAGGTTTTTGCTAGCTCCTGGTGTAGATTAGCAGCTGTTCTGCCTGAGACTGGGAATGGTCAGGTTGTTAAAATGGAGGTTGTTCTTCCCTGCTTGCTTGGCAGTTCTGTGCCCATGCTCTGCCTGGGGTCAGTCAGTGTTACATTTGCCTCTTGTGGCAGAGCTGGTTATTGATATTAGTTACTCATTTCTTTTCTAACTTAGTGTTACATTTTAATCACTAATTGGCTGAGGAATAACTGATTACACAGGGCCACATATCAGGTTCATGAACAGCAAGTGATAAAGGTTGGTGGTTTGGGTTTTGAACACCAGGGGAAATGCTGTTCCTTGTGCCTTGCCCTCAGGGCACTTACTAACTTAAACTTGCTGCCTGTCAAGTGCCTTGAGCACTATTTCAAGTCTGGAAACTTTAGTTATTTCCTAATCAGCTGACAGTGTAATTCAGCCTCTTTTCAAAGGGAAAAGCCAAGTGCTTTGGAAGTAATTGCAGAGAAATTCATGGTAGGAAGGTGGAGGTAGAAGCACTCTTCAGCAAAGCTGTATGTCGTTATTGTGGCTCAGTCCTTCCCACCAGGGTCAGTGATGTATTTAACATGCTCTAACATGAGGCTAATTACTTTGGGATAAAAAAGGGCTGTTCTTTAGGTGGGTCATCTTCTGGTACATCCACAGCAGAGGAATTGCATGGGGCCAGGGCTTCCATTCCTTCATAAAACTCTAATTTGAAAAGTCCCTGCAGAAATCAGAGCTGACCAAAAAGCCTGTTTTTTTACATTGCATTGACAGAGATAAATATTTCTGTCACAGACCTGCAAAAATAAGGAAACTTTCCAGAGAGGTGCAGAATGTAACATAAGGTTGTTGGGTAGATTCTCCAGTGTTTGCCCAGCCCACCACTGCATTTCTGTTTATAAAGTGGACACTTGTGTTTGAGTTGCTAATTGCCAAGTCAGCAAACAGCTGTTACAATGTACAATATTTTTTTAGGGTTTATTGTCTAAAAACCATATCAATTCTGACTGCAGGGTGGGGTGGCATTGGGTGGAAAAGGCCTACTCAGCTGGAAGAGCAGAAATTAATAGATACATCATTAGATGCATCTTACAGTACTGTTCCGGTACATGGATGTTACATCTAAACAAAACGTGGACTAAGAACCAAATTATAAATTTGGTGCTTTACAATTATTCTGCAGTATTTTGATGTCAGCTGAAAAGTAGGATTGTGAGGGCTCTTCCTCCTGCAGGAGGATTTAGATTTTTCCATCCAGAGCCCTGGACTTCATAACCAGGGGATGTAGGGAGCCAGCAGTAGCTTTATGGGGGTCTTTGGCAGAGGGAGAAAGGGTTGGTCCTTCCTCTTTACACCCAGTCCTGCCACACCTTTAGGGCTTCTCCCTGCACCCTGCCCCAACCTCACAGGTACTTGCTCTGTCTGTTCATCACCAAACTCACCCCCCTGACACCTTGAATGATCAAACACACCCACCAAGTACCCTGGGACAAGTTCATAACTCAGGGAGTGACAGCATCCTGAAGCATCAAATGAAAGTGGTTATTTCAGACCAGTTTTACCCTGCCAAATCACAAATTCTCAGAATGGTTTGGGTTGGCACATGAAAAATCAGCTAACCCAACCTCCCTGCCATGGGCAGGGACACCTTCCACTAAACCAGATCTGTAGGATTATCCTGTGGGAATTTTCAGGGATATGACTACACAATACTCCTTTTTTTTTTCCTGTCTTTGTTTAGTTCTGTTATGAATTATGGTTGGGGTGAGCCACTACAGTATTATCTCATTTTATTAGAAACTGGATTTATGATGTTGTAAAGGCAAGACTATTTTTCAAGCACTTGCCTACTCAAAAGGGGCTGCACTGCTCTAAAATCCCTCTCCAAGGCACCTGAATATGCAGGTGATGGGGTCAGCTGTCCCAAAAAAAGCATCTCTTCCCCATCTGAGGTGGAGGTGGAAAGCTGAGGAACACGCAGACAGCTGGGGACAGGAACTCCCCCAACCACTGAAAGGTGAATTGTTCCTGCTCCTGAATCACCAGCTTTAGGTTTTAATGCCATTTCTGAGCCCTCCTCGTGTGAACTGAGCTTCATTTATGTCCCACATAAGCAGATCTTTGTATACGTTCAGCCGATAGCAGGGAGGGCTCAATGCTGAGCTTTGTGGGGAAGTGCAGCCCGTTGTTGGGCACTTAGGGAAAGCATTAACTCATTACAGCTGAAAGGATCACTCTGAGGAAGAGGGGATGGGTGGGAATTCAGCAAGCCAGCCAGCTTTCTGTGCTGGAGAAAATCTCCAAGAGCTGTGTGTCCTCCTGACCGCTTGGCATCATTGTCGCAGCTGGCTCCGGTCCCCATCCTCCCCTTTTTGCATCTTTTTGTGTTGCACATGGAGTCCCTGGCACATTTCCCCAGCTGCCTGTGAGCCCAGTGCTCCTCCCTGCTGCGGGTCCAGAGGATGCTCCATCCTCACCTTCCTGGAGGGGTGTTACTCCTGCAGGAGGGAGGCTCTCACCATCCCCCCAATGCCACCTGCCATCCTTCCTCACCCTTGTCTCCTCCTCCTCTCTGTGTTTTTAGCTTGCAAATTCCCCATGGGGAAGGACCTGTAGTCTCATGTGACCATCAGCGTTTTATAGACAATGAAAAATGATTATTTTCCAGCCCTCTTTACTAATGCAAAATCATATCACTGAGCCTCTTGGTGCTGAAGAATTAGTTGAAGTGAAGGGGCTGGAGCCCCAGGAGTGGCTGAGGGAGCTGGGAAAGGGGCTCAGCCTGGAGAAAAGGAGGCTCAGGGGGGACCTTCTGGCTCTGCACAACTCCTGACAGGAGGTTGTAGCAGTTGTCAGTCTCTTCTCCCCCATAACAAGTGGCAGGACAAGAGGACACAGTCTTTAACCTCACGTTGTGGGTGTCTCATTCTGTGGTGGTGAGGTTGGCAGTCCTGGAAAACCTCCTGTCCTGAAGGAGAGGGGGCTCTCACTCTCCCTGTGAGGGAGAGGTACTGTGCTATCAACTTCTGCAGTCAGCCTGGAAAAGGGAACAGTCTCCTCTGGATGTATGTGGATCCATCCCAGTTACCACCCCAAGTGTTGCACGTGTACACAGAACTAAATGCAGTAATTTTTCGTGGGCAAAAAAAAAATAGGGGAAAAAATTAAATATTGAAATTGTAGATGAAAGCATAAAGTGATTTATTTTTCATGGTGGTGGAAGCTGACAGCTGGGCCCCTCAACAACCCTGGGCTGTTTTATAATGGAAGAAATCCTGTTGGTATTGATACTGTTCCTTTGCCTTCCAGCATGCACATCTCCGAAAGCCAACAAGAATTCTTCAGAATGCTTGATGAAAAAATTGAAAAGGTAAGACACAGTAATGTGAACATCCAGTCTCCCTCAGGGGTGGGCACAGCTTCATGGGGAGGACAGTGACCTGCCTGCTGCAGCTCCCTGTGTTCTTCATGATTTGGAGGGGTCTGGCCCAAGATTTCCCTTCCAGCTCAGAAGAAGACCAGGAGGGTGAAGAATTTGCTGAGAGAATCCTTTGTTTTGTGGGAATGTCACCAGTCTAGGATTCATGGCAGGCTAACTCAGATGTTCAGGATATACATGCTGGGTAAAGGTGAAGAGCAAAGTGGGATTTTATATCATTGCTGATTTGATCTTGCATCTCACTGGGAGACAACTGGAGTGTTAATGCTGTAGATGCTGGGATACCCCAGGAATTCTTGCTGAATCTCCTCAAAAATAGCCACTGGCTCCAAGGAATGGTGTGGCTGTAAGTGTGGGTAACCCTGCCCCAGGACTGTGCCAGTGAAATAATGGTGCTGGAGATGTTTTGAAGAAGAGGATGAATAATTCTTTGCATATCTCATCTGTCCTGAGAGCAGCTTTTGTGTGTTTCAGAAAGCTTTTAAATGACAGCTTTGGCTTCTTTGTGAGACACAGTGAAGGAGCTGGAGCGCAGCTCATACTGCGAGTGGCTGAGGGAGATGGGGGGGCTGAGGTTCACACACCAATTTACTCTTTACACTGCCCATTATGGGGTTGTGCATCTTGTTTAAATACTTTATATTAAATACTTGCTTCCTCAGTAGCAGTACACTGAGGAACTAATTTGTACTGAGTACTGATTACTAATCAGCAGTACACTGAGTACCAATTTGTACTCCCAGTTTCAGACTGGATGTGAGGAAGCATTCCTTTATGGAAAGGGAAGTCAGACATTGGAACAGCTTTCCCAGAAAGGTGGTGGATGCCCCAGGCCTGTCAGTGTTCAGGAGACATTTGGACAATGCCCTTAACAACATGCTGTAATTTCTGACCAGCCCTGAAGTGCTCAGGCAGTTGATGATTGTAGGTCCCCTCCAAATGAAATACTTCTAGTCTAGTCGAGATTATTCTTCTGTTCTTTTCTGTTCTATTCTATTCTATTAAGTTGTCCTATTGGGTTGCAGAGTGGAAGGGAAATTTTTACTTGCATGGCTCTGAACTTCTGTTTTTTTTGCCAGCACTCCTGGTCCTAGGAGTTAGAGTGCTGCAGTGGGTGCATCTCATATTTTTCCCAAGCAACACATTTGTTACTTTCTTCTTAAAAATAAAAACTATGAAAACAAAAGAAGACATAAAGGGGAAGAGTAAAAGTGAGGAGTTCACAGATTCATGAAAAGAATATTTCAGTACCCAGTGTTTCACTGGGGTAAGATTTTATGTAATCTAATGCATTTAAAGGTAGAATTTCTACATATCCATAATACAGCTATATCTCCTTTGAGTAAATGTATTCACTCTATGAATATGCAGATGCTTTTCCTGGACATCATCACCTTCCGTAATGTTGAGCACAGAATCTCCAGTAAAATGGATTTTCCAAAGACGTATCTTATCTGCAGACCAGACAATGCCATCAGGCTGTATCTAATTATGAATTTTGGTTAATTTTTGTTCCCAAGGTCTGTGGCAGGGCACTAATACCCTCATTCCCCAGCTGCCACGCTGAGGTGCAGCTGACCCTGTCTCCTGTGGTTGGAGCTGTTTGGATGCACTTTGAGATGTTTCCAGGTGATCTCCAGGGCTAATTTATCTTGGGGATAATTTATCTTTGGGATCAGGAGATTATCTGTTCAGAGGAAATCCACAGTTTATCTGTCAAAGAGACCAAGTTGCTGACAGCTGATGGGATTGGCAGGAGTTAATGTGCAGCTGAATGTGGGGTTTGTGTTCCCTGGGGACCTCCTGTGCCTGAGGAAATAGTCTTCATTAGAGAAGTTTGGGGGTTTTTAATTCATCTTTCCTCAGAACGCATTTTTTCTCTAAGTGTTGTCACAAATGCCAAAAAAGATTGGAAAATATAAGGGGTTTTGTCTGATCCTTAAATAGCATTTTCAGTCCCTTCTCCAGGGAGATGGAGGACAGCAGTCAGACATTTAGAAGCATTGTATCAGTGGCAGCTGACAAAGTCTGTGGACGTGTGGGGGGTGTTGCCTGTGGCTGGGGAGGTCCCAGACCTTGTGGTGTTTCCATGTTTACCGTGGCTTTGGATTTGTGATGGAGACTCTGTGGGCTGTGCTGCAGAAACTCCAGTCAGGAGCAAAACACCCTCAGCTCCACTGAGATCCCCAGGGGTGCTGGGTCACCAAATCCAAGTGCCCAACAGCAGCTCTGACATGAGAGCATTAGGCAGGAGCATTACATGGGAGCTTGGACCTGGCACAGCCATTCTGTGAAATAAAACTCCTGCAGCCAGTGTGAAATGGAAAGAGCACGGGCTGGTGTTTCGTCAGCTGCAAACAGGAAGTGTTTGTGAGTCCTGGAGATCAAAAAAAGCCTTATTGAAACAGTCTGGAGAGTTTCTCTGGAAGTCCTGCCCTGAGTAGTGCATTCCTGGCTGCCCCTGCAAAGCTCCACTGACTCCTGCAAATGTCACCCAGAGGTAAAAACCAGAATGTCCTGAAGCATGGAGCTTCTGTCTACCAAAATTCAGTGTCAAAACACTGTGATTTGTTCAGAGGGGGACATCTGCTCTGTCTCTGAGTGAGTCTGTCCCTGCTTCAGGAGCTGGAGCTGAACTGGCAGGTACAGAACTGTCTGTGGTGGTGGTAATGCCATTCAAAGGGTTTGCTGGAAGGAAGAAATACTGGGATGAAGGCTGGGGTAGGACTGACTGAGGATGTGAAAGTCAGCCTCCAACGTAGGCTTAGATGCTGGTTCTGCTGGAGTCAGCCCAGTCCTTTCAGAAACAGGAGAATCTGAGGTAAAAATACTCCCAAGACCGATGAGAATCCAGAGTTAGAGGTTAGATGGGAGACTGGGAGCAGCTGGAGAGAGCTGAGCAGTCAACGGCACAAGAAGCTGTAGTTACTGTACTACTGTAGCTGTAGTTAGAATATCCTGAGCTGGCAGAGACCCACAGGGACCATGGAGTCCAACTCACAGGACAGCCCCAAGAATCCCACCACGTGCCTGAAAGCCTTGTCCAAACACTTTCTGACCTGTGGCAGACCATGGAGAATAGAGCAAAGGGGAAGACCAAGGGCCTGTGTGCAGCACAAGGCCCTGAGTGGTGGCAGAGCAGGCTCAGAAATGTTCCCAACATCTGGCAGCAGCTGCAGCGAGTCCTCGTGGGGCTTCCCACTCACTGAGGTTATTGGGAGTAGAGTCACGGGCTCTGCTTTGGGAGACAAAAAGCACGTGTGTTCCAGAGTTCAGGGGGAAATGGAACAGAGACAGGCAGTGGGAAGGAGGCAGCTCATCTGCTGTCAGCATTATCATCATTTATTGAAAATTAGCCTGAAATCACAGAAATATATTCCAGTGGAGGATGAGCAACAGGTAATAGCAGCAATTAAGCTCGAGGAGAGCATTCCCTGGAGTAAATTAGAAAGATGTGGGTCAGGAGTACAAGTGATTTGCTTGACCTGAGAGATGAAGGCAGAAATACTCAGAAATACAGCTTTGGAGACCAGAGAGGAAGCAGAGAATGACTGAACAGTCCTCCTAAAGGGAACTCTGCTGCTGCTGGATAAATCTGAGACCTGATGTGCCCAGCAGAGGAGAGATGGGCTCCACTGGCTGCAGCTGGGACTGGGACAATCACTGCATTCCTGTGGTGGGATAAATCTGATTTTGAACTATCAGCTCTGATTAAGAAGATAGAAACATGTCCTGGTATCAGGCCATTTGTGTTGGTATTCAGGCAAGTAAATTAATGACTTGGGTTCTCTCCAATCTGATACATCAAGGCCTAATTTAGTCAGATGTTGCATTTGGACAGAAAAAGATTTGCAGTGAAACACATGATGAAGAGTTAACCTGTCTCTCCTAAAGTTTCTCCAGATTTCAGTTGTTTTTATCTTCTTTCTACATCTCAAATTTTTTGGACCCTGATTCCACAGGGCTCCATGCAAATTCCACGTTACCCTCTGAAAAGAAATGGCAGCACAGGAAGGACACAAACCTGTTGCTGAAGAGGGACCTGGGACAAGGGCCTGGAGTACCATTTGAAAAGGGGGAATGGCTTCCCACTGCCAGAGGGTGGGGTTGGATGAGATATTGGGAAGGAATTGTTCCCTGTGAGGGTGGGCAGGCCCTGGCACAGGGTGCCCAGAGAAGCTGTGGCTGTCCCTGGATCCCTGGAAGTGTCCAAGGCCAGGTTGGATGGGGCTTGGAGCAACCTGGGCTGGTGGAAGGTGTCCCTGCCCACGGCAGGGGTGGCACTGGGATGAGCTTTAAGGTCCCATCCCACCCAAACCCTTCTGGGACTCCATGAATTGCACAGGGTGGCTCAGAGCAGAGTTGATCCTGAGCAGAGCCCTGCAAGCTCAAGTCCATAGCCTTGAAGGGGCCCTGTCCTACCAGGGCTTGCATGAAATAAATAGAAATAAAAATTAAAAGCTATAACATACGAAGTTCTGACTGTGAAGAATTTACCCATTTAGTGCTTGCTAGCAAAAATATCTTGATGATGGCTGTCCTGGAAAATGGTTGGAAAAACAACTGCTGTCTCTGAATCCTGCATGGAGCAGTACAATGATCTGGAGGAATGATCTCCTTGAAGCGTATGATGTTACTGGAGGCTGTGGCAGAGTGCATAGGCAACTGCCTCCCTGTAGGGAAAAGGCTGAGGGGTAATGGAACAATTGACAGCAATTCCTGGGATTATATTTGGGGATTGTAAACCCACAAGAGAAGCACCTCTGGCTTTGTGGTTCAAAAGGGACCATGGCAAAACAATCCTGGCAGCTGTGCCAGAGGAAAACCATCGCTGGTCCCATCATCATGAACTGTCTCCTACATGGCTACAGTGGTTTGTAAAAAAGAATCACAATGCAAACGTGCTCATGGACAAAAATGAGATTACAAAATGAGATGTGTTGCTGTGAACTCTGCTGGGTGTCCTGAGCCTGGGACATGGTGTTGCCATGCCCATGGGGGATGCCGCTGTGGGTCAGCTTTTTGAGCAGCAGCACTTGTGTTGGGGGGTGCGCAGGGATTTCTCCACCAGTCCACTCACCTGGCCTCGGGAGCTGCTGGGAGGGAGAGCGGGCAGCCCGTGGGAAGGATGCCCGGCAGCAGCTCCCTGCATCCCTCGGTAGTGCCGCTGGCCGTGGCCGCAGGGAGGGGGCACACAGCGGCTCCTGGGATGGGATGGGATGGGATGGGATGGGATGGGATGGGATGGGATGGGATGGGATGGGATGGGATGGGATGGGATGGAGGGAGGGAGTGCCCTCGGGAGCGGGCTGCCAGCCCCACGTACGCCAGGGCACGCTGGTTAGGCTGGAACTCATTAGCAAAGGGGATTGCTCTTAATGACTCCATTGATTTTTCCCTAACAAAATGAGAAACGGACAAAAACCGGCGCGGTATGCAATGATTTAGTGCCGCCTCCCGGCATTTTCTTCCCGTCCTTTCGGAGAGCGCTGTAAACAAAACCAGCCCGATGAAAAGGGTTCCCAGCGCGGGGGCTGCCCAGCCGGGCCCCTCAAAGGGGCCACTGTGTCCCCAGCCCCGTCAGCCCACAGGAGAAAGGGCTGCTGGCTGCGGCTCCCGGCCCTCTCCATCCTCCGCCTCTCCTGCCTCCTTTTCCTCTCCTCCCACCTCTCCCTCCTCTGCCTCTTCTCTCCTCTCTCCCTCCCCTGCTTCCCCTCCATCCTCGTCCTCCTGTCCCTCCCCTGCCTGGCCCAGTCCTCTGGCACAAGAGCCATTGAGCCAGGTTGTTTATTGGCCTGTCACCCACACAATGGGGAAAAGGCCTTTTTCCTGCGAGTTTTTTCATTCTCTTTTTATTCCCTAAAAGGATCTCATGAGCATCCCCTGGAGGGGCATCATGAGGGGAGCACTTTGGAGGTGCAGCAAGGGGAGAGATGGGGGATGAGCCCTTCTGGTTTGGGTGCAGGCAGCAGGAAAAGAACATCAGGCTGCTTTTTAATTTATCTTAAATTCACTCACTCATTTAGAAACACTCGTGTTGTTCTGTGGACATCTACAAAAGCTGACAGTTGTCTTTTGAAACTGCAGAGGTGGGAGATGGGATTCCTCAGGGATTAGCTGGACTTGGAGGCACATATTACAGTTCTCATCTTCCTCAGCATAGTTCATTTACACTTTCAATCATTAAAACTTCTCAGAAATCACAGAATTGGAAGGGACCCACAAGAATCATTGAGTCCAACTTTTAAGTGAGTAGCCCATGCAGATTGAACCCACAATTTACTTAGTCCATGGCTGGCCCATACGTTCCTGTTAGTAGCCACCTGCTCTGAACCTCTGGCTCCTCTGGATGCAGGAGCCTGCTCCCCTGGACAGAATTTGACTGCCAGTCATGGAATTGTAGAATCAGAGAGTGGTTTGGGTTGGAAGGGATCTTTAAAGGCCACCTGGTCAGCCCCTGCAGCAAGCAGGGACACTTCCACTAGAGCAGTGTGGTTTCTGCTAGCTCTTAGCTGACCATTTCCCATGAGGTGTTCCCAGGCCCATCTCAAGCACAGCAGCCTCTCAGTGATCAAGGGATCATCTCCTCCAGCATCTGGCAGACATCCTCTGAAACAACCAACAGGCCAAAAATGGACATTTTAAAGTATCTCACTGGATTGTGGCTGAAGCTGCCTTTCCTCTGCCACCAGGGAGTGCAGCCCTCCAAAGGAGCACCAAGGGCACAGCCCTTGTCTTGGATTTCTGGTGCAGTGGGGAAGACTGTGACAACAGGGCACTTTATTCCTTCTCTGATCTTCCTGAGCAATGATGACCTTGTTATTACTGACAAAAATTTGGGGTGTAACACATATACCAAAGCTCTGTTGGGCACCATTGGGACTCACTGCAGCCTGGGCATCACCTGAGCTGGCCAGGTCACCAGAAGGATACAGATGTGTCCCCATCCCCAGCAGTGTGCAGATGGAAGTGACGTGTCTGGGAGGACCAGCCCAGCTCCTGGTGGCCTTCAGGCCTTGGTGGGAGGTGGTGTGTCTGTGCCATGGCTAAGACTTAGCACGTTGGTTTGGAGCTTTTCCTTGGCGTCCATTTGGGGACTGGTGCACTTGGCAGCCATGGAGCAAACCCAGAAGCAGGAGAACAGCAGGAGGAGTAGGAGGGGAAAAGTGCAGGATGGCTTTTCTTCTGTCAGATTAGGGTCTGCCTGGGGCTTTAATAGCAGTGATGGCCATCAGTGGGGAGTGCTGGGCCATGGGGCTCCCTCTTGAGCAGGTAAAGGGATGTCCTGGAAATGCCCTGAGCTCAGCTCTCAGTCTCTGCTGCTGCCTTTCACAGCTCTGAAGCATTTTGGACAAAGCCTTCGTCACCACCAGTTCAGTCTCCTGGATTTGTCCAAATGTGGTCCCTGGCCTGGAGAAAGCCGACAGATTTGTGCTTCACTGCAAAGAATTTAAATGTTCCTTCTTTTTGAGTTACAGCTTTTAGTTCAAAAAATGTAATTTTTTTCCCTTTCTTTCTGGGTCAGTGATTGCTGAGTCGGAATTTGGGCTGATGAGTCTCTTGGGGGTTATTTTAACGTACTTAGAAAACCCTTCTGCTCTCAGTGCTGGGCCACAGGGAGTTGTCAGAGCACTGCACATTCCTGGGTCTGGGCTCCAGCAAAGCCAGCTCTGCAGTCCCACCATCAGCACTGGGACTGCAGAGATGTTTTGGAGCCTTTGTTCCAGATGTGCAGCCCAGCTGTGTGTCCCAAATAAACTGATTACTCCTACAAAATATCTCCCCTTTTTTTTTGTTGTCTTTCTGGCTCTCCTTCTCCAAGTGCTCAGGCGATACACCCAGCACACAGGAACAATGGGAAATAGTCCAGAGGTTGAGATTTTGGGTCCTGCACTTGAGGCAGTTGTTTGATGCAAGATCCCCGGGGTGGCTTGTGCTGAACAGCTCAGCTTCAGCTGGTTTTGTGCAGGGAAGCAAGGACAGTGGCTCCCAGCAGGTCCTTTCTTGCTGCTCTGCAAGAACTGGGTAGGGAGGGATGGGATGTGCCTTCTCCAGGCCATCCCAAGGGAAATACCCAGAGAGATGCTGCTCCACACCTTTGGGATGGGATAGAAGGCATTACGTGACTGGTCTGATAAGAAATCCACGTTTTGTGAAGCTTAGGCTGAACCCCCTGTAGCACAAGTATAATTTCCATACAAATGGCATCTTTTGCTCTGGGGTTAAACGTTTGCTGGGGTTATCAGATGAGGGATTCTTGTTCACAGCAGCTGCCTTGTGTTGCTCATAGGATTATATGCTTTGTTGCTTTTGCCTCGGAGATTATCTTTTCACAACAAATCTCAGGGCTGTGTCCATCAAGGTGGATCTTTACATAAAGCAGGTTTGTAAATCAGTTTGTTGGACACCTCCCCCGCAGAATTCACTATATGGGGGATGATGTTTATGAGATTAATAGTGACAGAAAAGGAAGTGTCTCCTATCCTGGTTTCCTGCAAATTCCCTGTGTGTGAGGTTCCTACCCAACTGTGAACCTAAACCCCCCCAAGTTCAGAGAACTGCTCTCAGTAAGTGTTGCCTGGATTTATTCCTGTGTGCTGTCTCTAAATACCAACTGCCTGGCCTTTGTCCCTGCAGGGTCGTGACTACTGTTCAGAGGAGGAGGATGTCACATAGTGCCAGCTCTGCGCTCGCCCCAGGAGCACCTCCAGTGTAAATAGATCCAACCCAGCCTTCTGGATACAACCTTTGGGACGTCTGCTCGAGTGAACAGCACTCCATAACAGAAGAAGACCATTTCCACATTATATGCTCCATTCAGTTACAGTGTTTCCTAATGAACACATGAGGAATATTGCTAAGAACTCGTAAGGAACTGTTTTTGTTGCTGCTAGTTAAAACTTGTTGCAACTTCTCACTTTTTTCTGTGTCCAGATACGCAGCAAATCCTTAAAAGTTAATCCAAAAGACGTTGTTGATTTTATTGAGGCTTCTGGCCTGTTTTCTATCAGATGAGGTAGTGTAATACCAAGCTTCCATAAGTGAACATCCAAGCATCTAAGAAACACCCCTGAGCTGTGTGTCCGTCCGTGTTGGGGCCAGAGTGCTTGTTAGTGCTGGTGATTCCAGGCTTTGGAGATGGGATGTTTTTGCCATGGCAGGCCTTGTTTCTCAGCTGAGAAGAAACTGAGAAACTATTATCCATTAAAAGCATGTTATCACTGAAATACTGGAAGCGATACAGGAGCAGGAACTTGTATTTTAAGAGGAAAAAAAGTTTCATTTAAAAGGTATCTTAATCAAGGACTAAGCTTGCAGTATTGGCTTTGCTGAGCACGAATGGGAGTGTGATCACAATCATTTTGAATCTCTTTTTTTCTAAGAAAATAAACATTTTACTGTTTTTATGTATTCTTGTCTTTTACCATTCCTACAACACGGTGTTTTAAGAGTCTGGGGACAAGGAAGACCAAACCTCTCCTCTGCCTTGATATGTCCTGTGGATCTGATCTCTTAAAGCAGCTCTGTGCCAACTGGGGGGATGTGTTGTGTGTCCTGTAGAGTTTATTTTTCCATATTAAATGGAGAGGATATTACCTTCTCAAAAGCAGATGTAATATTTTTAACAAATGCTGTCATGAGTTAAAGGAAAAAATACAGCTTTTGTATTTATTATTTCAAAGAAGATTGTTACCTGTGCTGATATTTCTTCCAGCTTTGATGCCATATGAGGGCAGGGTTTGCACTGCATCCAGTGGAGATGCTATGTCAGTGTAGTTTGCTGTCACTGTGTTGATTTCATTTGTGGGATGGGTGTGGACCAGACTGAGGGTGCATTAACAGCATCTCCTAGGATGTGGCTGACACTTGAGTGGGGCACTCAGCCCAAATATTGGCCCTTTTTCACTGGGCTTTCTGAAAATCAGATCCCTCTAAAGGATCTAAGCCCCTCAAAGATCACCACAGCTCTGCAAATCTCTAAGTTACTGCTGAATTTCTTGACTAAAGAGGTTTCCCTGAATGTTGGCTCTGAGTGGGGCTGGACAGTCCACATCAGAAGATTTCATTCCCCGTCAGTACTGCGCTGTACCTGGCATATCTCCAGAAACCCCCAGCTCCCTCTGCCGCCATCCCTGCACTGGATTTACCTTTGGCTTTTGGGGATGAGCACTGGGGACAGAACCGGCCGTTGCTCCTGAAGGGCTGGGTGTGAGCCCATGCAGCAGGAGCAGCTTTCCAAGCAGCAGCTGTGAGGCTGCAAATCAACCTGTTTCCTAAAGGTAGAAGCTATTTCTGAGCTCTGCAGGCTGCCCAGGCCTCTGGCTGCCTCAGCCTGAGCCCAGTGGTTGCTGAGTTGCAGGATTCAGACAAGCCAAGAGCTTCAACAGCTTCCCCTCTAAAAGCTCAGTGTCAGGGTCCAGCATATTCAGCTGTATCCTATTAATGGTCAAAACCCACCAGCCATCTCTGATTTCCCTAAATCCTTGCTCATTTGAGCAGCTGCATTGGGCAGGCAGCCCCTCCCAAATATCCTGACCTCCCTGGAGACAAAGTTTCTCTGCCTCCTTCCCATCACATTGCTGCTCCTGGGGCTGTGGCACCTCTCAGTGCTACGGAGCCATTGGGTTTTGTGATGAATTCTTCAAGGTGATGTCTCTCTCCTCCTGGATATGATTTTTTTCCATAATTTATGCCAGCTCTTGAGCAGGTGACTACGCTTAAGAGAGTCGAGAGACTGTGCATTTCAATTATTTAAAACACTTTAATTAATAAAGAGTCCTGGGGCTTGTTCCCACAAACCCTTCTCTGCAAAGCACTTTGGAAAGCTTTCACAGTAGTGCAGGAGTGATGGGGTTGGGTCTGTTGTTTTGAAATGCTTCCTTATCCAGGTGCTGAGCATCTTGTGTGTAAATGTCCCACGCTAACACTGTGCTAGACACATGGTGGTCTTTCTTTCAGCTACCTCTTAGTTTTAATAATTCTTGTATTTAATATTTTCCTTGCTGCTGCTGTTGGTACTGGAGACCTGTGCTTCAGTGGACCTTTTGTGAGAGAGGAGAAGCGATTCCCATCTTACCTGTGCTTGTATTCCAACCAGCAGCAGGTGCTTGACTTCTGGATGAGTTCCAGCCTCCCTGCTGGACCTGTAGATGGCAATATCTGTGAAGGCCTGGGTAGGCTGTGGTGCTGCTGGCTGGGAGGCACTAGGGTGGGCAGGAGGTTTGGAACCTGCTGGGATTCTTCCACCTTTGCAAAATCCTGGCAGATTTTGTTAGAAGTCTAAATATATATGGCAGCTGAAGGTCTGTAATAATACAAGCAGATTACTCTGGCTGAAAATGCATCTCTCCTTGGAGCTCTACCTCCCCATTGCTTTGCTCTGCTCAAATACATTCAGCAGTGTGGAAAAGAGGAGGCTGGGAAGAGGAGAACTTGCTCCTATCTGGTATGCTGTGCTTGCCTGTAAATGGGATTTTCAAGGTTCATTTCAAAGTGCCAGGGAAGTGATTTGATGCCCAAGCTTCTCTTTAGGAAGCTGATTCAGTATTTCCTGAGCTCCACATCATATTCTGGGATCTTGGGGAAAACTGTGGTGAAGGGGTTTTGTAATCAACCTTCTTCCCTTGAAGTGCTTTCTCCTTTGTCCAGAGCCCTTTGAGTGGTGCTGGTTTTCCTCCTTGGAGCCTGCCCCAAGCATTGGGAGGGGAACTGGGGAGCTGCTGCCCACCCCAGGCCCAGCCTTGGGCTGGGTTGTATCTCTTTACTTACTGGGAGTTCTACTTCACCTGTGCCCCCTCCCAGCCCCTTCCACCCCCCAGTTAACATTGATTTCTTCCCTTGCATTCAGTCAGAGGTTTGGTTCTTTTGAATTAGGTCTCCCTGCCAGGATCCAGCAGGATCTCTGTGTCCTCCCCTGCCACAAGGCCTTTGTGGCCACGGATGGGCCACACAGCTCCAGGCTGGCTCACCTCTCCATGCTCTTGTAAACAGCAGGAGCAGCAGTGCTTTAACAATCCCAGGATTTTTTGTGGTGTGCCTCTTTCTTGGTGTAAGAACACCCCGGCTGATGACTGGCCCCAGAGTACAAGAGGATTTAAACTCTGGGTGATGGGACGGGAGCGAAGGGGCCCATGAAGCACCAGGGAGATGTGTTTGAGCTCGGAAGACATCGCTGTCATCGCATGGGAACGGGCCTGGAGATAAATATCCTGTTCTCAGCTATTTCAGTTTTACCAGGTCTGTAAAACAGTAATTTCCTGTCACTTTCATTTGGAGTTAGCAATGACTCAACTCCAGATCAGCCTGGCTGACACTCCAGACCTTCAGGATAGGAGAGGCTGGGTGATGTGTGTGTCTGTCAAAGAGCAAATGTCATGTGGGCTTTGCACAAAAAGGGTGGTTTCCAGTTCCACCGTGGTGGTGGGACCCTGGCACAGGGTGCTCAGAGAAGCTGTGACTGCCCCTGGATCCCTGGAAGTGTCCAAGGCCAGGCTGGACAGGGCTTGGAGCCAGCTGGGCTAGTGGAAGGCCCATGGCAGGAGGGAACATTGTTCCAGGTTGCCCATGGAACAAGATGATTCTTAAGGTCCTTTCCAGTCCAAACCATTCTGGGATTCCATGGCTATAAAAGCAGTGCCCTGGCTCAGGTCCTTTTTGGCTGCTAGGGAGTCTAAGCAACATCCCTGTGCTAAAGAAGCTTTTACCTGTCTGGGGCAGCCCCAGCCCAGGGGGTAAGTACTGAAGTAATGGCACTTGCACTCTGGAAAATCAAAAGCTTTGATTTCAGCCAAGGTCACTGTGTGGTACCAGCAGTTTTTAGGGTGTTCACTGAGAAAGCACAGATTTGTGGCACTTACGCCAGTGTAGTTTTATGGAAGATGCTTTTGGGAGAACTGAACACTTCAAGACCCTGCTTTGGGTCCTGGTGCTGCTGGGCACCTCTCCTTTTTCAGGCTGAAATCTCTCTCTGTTTAGTTTAATTCTGTAGGAGTTCGGGGAAGAGGAGACAAGAAATGCAGGGATGGCTTTGGAAGGGCACCTTATTTGCTTGTTGTTGGGGAGATCAGACATCCAAAAAGCTGGGTAAGCCCCGAGTGAAATTCCTATTATTGTTACTGTGCTGTTGTGGCAAAGGGAAAGAAGCCCCAAGCTCAGGGTACTTCAGGATGAGAAAGTTGACAGAATTCAAAGATGTTCATGTCTTTGCTTTATAAAAAAATCATATTATTTTCTTTCAATTTAGCTGCTAACATCTACCCATAACATCCAGGGAAATGCTCACTTTGAGTTTGAAGATGGGAGAGTCACCATCATCATCCTCAGGATCATCATCTTTGTCATCAACACGTGTGGGACTGTGAATC
The DNA here is from genome assembly GCF_031753505.1 of Anomalospiza imberbis. Classification (NCBI taxonomy): domain Eukaryota; kingdom Metazoa; phylum Chordata; class Aves; order Passeriformes; family Viduidae; genus Anomalospiza; species Anomalospiza imberbis. The sequence continues at coordinate 7,312,739 of NC_089689.1, read as the reverse complement.
TCCTTCATAGAAGCCAACTCCAACACCAGCATCATGGACACCCATGGCAGCAAATGGAGAAGCCTGTGATTCTTCCCTCTTGAAATGACTCCCTTTCTCCATCCCACTGCTCTGACATCCCAGATGGAGCCTGGCCCTGGAACAACCGTCCTTCATCCCTGCAGAACAGCCCCTGCTAAAGCCTTCCAGGTGCGAGTTCAACAGAAAATGTATATATTTAATTCTTCTAATAAATCTGTATATTAAATTTTGAGACAAAAAGTTCTCAAGAGCAGTTGCTGTGAGAAGCTAGAAAGCTCCGTGTGGGAACAGAGCATATTCCTGGGGTTTTGGCATTCTGCTTTTGTGTCTATTAATAATCCCCCGGAGTGAGTCATATGGAGCTGCATTTATTCACTGACTCGGAGAGAGCTGCTACCCAAAATAGCAGCTCTGTAATTTTTTATGATGCTGTAATGCCAGCGCAGTGAAGATTGACATCATTTGAGGGAGATGCTCCAGCCTGGCAGGCAGAGAACCCGTGTCCGGCCCCACAAGGAACGTGGAGAGCCACGTGCTCCATTACATAAAAGCACCGGAGAGCCAGCACGGGGCGGAGATGCCTTTTCTGTCCTCACCTGAGCATCTTTTCCCCAGATTTTCCCCCATTTTTAGGTCTTTCTAAGCATTCTCTGCTCATTTTCTTCAATCATGAAGAGCACGGGGCAGAGGATGATGAGGAAATGGCTTTTGCTGCAGGGAGGAGCCTCAAGCACGTCTCAAACCATCAACCTACTGCCAGGACGTCCATAGGGAAATCTTGAAATGCATCGAATTCAGCATCACCGGCTCATCCTTTTTCTCACCCACATTGCTGCTCTGTGTCCCTTCCTGAACCCCTGAGCGTCCCCTGGGCCAAGGCCTGTGCCCAAAATCCACCAGCTCCTTCCCAGCCCCGTGTTCCCGACTGATGGCAGCCCCAGGCAAAGGGCAGAGAAGCGCTGGGGTAGGGTTTGGGCTGGGTTTTTAAGGATGGATCTGGATTTCTGGATGGCTTCTCATTCTCTGCCCTGCACTGCTGCCATCAGGTCTGTCCTGGAGTGGCAGTCAGTGGAGCATCTGAGATATCCTGGGGTGGCCCTGCTGCTCCCCAAAAACACCTGTGGGTGCCACACAGGCTTTTTTTTTGGCACAATCTGGCTAAAATTCCTCTGCAGGAGCCCCAGCCCATCACTCTGCACTCTCCACCCAAAGCATTAGGAAAGATGAATTTGCCTGTGCTGGGCATGAATAGCCTGGGTGAACTTTTGCAGGTCAGTAGTGTTTTATAGGCTCCATTCCAGCTGAAATGTTTGTTAACAGTTACCTTTTCACGGAGCACTTGGGGAGAAAATGGAACTCCTGCCACAGCAGCCTTGAGCCAGTGTGACTGATGGGATGAGCAGCAGCTGTGGCTGAATTTCAGTCAGAGCAGCTTCACCCTTTGGGTGAAGGGTGTCACACCTCTGGGTGACCTGCATGGAAAATGGAAATGTGAAAATTGAGCTACAGGCCCTCAATACAACCACTGGCATAAATTAATAAATATAGTTTTAATAGGGGTGAGGACTTGGGTGTGCCTTGTTTCTCAAAGGGGGCAGAAAGGGCCTTTGCTCCAAAATACTCCAGTCCCTAAGCCCTGATGTTAAGCCCAGAAACAGGAGGCTGAAGGAATTTAGCACTTCCCTAGCAAGGCTGGCAGTGCTTTCTACTTCATTTCATAAACACTGCTCAGCACTTGAACAAGGACTTGGATTTAGGACTCCTGCATCTTAATCCTAACTTTCAGAGAGGAAAAATTTACAGGAATAGAGGTGGTGGAGGAGAGCTCCTAACAGAGGATGAGGGATACACGCCTCTAAGACCCACCTCGTCAGGCCCCAGTGAGACCTGGTTTTTTCATTCTAAATAAAACAGATGCAGCAGTCAAAATGAACTTTTGAGGGTCTAGCTTCTGGATTTTAAACGTAAAACAATAATGCCCAAGTCAGAAAAGAGAGGTTAAAATAGTCCCATTAGATCTGGTTGCTGAGAGCCTGTCCAGTTTCAGTTCTAGACTGAAAAGGTGGTGTTTTGGTTATTACAATACCTCTGGGTTCAGCCAACTTCCCAGGGAAAAACTCCAGGCTTCTCCAGGGTGGCTCCAGCACCGAGGCTGCCAATGAAGGACTGGTGTGACTGCCTAGCTGTAAGTGACAGCCAACAGCAATGCAGAAATGAGCATCGGTTCAGCACAGCTTGACCAGAATATTTACATTTTATTAAATCTTTACAATCAGCAGTTATAATCAAGTACACAATTATGTACATGGATTATGTACATTTTAGCCCAGACTTTTACATCACAGTACATAGTTGCCCTTAGAAATATTGGGTACACTTGTCACCAGAGAGTAAAACCCAACAATAGTATTACAGCACCTGTTATTAGACATCTTCCATAAGAAAATATACGGCTGTAAATTGGTCTGGCTAAAAAAAAAAAAAACCAAAAAAAAAAAAACCAAAAAAACCAAAAGTCTTATAAAATCTGAACATACAATTTTCATTCACAGAATGGTTTGTTGTCTATGTTCTGACTGATGCCTGTTGCATAAGATGTCCTGTTTTTCACTCTCAACACACACTCATTGGTGCCTACTCAGGGACATTGGCAGGAAGAGGAGAACCAGAGCTGGGCTCATTCTCAAACTTCATTAAGAAACAATAAATGTAAACAATTAAGATTCCTTTAAGATCAAATGAGAAATTAATTGGCTGATCTGAATTACATGGCATGGAATAAGTGCTAGTTGCAGCTGGGATTCCTGAATTCTTCGGTGTTCAATACCATACAAAGAAATGTACAATGCTATACACTAAGGGTGATTCCTGATTAATGATGAGCAATATTCCATATGCAGGGAGCAGACTTCCAAACATTTGGGAAGAACACTCTTTCCCCTTTCCAAAAGGGTTTTTCTTTTTGATGAATACATTCTTTTTGCTTTTTAAGATGATAGTAACAGAAAACTTAACTTTTTCCAGAATGATATAAACACGTTAAACTAAAGCCTATGTCCTCATAAGGAAATACAAAGTGAAAATAACCTGAATAACACCGTCCCCCCAATTTAATCCTCTTGCCCAAAAGGTCAACCTTGCCTGATTCAATTCTGTAAACAAAGCTATGGCTCTGGTGATGGTTTCAAAGGTGAAGCAGAACTAAATGAAACAAAAACCACTTCAAAAGGAAGGAGGAAACAGTAATCTGAGGTAGGCCACCACCAAAATGCTGCCCCCTAAATCCATATGGAGTTCTGGGATCCCTGAAAGGTAATGCCTGCTGCTCTAATAACAGGTGGAGAAAGCAGTTACTAAAAATGAGCTGGTGATGGCAAGGAAAGTTAACCTTTTAATAAAATTTGACATCTACACCTAAATCGGCAAGTAAAAAAAAAAAGAAAACCTTTAGCTGCTATATTGAGATAGTAATGACCAGAGGCCTCTAGGATATAAAAATAACTCTATTTCCACCAAAAGAGCTACCAAGAAGGAAGATTATGTCCATGACAAAAAGCATGGGAACAAAGATGCTCCTTTTGTGGCACTGAGCACTGTCAGATCAACGCAATTCTCTGAGTGAAACCGTTTGATCTGCACCTCATGGTTTGATCCTGCACTTGGCCCTGTCCTGGCACTCCCAGGGCTCCAAGGAACCAAGGACACTTACAAGGCTCCCCTGGTCAAATGCCTTCTATGAACTCACGTGAACTCATGTAACAAAACCCATGAATAAAAACATTCCCAACTGAAAACTCTCAGCTGCTTCAAGTCCAAGCCTCCAAACAGTTACGTGTGCAAAGGAATGACAACTCCATTTAAAAGCTAATTTCTTTCAAAGGACACTTATTGACTATTCCTCCTCAAATTCCCTCCTACCCTGGTGATTTAAAGTTCTGGATGACATTTAGATGGACTGCCATGCTCTCAAAAGGTGCCTGTGCATTCTGAGACTTTTGAAAGCAAGTGTGGCTGAGTACATGGATCCAACATGCCTGGGATTGCTCTGCTCACTGTACAGAGTATAAATACAGAGTATGGCTGTGCTAATTAACAGTTGCATATTCAGCACGTGTCATTTTACCAGCTAAATCAAAGGTGCAGTCCAGAGTGGGGCTTCCTGTTTATTTACTCCATTGCAATGATGAACATAAACCTGCATTTTTAGCCTGGTGCAGCATATAGGCAGTGTTCATTTAGTCTTTAATATAAAACCATTTTTGGAACCACAATTCACTAAAAGCAGTTTATATAAATCAAGTTAATTGGTTTTTGGCAGTTTCTTTGGACACAGTCAAAATAACTCTATGTTGTTTAAACTTCCTCATTTTTTACTTAGATATAATGTGGATAACAAATCTGGACTCCCACTTACCTGTAACAAACTCCAGAGCCTGGCTTAACACCCCTGGACTCTGAACTATCAACCCAACAGCCAGAATTGTTGCTCTTCCTCACTGGCCCTGGCCTCCCTGCTGAAACACCACATACACAAGCTGTATATAAAAAGAACAATGGAGTCAAGCTGTTGAAGTCAAACTCGTTGAAATAGGTTTGTTACAGCTGATGGAGCTGTGTCCTTTCAGAGACTGTTTCAGATTTTGGGCAGACTGGAGTTTTTCCACCTGGGAGGCCAAGGGAAACACCTGGGACTCAACACCTGCCTTTTCTGCTTCCCCTCAGCCTCCAGCAGGACCTTCCCACACCTTCTCCTAGTGGCCCCATGGCTGGCCCAGCCTCCCTGACAGGACCTGCTCAAACTCTGCCTTTGGTTTGTACAATTCCTCCAGCTGGAGAGCAGGAGGGGAACTCGCAGATCCCCCTGTGGTTCCTCTTGGTAAGGGGTGCAAGGAGTGATGAGCAGCACTGTGATATGTCAGACAAAACCAGACTGCTTCCAGCTGTGCAAACACCTGGAAACAATTCCCCTGCTGCTGTAAGGAAGGCTTTCAGCTGGGGAGGGGTGGGTGCCCCATCAAGAACCAGTCCATGGTCTGTCACCCCACCCTACTCAACTGCTTCCCAGAGCCCCAGGAGGCCCCTCAGAGCCTGGAAGGCATGAGTCAGGCTTGTCCCTACCTGAGGCACAGCACCAGCCAGGGGGCCACACAAATACTTCGATTGCACGTTCCCATTTTTAAACAGGAAAAATTAAAACATACAAAGAGCCTGTGCTGGAATTCTGTGTTGTTTTCCAGGTGACACCTGGTTTCTCATCCCAATACTGTATATGTTTTCTTGGATATCAGGGCCTCACTTCTACCCAAAGAGGTCTCCACTTGTTTATTAACAAATAAGTTATTATTACAAGTCATAGCTCATCCTTTTCCATCATTTCAAATGCTTCTATATCTTCATTCCAGTCTGCTAATATGGATTCCATAGGCTGCACTTTACTATCCCAGTGAGCTTTGGAACTGGCCTCTGTCTGGGTGTTTTGTTCCTGAGGCTGGCTGTCCCCTGGTGTACATGCTGGCTCCGGAGCACCGGCCTCTGCAGGTCCAGAGGCGTGGGGATCCTGATCTGCCATGGAAACACTGGCACTGGCTGCACTGGCAGGAGACAAAGGGTCAGGGTCACCAACAGCAGAGCTCTCTCCTCCTCCTTCGGGCTCCTCACTGACTGCTCCAGCATCCTGAGATTCTGAAGGAGCTTCCTCTGAATTTGGTTTGTGTGAATCATTTTCAGATGATTTCTGGTCCATATTCTCCATTTCCAAGTCTTTGAAAGGGAAGGAAAAAAGAAAAAAAAAGTTAAAACAACTGCAGGAATGCAACATTTTATTATGTATTCTAAAATCAAGGTCACTTCCCTTGACCTTATTTCTTCAAGGAAGAGCAGACTTTCCAATGATATGAAAACTTAATGGCACTGAGGAATGTATTTTACAGAGGGATAGGAGGGAAGCCTTTTAAACACATTTTAAATGAGGGCAAACAATACAATTGAGGCTCATTTTGGTTCCTCAAACTTCAGGAGTGACTTGTGGGTCAGTGCCAGTTACCCTCCTTCAGCCTTAAGCAAATATCCACTGCGTGCACTGAACTTCAATGCTGGATTTTAAAGCACTCCCAGATCCACCAGGATCCCACATCTGAGCACACAGGAGTTGGACAGAGTTTCCTAAGTTTACTGAACTGTGCATTTGAGAGAGCCAAAGCCAGAGCTTCCCCACTCAAAGCAAGTAACACCCGTCTCCCACGTCCTGGCTTAGCTCCCAACAACTGCCCAATTTAATCATGCAGATTTCTCTGGGTTTGATGTTTACAGCTATAAGCAGGACACTGATATTTCAGGGTTTTTAGGGAATTTAACTGCACATGCCACTGTTGACATGGGATACTTACTGCTATCAATAATGTAGTTTGGAATCATTTTACCTTTAAAGATTGTTGCTGGGATTCCAAACGGAAGCATGAGGAGGGGGAAGAAGCAGATATGGATTACAAACTCTCAAAGGCAGAGCTATCCTGTATCTAGCATTTTGTCAGAGCACTTAGCATGGTTATAAACAGGAGGGATTCATAAGTTAGGAGCAAACAAAACAAGATTTTGGCATATTCCCTTTGCAAATAGGCTGATTTTTTAGATACTTGTTCTTACCTACTCTGCTTGGACACAGCAGTGCTACAAGGAAGGCTTACAAGAGGAAAATCTGGAATTTTCTGCTGCATTCAAACATTTCAACTGGGAGTGTATTAGCTTGCAATTTTCTTGCTTTATACAAGAACACCCACGGAACATCTGAGGTCAGCAGCCTTATTTCTCATGTTAACCACTTCTCCTTAGATAGGCAAAACAGTTCTAGCACTTGTCTCTCTCCTTTTGAGTCCCAGGAATGTCACTGGGGATCTTGGTGAGGGAGAGATGCTCACAATGTAGGGCACTGGAAACACGCTGTTCCTGATGCTACTTCAAAGCAGCTGATGACAAAAAGGGTTCAAAAGGAATCCAAAAGACTGGATTTTCTCATAAGCCAAAGTGACATTTAGGAACAGCATTTCGGGATATTACCTTGTGGGGGGAGTGAAAATCAATGATATCTCTCAGATAATGTCTTGCTTAATAAAAAACTAATTCCAGTGTCAAACAGAAAACCACAGCACCTCCGGGCTGCAGTGCAAATCATTCCTGTCCATTTTCCACGGTGCCATAGCATAGATGGGAGCTAGATTTACATAAATCACCTCAAACCGTACCTCTGTCTTTTGCTTTATCAGAAAGAAGCACCTCCACAGCCTCATACTCCCGAATGGCATCCAGGATGATGTTCCCTTCCTTGTTGAAGAGGAAGAGCATGGGAATGGTGATGTCATCTGTGTTCTTGCCATCCCCAGCCATTTGGAAGAGAGGGGCTGTGTCACTGCTGCTGCCCTCGTTGTCATCTAGGCAGAGCATACCAGAGGAAGGGCAAACTTCCCATTAGATCAGCTGAACTCGGAACAGCCTCCCCTGCCCAGTCACTTCACAGCAAACCCCAACTTGGTGTGTTTTCCTCCACTTTTCATTTCTATCCCCATTCTTCCTCAGCACTTAGTACTGACAGCACCCTGCAGTCCTTAAAGTAACAACTTGTAGTCTGCAAAAACACTGACAACCCCTCATCCCAATTTGTGTCTGCACAGAACCAGACAACCCCCAAACATCTCTTCATCTTCTGAAAGCACATTTGCTGTGCTTCTCAGCTTAAAACTTGTCAGCTTTCCTGTATCTTCAAATCTGTAAAATTAGGTTACATTTACACAAATTAAGAACTTGGAATTGTAATTACCAATGACAATGCCTCCTATTGCTCCCGCTTTCTGAATGTTTCGTGCCTTTTCAGCAAACATGCACTGGCCTCTTTGCATCAAAGCAATTTTCTCTTTCACTGCCTCAGGATTAGTGATCTCTGAGCATCCATTATATGGCTTAATGGTTGCAACGAATCCTCTTGTCTGTTTGGAAAAAACAAAAATAAAGAGAGAATTAGAGCACTGTGGTCATGCTTGTGAAAGATTCCCACGTATTTTTGTTCCTTCAGTCATTCTACTGCATTTAGTGTGGTCTTGTGTCAGTGCAGACAATCTGTGCCCTGCACCTGGAGCTCTAGAAGCAAAGAATGACTGAATGAAAACCTAATTCTCATGATCAGTGTGGTTTGTCTACACCTGGGAAGTGATGTTTCTGGAAATTTTTCTCCTGTGAACTGCTAGTCTGGAACTCCTCTTTGGGGCTGCAACATGGGTTTTCCTCATGCTTCCCATAGAGACCCCCACCTCTGAGGACTGCCCTCTTCCATCTACATAGAACCTTCTAGAAAAGCTTTTGTTAGAACAACTTGCTCTAACTCTAAAAAGCTTCTGCCAGCTCCTGGATGACATGGGAGGGAAACTTCCCCTAAATCACCATCTCCTTAGCTGTGCACTGCAGACTGGATAAGCTTGCTTTGCAACTCATGCTGTGCATGTGTTTTAAATCCCAAACCATGGCTGATGACTCAGGAGCACAGACAGATAAGTCACTCATCCCCACGACTGTCACTGTCACCACTGGGCCCTGTCATTTTAACCACTGTAATTAACTGATCACCTGGAGGATCAGCTGGATGCCCTCAAACAACAGCAGTACTGTAAAGCTGAGGCTTGTGCAACAGGGAAAGGAACAGACACACCCACATCTCACATACCCCTGCTTTGTGTTTGGACAAGTCCATCCCAAACTGTGCTGGCCCAGCAGTCAAGACTACCCTGCCAAAGAAGGGATGGGAAACAATCTGGACAGCACGAGGAGGGAGCTGCTGCTCCTTCTGCTGCTGGCTGGAGAGTTCAATCATTTCCTGCATGAACCGCAAGCCATCCTCAGCATCCAGGGAACTTGCTGCCTGCAGAGAAAAGAATAAGTAAGCAATTTTATCTTAAATGTTTGAGGAATTTGGGGGAAAAGAAACTCAAGTTGTGTTTGCTTGGACCACTGCTACAAAGACTTTAACACACAGGGTGGATGCTCACTTCCACTCATGCATCATTTCACAAAAGGTTTAGCACCTGCACCACCCAGGAAACTGAAAATATACAAATATATACACTTCATAAAGAGATGGAACTATCTCACAGAAATATATACACTTCATAAAGAGATGGAACTATCTCACACTGAAAGCAGTGTTTTCAGCCAAGATGCTGTTGGCTACATCACTTCAACCTGATGTGCAGGTTGCAGCCTCTACCTAATTTGGTGGAAGATTAGTTAGAAGTGTTGCTGAGGCAAAAGATTAACAAGCATCAGCCTGCTAAATATAGCTACAATATCCAGCTCATGTGCCTCCTTCCACAGGGTGGTGTCCCTCCTGAAGCTCCAGGTGTCAAGTATCATTGCTAGGAGGACTTTACTGAGAGCTCTAAAAAACAAAATCCTGCCAGGTTGTCTTACTTGCACTGCGTGCTGCACTAGTTGTACTCGTCCATCTTTCAGATGGATCAAACTGACTCCCATCTTCTTCAGGATCTCCAAGTGCTCAGGATTACTGGCCATGAAATCTCTGGCTCTCAGTGGTGGTTTTGGTCCACTTCCCAAACTCTCTTCTCTGCCAAAAGACATCAGAGATGAAAACTTTAAAAATCAGATTATCTTTGAAACAGAACTCTGATGTTATTCCTGCCATCACAAGATTGGAATTCTTGGTACACTGAGTGCAACCTTTAGTGGAATGCAACTTCCCAATCAAGTTATCTTTTTAAAAAAGTTGTCTATATAATCAATAATTTTATAGTGCAAAACCTCCCTCCCAAGTATTGATAACAAAACTGCCATATACTTTCTCTGCATTATTGCAACACTGACCAGTTTGCCCCATACAGTTCCAACTCAGTTTTATTCATTAAATACAAATATAGAAGAGGTGGTCAGGAGGACAAACTTCTTCAGCCTTAACACTGCCCTAAATTCCTCAAAATGGGTGCAGTTATGTGTGGCAGCCTGATTTCCTTACTACAAAGAAGACTTTCAGAATTGTTCAGGAGACTGCAGAAATTAATTTTACAAATCAGAGACACACACTTCCTACAATAACTCCAAGTGGGAGCTGCAGCCAAGCTATGCAGCTCATTCAGCTCTTTTTGCTTTGAAAGACTTGCAAATTCCAGCTGGAAACAAACTAAGTCTTGCTGAGAGAAATCCAAAGCGATTTTTCCTGTGACCAGGAATTATCCCTTTGGCCCATCCCAAAAAGACTGCCAGCTCCAGCACACCTCATGCTTCTTCCCTGCAGAGCAGACCCAGTTCCAGTCAGCCCTGTGCTAACAAAAAGAGGAAATATCCATCTTACGTTCTGGAAATGCCCCGGGGACAGCTCTTATCCACCACATTCTTCAGAGGCTCCCGGATGCTTTGGGCAAACATGGGGTCATTTGGGAAGAGGATCTGGGTGTTGGGACAGGTCCAGTCAAAGTTGCTGTCGTCCAACTCGGTGTACTCTGTGCTCTAAAATCAAAGACACAGAGTAAAAAGAAAATGCAGGTTTTATTTTTACATAAAGAACATCAACAGATAATCCTAACTTAAGTAATCTGTGTTCTGGGGACATGTGGCAGCTGAGTGCAAAAGAGGGGAGTCAGTGCACTGCAACCCCTTGGACAGATGAATACAAAACTCATTCTAATTTATCATTTAATAAATTTATATACAGTTTCTAGATTTTTTTTTTTTCAGAAACAGCTAATCCTCTGCTGGCAGACAGTACTTCTTAAGCCTGCTCATGACAAAGCCAGTGCCCTGTATTTTATGTGCTGGACAAGTAAAGGGAGTAGTTCTGGTTTCACCGGATATCGGCTTTACAGCGAGAGACCAGCTGCAGGCTTTAGGTCATTCTTACTAAAAATTTCACATCTTTTCATGTGAACAAAAGATTCTCTTCCTCAGGAGCCACACAGACTTGCAAGTCTGGACGAGCAAGGATGAATCTCTATATAACTCAAACAATTTCTATTTTCAGGAAAGATGGCAGAGTGAACATCTGCACAAATTGCTGGTTTGTAACATGTGAAACATGTCTGGTGGTTTGGAGCCACATTTAGCATGTCCTTAGCTTAGCAAATAACTGGCTATAGATAACTGGCAAGCTCATTTCATAACCCATAAAAATTAATGTAGTATTTATCCACCTAAAAAGACTCATCCCTCCTTTTGCAACATATTGGCCAATGAAAAATCAAGTATTTAAAGGCTCCCTAAAACCCAAGGGCTAAAGGGCTGTAACTAAGACATGACCTTTCTCATTTATGAGAGCAAACACAAACAGGATGTTGGGTTGATAGTACCAAGCATCTCTCTCACAGTTTGTTTTAACAGCACTGTATTTATGTTAAAAATCATTTACACATTCCATCTGTTCAGATAAAATTCCATAAAAGAGGAACACCCAACGTCACAGCCTTTCAGCCACCTGACACCATTTTCAATGGGTTTTGCTAACTTGGATTATGCCCATTTGCAGCTTTGACTCAAAGATCTTAAAGAACTGCATTTGAGCAATTTATTCTATCCTCTCTACTGGCCTTTCACTAACATTTGCAGCTCTCAATAGAACAAACCAAGTTAGGCCAGCACTTAAAACAGCACCAGCTGTGGGAACCCTGCCTGTCTCAAAGGTGTTAAATTCTTATATTGGGAACAAAAGATACATAAAATGCTCCTTCAGACCCTTCAGAAAACTTCTTGCTTAGTTCAGAAAACAGCCTGTTTCCAAAACTCAAAGAGGAAAGGTAAATTCTCAGGGAAGGAACATTTCAGAGAGGGTGTGGGATTTCCACCCTGAAGGAACATTTAACACCAAACCCATGACCCATTAAAACATAACCAGTGTTTGACATTAAGATCAAATAACTAAAATTTTGTCACTACCTACGCTAAAGTCCATCAAACAGTGATTTTTTCAGGATACATGGCTTGACACACAATAGAAGCCTTTTCCTCTGATCCAGGCATTATTCTAAAACTCTTAGAAAATGTTAAAAATAGAGGCACAAATAAGGGAATTTGTGTCCTTGATGTTTTCTCTTTCTCTTCTTCCTTCTTCATACTGCCTTACAGACAAATGATGTCACCTTATTGACCACAAAAATCAAAAAAAAGTGAGCATTTCTGATGCTTCATGGCAGAGCTCCATTACTCCAGGTTATTCTGGAAAGTTAAGTAATAGATAAACCTACAACTGTTCTCATATTTATGCAATAGGTGCCTACTGCATGGACTAAAGTGATTGAACATCCCTAATCTGTCTGCAGCTGTATCTTATCAAATTAACTCCACAGATGTCTCAAAAAACCTCTCAAAATTTGTTCACAAGAACAAATTAGGTTTTAGAAAAAATAATAAAAAATAAAGATGGGGACAAAATATCCTACTGTGTTATCTTCCAGTTTATACAAAAGTGGAGAATGATTTTCTTTTTAAATCTTGCTAATAATTCCTATCTTTTATCTCAAGGTTCAGCAGTGCAGAATAAAGTCATTATCCCTACTCTTGTGACTGCACTGTTAATATGATGAAATAGTGTCTATTAAACAATGTGTTCAACTGGTGCACTTCCTCAAACTATGATCTTTCCTGATTTTATTTCCATTTCCCCTCAAAAAAAGCAAGTGTACCACAGAAACTGATTTAGACTGCAGCTGTTACATACTGAATTTTTTTTAGAGATGGTTTGGTTTGTAGTGGAGAGCCAGAGTGGCAACAGATGAGCTTCTGTAGTGAAGATATAATCTTCAATGTCAAAAATCATGTCCTCCTTATCAGCAAACAGCAGGTACAGATATTTAAACATCTCGGCCAGGAAGAAAGAGTCCATCCTGTGGAGAAAAAGGAGCTGTCCTTTAGGGAGATCTCATTTCTAGAACAACAGTAAAATAAATACTGCTAGTTCTCCATCTCTGAAGACTTAATGACTATTACTGGTGGACATAATTCCATTAGCATTCCTTCTGCTTGGAAGAAGCTATGTTTGGAGGGAAATGATTCAGCATATTCAGTACAAAAGAGTATTACAGAAAAAGCAAATGAACCTCCTGATAAACTTACAGATTTGAAGCATATTTAGCTTGAACGTAATTCATCTATTGCTTTCAGACAAATGCAAGGTTATTAAACTGAAATGATTCTTCTAGAGCACCCTATAACCCTACTGAAACAGTGCACAGATTGTTTCAATGCACTTACAGTTCAATACAAATACAAACAGGAAATTCAACACTTGGTTATCAGACCGAAGACAGACAGCTCCTCAAATCTCAATGAATTCAATTACACAGGGAAATTCGATTTTTTTCTATATTTTTCTATTTTAAAAAATAATCGTGCAAACTTTACCTGTCTTCATGACTTCCTGTCCGAACATCCTTCATTGCAGCAAACCCACAGGGAACTCTGGCATACTTGTTCAAGTTTTCAATGAGGGTTTTTCCTACTTCTAGGTAGTAAGGGTCTCCTGTAGCCTATGAAACAAAACAAAACAAAAAAAAATTTATACCAATTACATCTTGTTTATATCCCAAAGTGGCTCCAGTGGATAAGTTAAGCTGGAGATATGCTACTCAATTCTGTATTGAAATAAAACAGCAACAAAACTCTAGGTGCAAGAAAAAGTGCTCAAAGGTCAGAGGAGTGAATGTACCTTATACAAGAAGTAGGTGCTTTCAGCAAATTCAGGCCTCAGAGGATGCTGAGCCCAGTGAACTCTGAAGTCTGTTGTGAATGCCTGAGGATGAAAAAGAACAGACAAAAAGAAATGCAGAATTGCAAACCAAACACAGGTTTATTTGAATTCTATGTTTACTGTATAACCAGCCCAGCTTTAATAAACACCATTTTTGCAAACATACCTACCACCTGACACCTCCAGTGCAGTCAAGTGTCACTGCACACTGACAGATGGTTAAGCAGCTGTTTCTAAATTAATACCACAGGCTAGCAGTCAGATATCTAAAAATTTCCTAGTCTATCTACTCACTCTTAATGTCCACTGGGAAAAGCCACTTCTGCCGTATATTCACTACTATTTCATACCAAGGTTTAAACCAAGTCTTTGCTTAGGGGATGGTCTGTTGGCTTAAATACAACTACCTGACCTTTTAAAGTTTCCTTCATAAGTACAAAACACAAAAAAAAAAAAAAAAAAAAAAAAAACCAACGAAGAGACAAGTTACACCATTTTAACAGCCCTCAAAAAAAAAAAAAAGTCATTCCAGTGCTCAGCATTCTTTGCTCTCAATAACCACACTAGGTGAATGTGATGTAAATTAAAATGTTCTCTAACAGAAATAAGCTTACACTAGAGGAAAATCAAAATTAAACCCAGAGTCAGAAGCTTTCAAATATAATCTGAGTCATCACAGATTAAAGACATACACTTCAGCAGGTAAACAAGCTTTTCTGTGCACAATGGACTTGCTCAAAGACTTGCAGCATCTGCAGTAAGTTTGTGTGCTGACTTTCAAAGACATTATACAAAATTTCAGAACATCCTCTCAGCTGTCACACAAGCAGAACTGCAAATCATGTAAGAATGCTGTGGAAATGAGCCTTTGATTATAATAATATATATACCTGCTGGTTTTTCAAATGGGCATCTGCAACTGCTCAAACTGAGGTAAGAAACATTTTACACAATCAAAAATACAAATTTTTGATTTACAAAAACAAAAAACTACTACCTTACCTCTGGAAGAAAGTTATGCTTTTTTATAACCTGATACAGCATCTCATGTGTTTCAATAGCAGGTCTAATATCACCCTTCAACACCTGAAATTAAATAACAAAAGTAACACTAATTCACCAAGCATAGGAATAATACTCAAGGTTAAAAACAGTCATGGTGTGTTCATGTAAAGCTACAGAGCACTCACTACGTATTGTCATTATTAATCCCCACCAGTTCAAGTCACAGCTACTCCTTAAGACTTTTTTAAGCAAAATCAGTGAACTCATTAAAATTATTGCCTATGTAGAACAAGGACCTCTGACATTTACAGAGAACTGGGGTGAAAATGTCATCTAGTTCATCTTAAAGATGTCAATGGCACACAAAGTAGAAAACCAGTCACTAGTAAAAAGGCAGCTTAATTGGAGTACTTTCATGACTAGGAGTGAAGGAAGCAAATTACAGGAACATACTTGTCCTGATACTCAACACAGCCAGAAAAGCACATTAACTTGCATTATAGCACTGAAGTGACTGGAAGACTAAGTACAGAAATCATGAACCAGAACGGTTTAGGTTGGAAGGGACCTTAAAGCCCATCCAGTGCCACCCCCTGCCATAGGCAGGGACACCTTCCACTAGATCAGGTCCCTCCAAGCCCTGACCAGCCTGGCCTTGGGCACTTCCAGGGATGCTCCCTCAGTATTTCTGAAAATCAAATTACTACGCTTGCCTTGAAAATCACATATCCAACCCAGTTAATAATTTCTTTGTTATTACAACCATCTCTACACGGGTTTTACAACTTACCTGCAATCCAGGGAAGAAAGCAAGCAGAGAATCCATCCAGGTCCGAGCATTTAGCATTGGTTTATGAATGTGAACATCAAGGAGAAGAGGTGGCTGGCTGATGTATCTCATTATGGCATCATAGTGCTGTCAAACATCAGGAAAAGCAGGAATTTGTGTATCAATTTACTCCCCAAAAGAGAGACAGATCACCAGACTGGCATTGTATCTGAATGGAAAAGCCATTACTACATTCCCAATCATTGCTATGTTTGGCAGTGCCTCTAATCTCTAGTTTTGCAAACTAAAACCAAGTGTAGTAAATACTGAAAAGCTCCACAGTATTACACTTGCAGAACTTAGCACATTTCCAAGGAATGCACACACACAAAGTATATCCAGCAGTTATGTGATAAACCAGGAACTATCACAGTTAAGGCACATTTGTTTTGGCTGAATTTTAAAGCACACTCTAAAGAAAGCGGAAATTGCTTTCTCTGAACAACAGAATTCCAAAGCATATGGATCTCAGGAGGAAAAGGAGGTTAAAAAACCCAAAGCAGCTGAACCAGATGGATCAGAAGAACTTCTAAACCCGCTAGGTCACTTGCTACGTTGCTGACTTCCAATCCTAAACTTTGTTTTCAGAAGGTGCAATCCTGAGCACATGAGCCAAACCTACAGGAAACACTTAACAGATCCTGCTCAAGGAAAATGTAACACTGGGGCTGCCCCTTAGGACCATGAAATCATCTTTACACCTAAAGTATTACAACTTGAACTATGGAATTATTCCACTTCTAATTTAAAAAATCATGCTATATGATATAAAATCATTTTATGATTGAAGATGCTTTCCATGGATATTGCTATTTTCAAAAGAAATAATACTTTAATGAAATATGATGCTGACCAAGTTGCTCAGTAATTTATGAATTAAAAAAATTTAAGCGTGGTTTTCAGCTTGTATACTTAAATGCATCCTGGGCCTGAAGATCTGCAGTGCAAAGCAAGATCCACATGTTAATTTCTTGTGCTGCTCCAGGACAGAATGAAATTGTACAATGGCTTGGAAGAAGAGGGCCTTACATTATTTTACAGAAACATTTGCAGTACTGGAATGGAAATACAGCTTCTCCCATACTGGGAACATGGATAAAGGCCTAGAAGGTTCTGACTTTTACTGGATGGAGTTAAAATAACTGCTCAGGTGACAGCTAATCACCCAAGATTAGCAAAAACCCTCAGTATAAAGAGCTGGCCCTAAACACAGCAGAACTCACAGAAATTCAGCTAAAGATCCCTTCTCAGGCTAACAGTTGACAACACAATTACTCTGAAATTTGTATTGCAGAAGGCACAAACCTGAGCAAGGTGTTAACTTACCGTGTTAAATCTTTCCAGGAAACTGTCATCTCCCAGCAAGACATAGGCTTTTAATAAATATTCATAGTATGAATCTATTCCTGCTCCAACTCCACTATCTAGGAACAGGCGAAAATAAAAAGGTGGGTTTATGTGTGATTATGGGTTTATGTAGTGATATGGGTATTTTCCACATTTTCCCACTTTTAATTTTGAAGGCTCTTCCAGTGAAAGAAAAGCCTCTTTTCACTGGAATTAAGGCACAGATGGAAGCAGACACACAATGCTGTGTGTCTATTCCAAAGGCTTTGCACTACCAGTGCACATAATAAAATGGACAGACACTCATTGAAGACACTTATTTCACAGGACATCACTTCTCCTATCCTATTTATATTTTTCCCATGTATTTATAGCCAAGTCTCTTAAAATTCATCCCAAGGCATTTCCCTCTTGGTGTTAAAGAGGATCAGGGAACATTTTGCCATGAATAAAACCAGTTTCTCTACCAGAAAGGGCTTTGCTCTCTCAGAGCAGAGCCAGACTTTGGGGCAGCAGGTTTCTCCACTGCCTATGCCATTAATATCTTTCAGCAGCCCAGGTAAGCATGCTGGGGGTGGGTGAGATCCCCCTGGCTGGGGGTCAGCCCCACCTTTGCGGACCCAGTCTCCAGTGTGGATGTTAATGGTGACCCCCACTAAGTTGCTGCTGCGCTGCCTCTTCTCCCAGATAAAATCCAGCGCCTTCCGGGCATATTCCTGCAACAACAACAGGGAATTAGGGAAACACAGACACTAAACTCTCTGATTCTTCTGGCTATTTCAATTAAGATGCTAGGAAAGGAATAGGATGTTTCATGTCTAACAATTTCAGAACTCCTTCTGATCTTCTGATTATTTGTTTTGTTTACTTCTGTATTACTCTAACTACCTTCAATCAAAATGATTTCCTGTGATTTAAAAAATTAATTTAAAAAAACAAACCTTAGAAGCCCACAAACACTACAAATCTCAACATATACAAATGTTTTTTGTGCAGCACAGCTAAGATATCAGTTTCATGAACTCAGAATTGTTTTTCCAAAATTACAAAATGTAGACACAACGCTAAAGGCCTAAGGCAAAAAATAAGATATCGTAGAAAGCAAACCTCAAAGATAGATGTTCCTGTGAATCTGCTTAAAGCTGCAAACTCAAGGATCAAGGTACCAGCACAAGCTGTACAGGTATCAGTTTCTGTTCCTGTTCGTGCCTCTGGATGTCTTACACCAAATTTTAAGTTAACCTAGAGAAAAATAGAGAGTAACATCTTTATTTTTCCTAGCTGAAAGAATTTAAACTCCTAGGATTGTATAGCAACTATATAATCTATGCTGTTTCTAAAGACAAGAAAAAACAGATCTCTTTGGGTTTGCTCTGCCAACTTAGACATGCACAGAGAACGATCCACAAATACTCAAAATCTCAACCCTCCCCAATAAGAACCTGTTGCCTGGTTCACCAGACATTTGAATGAGAGAATACACTCTAAAAATCTAATCCAAGCAATTTTTATAACAACAAATCAGAAACTGAGAATATCACAAGCACTCCTGGAAATTTAATTTTGTAAATATCTAACTCCTCCTGGCTCCTGAGAGTACCTGCAACTTACCAGCTTTCTATTTTCTGGCCACTTAGAAATGATTTTGGAAACAGATATAAAATCAAAACAACAGAAGTCTTGATTACCACTGTAATCCTGCATTACAGAAACAGAACTTACTCTTGGATAAGGGAGACCACTAGTGGTGTTAAAAGCAGGTAAAAGCTTGTAGCCCAGTTCCTTTGCCATGTGCAGGAGTTCACCATTGTACCACTGCATATATTCACCTTTTTCTTTCAGCATAATTGCCACTGAGTGCCCGCCTAGGAGACCTCTAAACACAAGAGAAATTATCCACATCTCAAAAGGTACATTCATCTGAACAGCAAGGACAACTCTCTACAGTTTAGATGACATGTGCATAACTGTGGCCCTAGTTTTTAGACTGCTGATCCAACTCCCATTATAATCAATGTTAGCTACCAGTATTTTGGAAGCAATTCTTCTTGTTTATCACTGGCATCATAGATTCATCAATATTAGACAGGAATAGCAACCAAGACCTCCAAAATGGCATAAAATAACTTAAAATTACATGCTCTGATCCTGCATTGAGCCCCAGAGGTCCCTTCCAAGCTGAAATGATCTGTGACCCCAGGTATCAAACTCTTGGTAAATCAAGTATGGAACAGAGCCATTTGCAAACCTGTTTCCCTTAAACAAACCCACTGCTCCCTCAGCATCACATGGGGCTCTTAATCAGCAAAGCTGTGCCTGCAGCAGTGAGATGGGGGCAGCTTGATCCAATACCACTGCAGCAAGTCCTGCCTTGCATTTTAAAACCACTCTCAGGCAAACTGACAAAGGCACAACTATTTCCAATAGGTGGAACAGCACAGAAAGGTGTCTTAAAGACACTGCCTAAAATCCACATTTTTAGGAGTTTTGAAAACAAAGTTACTCACCCAAGGACTCTTATGTTGGTTTCAAAGACAGACACAACTATGTCATTATCTAAATTAACATCCTTTATTACTTTTTTTACAGCCTCTTCAAACTCTTTGGTTTTATTTAACACCTGGAATACAACAGTGAGCAGGTGTTCAGTTCCAGTATAGCTAATGCAGTCACAGTGTATTTGCATACAGGATATTTCAGTGTACACAAAGTTACCCAAGAAATTTGAACATACAATTTAAACCAGAAATATATCAGTGGTTATTAAGAGGTGCCCACCAATAACTGAGCCTCTTGCTCTAGACTATAAGGGAAAGCAAACCCTTTTGTATTAAGTTAGAGCCAAAAAAAAACCAATATAAAAAAGTATCAATGAAATGTGAAGGAACTGCTGTAGTTATTTCAGCCAACTCCAAACTCCATCCTCACAGCACTTCGAAGTTCCCACAAGCAACAGTCACTTCAAACAGAGCCAGAGATCAACGGTCATGAAAACAAATCTAAAAATAAATCTGAGCATCAGAAGACAATCTCTTTGTTTTATCAAAGCTTATCAACAGATTAAGCTTACCACAAGAGTGTCCAAGGTATCAATTAAGGTCAGTGAAAACCTATGAAAGAAAATTTAAAACAGATTTAGTGTAGATCTGCATGTGTAGGAATTAAGTGATTTTTAATAGTAACTGATACCAGGGAAGAAACTAAATTCTCACAGACCACCAGCTGCAAAACATTCAGTTGTACTCAACATGTTTAGTATCAAAACCTCTTTCTAAGTTTCTCCTCTTTGCTATTGACCAGAATAGGAGCTGACAAAGAAGCTATGATTACAGATACATTTATTTACTGCTAAGCTTTCTAACTTCTGGTAAGCAAATTTAATTTTTATTTCTTGTCTCCAATCAGATCTATTAAGAAACCCAGCATAAAAGTTTAATTCGTTTTCCAGCCTCTGTTTCACTTGTTTTTTCAAAAAAAAAAGGGAAAATGTTGAGATCAAAAGCCATTCCTTGCTAAATTTCTCATACCAGAAACTGTTCCAACACTACCAAGTGGTAGGCTTAAAATAAAGAATGACTTTATTTATTCTAAAGTAAAGAACCATTTTAGCAGTGTCCAAGGCCAGGCTGGAGAGGGCTTGGAGCAACCTGGGCTAGTGGAAGGTGTTCCTGCCTATGGCATTGGATGGGCTTTAAAGGCTCTTCCAACCCAAACCAGGTTGGGATTCCGTGATTATTCCATGAAAAGAGAGCATCAAGTCAGCTCCACAGTGTCTGAAACAAGAAGATCCCAAAGAGGATCAGAGGTTTTCTCCAGGGCTGTTCTAGTGCATCCCAAGCTGAGGGGGCCTTTCCCCATCCCAGGAATTATATCCATAAATGTATCTTAAATATGTCTAATTCTAACTGCTGCTCCTATGCTAAGACACACCCACAACACAGAATAGAACTTACAGAACACGATGGTGTTAAAACTGAACACTTCAGAACAGTTAAAACTGCCTAGTGAGGAGCACACACCAAGGATTTCAGTAAGTGCCCAATGTCTGAAACCTTGTAGGCAATATGTGACAACCAAAATTCTAAGTGTTCCCATATTATAATTCTCTTTAATTTGTAAAGACATAAGGGCATTCTGTGAGTGCTGTTTTACAGGAGACAGAAATTAACTAATGACTATGCACAACTGCCTAACGAATTCACAACTTTTTCAGTACAAAAGGAGGGAAATGATGCATTTCACATCTATATGGAAGGCTCCTAAGTTCTCCAGGGAAACGGAACTGACCCAGCTGCCTCACCCTGTCATTCTGTGATTGCAAAGACTGGCAGAGAACACAACTGATGAGGCAGCTGGCAAGAAAAAGGATTAGATAAGAAATCTGCCACATAATAATGTAACTAATTATAAAGTACAGAATAAAGCCTGTATAGAGAAAAACAATAAATACACACAATAATTTAATGCATCTAAGGGTAGATGGTAGGGGGGAGGTATTTTTACTCAAATGCTAGTATGTTACTTTAAAAAAAGGTAATTAAAAAGAATGGATTAAAAATACATTTTCTTGATACTTTTCACCTGCTGTATCTTTGGATATCTCCAAGGCAGCAGGATTATACGGAAATCTCTAGACTAAAGAACATTTGTATATAACAAAACACAGCCAAAATAACATGCTCAATATCCTAGAGACAATTAAAAGCAGTATTTAAGAGAAGGATCTCAGGTTTGATTAACACTACTGAGCTTACAGACATGAAACAGTGATATTTTAAAAAATCAGCTGTTATTAAAGAATTTGATCTATAAATTGCACATATTCAAAGGTATCAGTTACACATGTATTTAGAGTAGGTGAATTTTGTCTTTGATTATTCCATTTCACATGGACAAAAACAGTCCTTAAATCTACATTTTGCTAGCCAAAGGATCAGTATTTTGTACTACCAGCTCCCTTAAAAGAAAGAACAGAAAATATTTCCATGTCTGAAATAATGTTTTATACTTCAGCAAAGGCCTCAGGCTATCATACACATGATAATCATTTGACTGCTTGTTTTCAGAAAACTTTCTACTTTGAAAAAGCACTTTAAATATCACTCATTAGGCCAGCATCATGGATGAGAGTTTACTGTTTTGTTCATAACCTGTACTACTCATACCATAAATGTCAGCCCACATTTGGAAGATTTTCCTATGGAAAATACTTGGGAGAATGGTTAAAAAAATTATCTTCGGATCTCATTCACTGGTCAATTCTTCTAATTAAGGTACAATTTCACATCAGTTAACTTCACAATAATAAAAACACTTCTTACAAGAGTAAGTTTCTGGCCATATCAACAGAACAAACAAGTTTTATGGGCTGCCAATTGTACTTCTATTCCTAGATGTTTACAGTGACCATTTCAGACACTAACTTTCCCAAGGCATCATCCACATCCCCTCGACTTGGCTCCTGACCCCGCACTCGTCCACGACAAGTTAAAGGCATGAGTTCATCAGCTGGATACGCATGCTCCTGTTGGGAACAAAACAGGGGAATCAGTTACAGTGCTCACAGCCACCCCTGGGAGCGTGTAATAAAAGGAACCCTCATCATGCTGCTCTTCAGAAAAACTGCATGGCCATCACAGAGCCTTACAAGTGGGAAGAGACCTCTAAAGTTCATCTTGTCCAAGCCCTCTGCCTGAGCAGGGCCACCTGGACCCAGCTGCCCAGTACCAGGTCCAGACAACTCCTGAGCATCTCCAAGGAGGGAGACTCCATGGCCTCTCTGGGCACCCTGTGTCAGTGCCTGGTCAACTCCACAGTGTAAAAGTGTTTCCTCCTGTTCAGAGGGAACCTTCTTTGGTTCAGTTTATGCCCATTTCCTCTGAGCACTGCTGAGAAGAGCCTGGCTCTGTCTTCTTGACAGCCTCCCTTGTTAAATTCCCTGGAGCTTTCTCCTCCCCAGGCTGAACAGCCCCAGATCTCTCCCTTGTTAAATTCCCTGGAGCCTTCCCTTCTCCAGGCTGAAGAGCCCCAGCTCCCTCAGCCTTTCTTTACAGGGAAGATGCTCCAGCCTCTCCATCACCTTGATGGCCCTTCATTGGACTCTGCACAATGAGCTCACCTGGCTGAGGGTGACAATCAGTGACAGGTAAGAGAACTCAGAAGTTCAAACAAAAATTGGTGAATTACTACATAAGACAAAAGATAACATTCACAAAAAAAAAATCCCTAACAAGACTGAGCCTTTTACAAATATAACTGACACAAATGTAACAAATGTAAGACTGACATCAATGACAACGAATCTTAAACTTGTCTAATTCCAACCAACATGAAACTGCCTCCTTTAGAAGCTTAACACAAGTGGTTTGGGATAGACCTCTTCTCTTGATTTCAGCAGGAAACTGGCTGCTGTACTGAGGTCTCCAGTTTGACTTCTAGTGGGGAACTAACATGTGGCAGGATAAGAAACTTCAATTGCTGCACTGAATCTGCAAGTAAACACATTCAAAATCTTTCCAAATATATGGCACAAAAATAATCTAGCATAAAATAAAAATAAAAAAGGAACGTTCCTCTATAAATAAACAGCTCTTACAGCAACTTCTTTTGAAACTGATGGTTTGTTTCCCTGTATACCACCCTCCTGAGTGTTTTGGTCTTTGCTCGTCTTTGTTCTCCTCAAGTTTAACTACAAAAGGCAGAATCTAGATCATTTTAATACAGCTTAGATGTTTCTGAATATCTCTGCAAAGTATTCAGAAAACAGATTAAAGAAGTACACAACAAAAGCAATGTCAAAACTGAGATCTCTGGCTTAAATTTTGGATAAGAGAAGTGATAAAAAAATCTAGAAAAATAAACTTTTAGCTTTACAAATAAAGAACTTGAAGCATTTTGAAAAATAAAAGTTCACTCATTCTCTGCCTGCAGGTGAGAATAAGCAACTATTGGATTGAATTATTTCCCAACTTGTCACTGGCCTCAAGTGACTGACATTTTCACATGTTCTGACAGCCAAAAAGAAAAATATCCCCATTATTACAAATGTTGAAGGAGTGAAAAAAATCAGCAGCTTTTTCTCAAAGCTTCTGTTAACAACTTAAAAAAAAAAAAAAAGGCAAGGGAATTTCCCCTGCAATCAAACATGAATTTTCAGTCTTCTAAATACGCATGTCTAAAATATGTATTAATAGAAACAGAAAATCAAAACTTTTCAGCTGGCTGTTTCAAAAACACCTGCAAAAATACTTCATTCTCCTGTTGCCAGGATCAAGTCTGATACTCAAATCTTTTCTTCAACTTTAAACAAGCATTTCACATTTCTCTGTTTGTTTAGTGCTCCAGCATACGTGGCAAATAAATATCCTTTTGGCTTCAAAGTTTCCAGGACAGCTGAAGTTTTCCCTCTCCTTCAAACAGAATTTTCTTGCTTCAGATGTGGCAAGACCCCTACCAGCTGCCAATTTATCACACAATTAACAGTATAAGCACAGATCCTTGTAATATTTTATACAGTTTTGCCAAACAAATAGGTTTTCCATTGAGGAAATCCAAGCCAAGCGTTTCTCATGGAACCAGATTACAAAAATTACGACCAAAAAGCCTTGATGTTTAACTGCTAAAGGTTTCAAAAGCGCAGAGCTTAAGTTAAAAGGAGAAACTGCACCCCTTTGAAAATCCTCTTGGTTTGGCTTTCTGTCCACTCTACAGTCCTGTATCTCTCCCATGCTGTATGAAGTTTTGACTCCTGAGATTTTACGTTTGAATTACTTATTAAACTTTAAACCGTAACACACAACCTGGGACATGTGGCAAGATGCTGCCAGGAAACAGCAGTTTGTGCTGCAGGAACTGATGCAACTTGAGAGGGGTTTCTGTAACAGCCACGAAGAATGTGCAAGAATGTCCACAGAAAGCCAGTAAGAATTAATCTTTTATATTTATCTTAGTCATATCCACACCTTCTCCTCAGAAGTGCGTTACTTATAGAATATTTGAAAGCAATTTTTACTTGAGGAAGTCCACTTCAAGAAACTATTTATTGTTAAGCTTTTGTAAACAGAGTCAGACCAGGGTGTGTGGAATGGCTCAGAGAACCAGAACAGAAGGACACTTGCACAGGAACCACAAGTCAGAGCAAAAGAAACCACAGCCAGCATGTCCCATGGTCATATGACAGTCACACCCTGGGCACAGCCTGGAATGCCTGGATATGGCACCAGATTCCCTTTCTCTTCTACAAACAGTTTGTAGAAGAACGCCCCAATTGCATCTGCCATGGCTTACCACTGAAGAAATATTAAATGCCATTTTTACCTACAAAATAAGTAAGATCAATTTGTGATGTCCAGAATCTAACGTCTACAGACAGCTCTTCCAAACTTCCTTTTCCTGGAATTTCCAACCAAATACTTTACTGTTGACAGCCTGATATGAGAGAAACTGGTTTGGGAAAGGTCAGGCATGGATTAGGAGTTACCACAAGCAATTCTTAGTTATCACCCTAAAAGTCATCACAACCCTCCTGAAAGTAATACTTGTGGTCTTTTTAAAGGCTTTATAGGTGCTGTTGTTTATTTTAGCTCCATTTTCACCCCTCCTTCCCAGATATTTCTACAGAATGTCATATACTGTAAGTTGCTTTCTGCCCCAGGTCAGCAACAACTCCTCTGAAAAACTCCAAACAAGTATTTGACTTACCATATAATTGCTATATGCATGATCAAACATTTCAAGCACTTGATTTCTAAAAAAAGAAAAAAGAAAAAGCATTAGTGGTCTGTCTCCCAACAGCCTTTAAAACACCATCTTATCTGTATCACACGTTAATATCTGAATGTCAGGCACAGGTCCTCTACTAACATACTCTACTCAAGTCAATGAAATATAGAATAATATTTTTTCTTGATTCAACTGCTCTTGTCCACTCCAGAAAGGAAAGACTCTTTCTTCACCAAACATTAAATTATTTGGGGATCTCTTGGCAAGGAAATACTAAAGAAAACCCTTACATTTGTTTCATAAGTTTGAAAGGACAGAAATGCATCTACATATAAAAACTCCCCAAAAACTGCATTGTTTTTTTAAGATACTGCACTACTTCTGATCATTCCTAACTGTTTCACTAAGGAGCCCTCCAAGGAAAAAAGGATGCTAATTTCTACCATCAACATAATTCACAATCTCTGCTGATAAGACAGAACACAAAGGAGCCAGGAACACCACAATTATATGGTAAATATCCAATTTAGTTCAATGACTTGGAAATTCAAGAAGTAGTTTTAACTCATCAAGTGCATTAAGGCATCAAAAGAGCAGGGGATGGTGCTTTCCCCAGGTGCCTCTCAGGTTGCAGCAGGCAAAACCCCAGATAAACACAGAGCTGCTGGGTGATGCAGCACACAGAAAATTGCTTCAAACTTACAGCCAAACACAAACCACAGCAGGACACGGCCTTGCACATGCCTGGATCATCAGATGATATTTTAAGTGCAATGCAAAAATTTTAAAACAAATTGGGGAATGAAATTTCAACTCCTTGTGTAGCCTCATGAAGAAAACATGTAAAAGACTGCACACACAAATTATCCTGAGAACCCATGATGGAAAACCCCAGTAACTGTAAACACTGGAGTTAAATATCAACTTATACATGTCAGCTGGACTTGATGATCTTGGAGGCCTTTTCCAACCTTAATAACTCCATGATTAACAAATGTGAGAGTATCCACACTGCTTCTCCAGCAGACTTTCTGCATTATTGCAGATTTGTTTAAAAAGTCCCACTCCATGCAGGAAAATGTATTTCCACATACGTTGCAATATTTACCCTTCACCTAAAAATTACAGTAAAAGAATCAGCCTCTTCCACGTACATGCAGGGGGGACCGAAGCAGTTAGGCTGCATACAGGAACTAGGCAGAATACACGTAAACATTCACCTTTTTTATGACTCCCGCACTCTCACAGAGGCACGGCCATAATTAAACCGACCGAGTGGGGATCTGCACTTACCTTTGCCCACTTTCACCCCGAGCTCCAGGCAAGCCCTGGCTGAAACCTCCAAGGCGAGCTACAAGTTCACACAGCACATGGCTCGATCGCACACGGGAGAAGGGGCCGCGCGTCCCCAGCAGCCGGGTGACCTGGCCCAAGACCCGCCAGGGTCGGGCACACGCAGCCCCGGCGCGGCGGGGCGCCGATGCCACGCGTCCCCGGAGTGCTGGGGGCAGCGGGACGGCCGGACAGGGGACGCCGTCCCGAAGCTCTGCGCCTGCGGCCACCCAGCCCACCCCAAGCCCGGGGGCAGCGCACGCCCCCTGCCCAGCACGGCGGGGCCCGGCCCGGCCCGGCCCGCCGTCCTTCCCTCCCTCCGTCCCTGCGCTCACCCCAGCCGGCGCTTCTCCTCCCGGCTCATGGCCCCGGCGCCCGGGGCGGCCGCCAGCACGGAGGAGGCGGAGAGCAGGCCAAGGGCCAGGAGCTTCCAGGGCCTCCTCCAGCGGGGCCCCCGCTCCCCGGCGCGGCAGCCCGGAGCTCCGCTGACGGCCATGGCGGCCGGCCGGGTGCCCGCTAGTCCCGCTGCGGGCCCATCGCCGCTCCCGCGGCTCCCGGGGCAGGAAGGGCCCGGCCCGGCCCGGCCCCTCCGCGCGCGCCCGCGGGGGCGTAGCCAAGGAAACGGGCTCGCGCCGCCGCCGCTTCCGGCACCGCCCCCCCCCAGCGCGCGCCGCCGGGCCAATGGGGGAGCGCGGCGCGGGGGCCACGTGAGCCGGCAGGGAACGCGTGACGAGAGGGTCGACGTGGACAAAGGGCGGGGAACCACAGCTCCCGGCGTGCCCCGCGCCCCGCCCGCACACAGCTCCCGGCGTGCCCCGCGCCCCGCCCGCACACAGCTCCCGGCGTGCCCCGCGCTCCCTGAGGCGCTGCCCGCTGCGGCCCCGAGCGCGCAGTGTACCGGGAAGGCGCGGGGTGGCTCGCACGGAAGGGGCCGCACGGACCGGCTCATCGTGGGCAGGGACGTGGTTACCGAGCTCTGTGCAGCCTGGCCTTGCACGCTCCCAGGGATGGGGCGGCCACGGCTTCTCTGGGCTCCCTGTGGCAGGGCCTCACCACCCCCACGGCGAAGAACTGCCTCCTAAATACCCGGTCTAACACTCAGTTTGAGGCCGTTCCCCCTCACGCTGTCACTCCGTGCTGCCCTGAAAACTCCCCTCCCCGTGTTGGAAACACCGCCGTCGCTCCCAGCTGCTTGAGGAACGTTTCTTTAGTAAAATCCCCCAAATTACCGGACCCTCACAAAAGCAGCCTGCCAGCAACGGAAGAGCAGAGCGTCTTTATTTCCATGAGAAGCGTTTGTACAAAGTGCCAAGCAATGCGATGTGTTTCGTGTCCTGGCCCTTGCCAGCGGAGACCCCACGGACCTGCCCCAGCCCGCTCCCCTCAGGGCAGCCGGCTCGCGGCCGCGAGAGGTGATTTATTACAGCTCACGGCTTGGGAAGGAAGCTGCGAGAAAGCAACAAGAACGACGGAATGGGTGCATTATTACCATTTCTGAGCAGCGGTCCCACGTAGCCCTGCAGATTGCTGAGCTCTTCTAAACAACGACCAGAAAAGCACTATATCCATTTGCAAACGGGCAGAAAATGCCCCAAACCGGGAAAAAAGGCCCATGGCCACCAGGAGCTGCAATTTCAATTATACAAGCGGAATCTTCCCCATCCTTACCCATCTCTCTGGTGAAAAACGTCTGAGCACCTGCGTTCAGCAACGCAACACGTATCACAGGAAAATATTATCCAGATCTAGGCCCGCCACAGAAATAACTCCAAAATTACCATTCTGGAAATACTTATGCGAAATGCTCTCTGTACAGATGCATCTAATTCATATTAGAATGAATTAATTTCCTTTTGCAGGAGGCTGCAGTCCTTTTTGCTGCCATGCTAATTGTCTTTCATGCCAAAAGTACTAAAACCCCATCATGTCCCCTAATTTTAGCTTAAAAAGGCTGCTTGCTGCTTAACTCTGGAGCACTTTATAAATTTGAAGTCATTTAACACTCAGTACCAATTAAAAATAGTTAATGATTTGTAAAAGTGAAGCAGCTGACAGTGAAATAACCAATGATTTGTAAAAAAAAAAAAATTGGCTGGCAGTGGTTTGTATGTTTCCAAATTAGTATTTTTGCATGAAATATAAGGAGGAAATGAGTCAAAGTACTTCTGCAAGGAAAATGTCTGTGACCTTCATGTTTCCATACCACAGTACAGCTTCTAGAAGAAATAGGAACTGCATTTATTTTACTGCAGTGACAGAGTAGTTAATCCAGTTACTCAACAAGGCTCCTTCCACACACAGTAATATTTGCCTGTTCCTCTAGTGTCAATTTTCTGTTAGTATTAAAGGATATTTTGATACATTAAAAGACTTTGCACAGTTTGCTGAAGTTAAATGCTAACACATATTATGCTCCTGGGACTTTGTTATTTCTTCCTGTGTCTTTATGGGCATAAATCCTGCAGTCCTTGCTGCAATTATAATTAATCTTTGCTGTCCTGCACTGTATGACATTCAAAAACAGGCTGAAAACACCGGGCCAGAATTTCAAGGTGCCTTAAACTGACCTCTAAAGTGAGGTCTTACATTTGAAAGGCCAATTTACTAAAATACTGGGTTTCATCTCCAAGCTTTTCTGTGCAAACTGAGATGCAGAGAACACATTTAAACAATTCTACGCCAAGATCATGGCTTGATACAGATCGTGTGTATGAAAGCAACTGTCTCATTTTAATAACTGCTTTTGTAATGTGATTCCGAAATCTAAGCACATGAAAAACAACCTCTGGCTGCCTGTCACTCCAGTTAATATCTGCATTAGAAATTAGATGCAATGATTCTGGTATTTCACAATTGTTGCCACTTATTACATGATTTCCACACCCAAAAAGGTCTACAGACCTGAGTAACTCAGTGGGAATAGGAATGGCAGAACTCAATATTCTGTATGAAAATTCTGTAAGTGAATCTATTTTATGGTGGGATTTCAACCAGAGAAATGCTGCCTAATGGTTATAGTTATTGTAAACATTCTCTTCTCTCCCTTCCATAAAACAAAACAAAACAAAATAGCCATAAAGTGCTCTGGAAGGCTAAATAACCCCGAAGTGCAGAGTGGGACTGAGAAACCTGCTCCCATACCTTCCCCTTTTTAAATACAGCAATAAGAAAAAAAAAAAAAAAAAAAAAAAAAAACAACAGAATATTTGTTTGTCTTTGATATCTGCCAAAACTTGAAAATAATTAAGTAATCAGTATGCAGAGTTTGCACCGTGTGGCTTTTCAGCAATCGACTAAATCAACTATTTGGTTCTGTTTACTACTAAAAAGTGGTTTTATTTCCTGTATACTGCATGCAAATACTAAAAGCATCCTCGGGTATGTATGTACCAATCACCAGAATCAGAGAGGTACTTGTCAAAACCATGCATTTAAAAATCAAGAGGATCCCTAAGAACAGCTAAGTTGTTAAAATAAGTTGGGCGTTTGAAGCATTCAGTGGTCACATTTCCAGACTTTTTCTCTAGCTTTAAAAGGGAGCAGATTTGAAGTGACAGCTGAGATTCCTCAGCAGTAACCTGGTTTTAACCAAAAGGAAACCCATCACCCATCCCTCAGGAAGGGATTCGTGGGAAACCTGCAGGAGCTGGGGACACCACAACAAAGCGCATTTCCTCCAGCCCCGACCTGAACAAGTATTCAAAACTGAACAGGGATTACTGGAGTAAACAGGTCCTGCAGGGCTGCCTGACAGCTGCTTTCTACTCCTCAGAGTTTTGCTGTGCAGGACCATCTCCTCGGGTGAGAATCGCTTTTCCTGCGGTGCTTGGAATTCCTGCGTGTGAAGAGGACTGATCTCCTGGCTCCCCCTCTCGCCGCCCAGGCTCTGTGTCTGCCGGGCGCTCTGCCCTGGGCTGCCCCAGGCGCTGCTGCTGCGGCTCCAGGGACACCGGCTCCAGCAGTCCTGGGCCCGGGTTTGCTCGATCCAGGATGGGCACGTCCCTCGTGGCTGCATCTGCAGCAGGGCTCGGAAAGGGGCTCTGTGTCCCACCGTCCTCCAGGACAGCGTGGCTGTTCCCTGTTCCTTCCTCCCCATCCACCGCAATTCCCGTGTGTTCCTCTGGCTGCAGCCTCTCACCTTCCGCACCTGCGTACCACACACTTGGTTTGCTCTCCACCTCTGCCTTTGCCTCCTGAGGCAGAGCCCAGCTCTCCACCAGCCACGGAGCTTGTGCCCCCCTGGGCATGCTCTCTACCCTCGTACCATCTGTCCCCAGGCTGGCTGAGGACGGTCGCTCCTCCTTGAACTCCACACATTCTGCTGCATCTTCACTCTTCATCTTCTGGCTCACCTGAATTTCTGCCACAGCCACTTCGCTCAACTCGTAGTTCCCATTATGGTGCTCCTGCAACTTCAGCAGCTCGCCCTCACAGACCTCCTTTATGTTCTCAGCTGGAGTATCTGCTGGGATCTCAACTGTCAGCATCAGCAAACTCCTTATCTCATTCACATCATCGGGGGATTTACAACTCTTTTCTTCTGACTGGCTTTCTTTTTCAGGACTATCCCCAAACCCTGCTTTCCCTGTCTTTTCATCCTGGGAAACAATCTTTTTCTCAGTACTCTCACCACTTTCTTTTTTACTATCCCCTTCCAACCCTGTTCCTACCGCATTTTCACTCTGAGATAATTTTCCCATAACTTCTTTTTCTACCTTGCTTTTCTTTTCCGCACTCCCTAAAATCTCTGCATCTGTTACACTCTTAGGTGGGAAAGTGAGCTTTATCTCAGAAACTTTTTCCTGTGCTCTGCTTGCTTTCTCAGTGCCGCTGACAGACACAGCAGCTGTTACTGTTTGACTCGCTGAAGTCACCTCTTCCTCCACTGCTCCTTCAGGTACCTTCAGATCTTTTTTAGGGCTGGCTTCATAATTTTTTACTGCAGTGTTAGTCCCAGAAGCTTCTTTTTCCTCCACAGCTGTTTGTTGTGTCTTGAGTTCTCTCTCAGTGCTCACTACACACTCTGATACATTTTCCAACGCACTTTTTGCCTCTGCAACTCCATGTTTAGTGAGGCCAGCCGAAGGGCACTCCTGTTTGTCACCAATGTCTGTAACAGCCACTGCTTCCCTCCTGCTGGCCTGATCACCAGCTGCACTAACAGATGTGCCTGCCTCTTTGTCTGGTGACTTTCCCTCATCAGCATCCTTCTCCCACACGATTTTCCCTGTCACAACGAGTGTTTCGTCCCCGTGGCTCTCGGTGTCCGACCCCTCGGCTCGGGGAGCCGCGGGTGCCTTGGCGGGAGTACCCTGTGCTGATCCCACGGGGGTCCTCAGCTCCGTCAGGCTGGACACGCTCTCGCAGGGCACGTTCAGGTTATCCTCAAACAGGTTGTGCTTCCTCAGGACGGCAGCTTCGTTGATCACTGAATAAAACAGAAACACCAAACTGCTTTGGGGACACTGACAGAGACACAGGGAAGAACATAACAGTGCTTTCCCAAGTTTATGTTGTACAGTTTGATATTAAAGACAACACTAATGTTTAGCTTCCTAATTTTCAGCTTCCTTTTAGTTCACATTTCTTTCCTGGGGATGGGGATTTTATTTTTTGAATAATGGCACTTTATTATTGACCCAATTATTTATGAAGCAGAGGACTCACAATGCACAAGGTTAATGCTTCAGTGCAGAAGGATTTACATTGAATATGCCAATAAAAGTATGCTGGTTACAATTATTATACTGCTGTTTTGGAAGAGGAGTGCCTGTGGTCTGTGAAAACATCCTGTGTAGTACATTTGCTTGTCTTTTATCCAGGGTATAGACAGACAAGCACATATAGAGAGATACAAGTATTTATATATATATATATATATATATATATATATATGTATATATATATATATATATATGTATGTATGTCGCATTTATTAAGAATAGTCTCATTTTCTGACACAGAAGCAGAGAGAT
This sequence comes from Anomalospiza imberbis, assembly GCF_031753505.1. NCBI lineage: Eukaryota > Metazoa > Chordata > Aves > Passeriformes > Viduidae > Anomalospiza > Anomalospiza imberbis. The sequence goes on along the minus strand of NC_089689.1, from coordinate 7,279,780 downwards.
CTGCAAGGAGTACTGCCCTGGCATCAGTGAGAACTGGAAACTGCATCCAGCAGTTCATTTCATTTGAGGAAATGAATCTCTGTTACCATTAGTCTTTGAAATTCTCTTAGACTTGCAATTGGCATAGTCTTGCCATTTAGTCATCACCAAATATGTACAAGTAAGGATAGAATTTCCCTCCTTGGCCCAGGGAATTGAGATCAAGTGAAGTTGCCATAATTACATTTTGTTAGAAAAAGGCTTGTGCCAAGCCATCGCTCTTAACTTCCATGGATTTAGTAAAGCTGCCCCATAACTCAGATTTTAAGGCTTGCAACACATCTTCAGTGAGCCAAATGAAAAAACACTGTAGGGATGTAACCACCAGTGTTGGAGAAAGCAGGACAGGAACAGCCAGGTGAGGCTCTGGGAAGCTCTGAAGGAACAGCTCATGGGCCCCAGGCTGCAAAATGTTATTCCTGTCACCTCAGAAATGTTCTCACCTTTCAGGGCCTCTTCAAGCAGTGTCTGATGTAAAATCTCTTCGTACACGTTCTCTACTTGGATCACACTTGTGTAATCAGCAAAAATGTACTGCTCGTATCTCTGCAGCTCCTGTGCAGGTAGGGAAGAAAGGAACAGATGGAGAAAACCGAGGGATTCTGAGTCCTACTGCAGCCAGACAGCTCAGAGATGCCATGGAGCAGGTCTTGCAACACCCCGTTACAGCTCCTGAGGTGCACTGTTTGAACTATGACTCCATGAGCTACGTGTGTCCACAATCAATGATGTACTTACCAAACACAATTAGTTACCTGCAGTACAACCACAGTTAAAAGCACTACACATCACTGCCTGCTGAAACAAACAGCTGCTGAGGAAATGCCTCGCAACTTGTTTGTCCAAGGAGGCAAAATCCACAGTGCACGGGAGATGTGGGGTTGGTTTTGTTTTTCTAATAGGTGTGTAACACTTTGAGCTCATTGATTTATACACATCAGGCTGTCTAACTGAATCACTATCATCAAGCAGCTGCTTGGTGGTCTATAAAAAGTAAATTAAGTGACCTCTGACCACTTCTAGAACAGGCACCTACATAAATCACCTGGAGGTTTTCAAGTTAAAGGTCAGGACTTGGCAGGTCTTTTCAGCTGTGCCACACTTTGGCTTCTAGAGCTGGCTGCTCATTTCTGCAGAGGCACAAATACAAAAGGCCGGTGGGAAACTAAACAGAAAGGGCTTGTGGAAGTTTGCTCCACCACTGCTTCCTCTGTGACAGACATGAGGTGTCTGCACACATATTCTAGGTGATAAAATGCTCGTCCCTGTGCTCCACACCTACCCAACCCATGACGTGGCAAATCTAAGCACTGAGCATGCAGGAGATCTGCACAGTTCTCTGAGAGCAAACAGCCTGACAGTGTTAAGGAATTACTACCAAGGTGCTGTTCCTCCCCTGCCTTCCCTTTTTGGTTTTTGAGGTTTTTAGTCACAGACACCTACTGGTTTGCATGTTGAAGCCAGTGTCTTCTGCATTGTGGGCAAGGTGATCTGCACCAGTGCCTCCTGGAATATCTTCTTGCGGATGGTGCTGCTGTCGTAGTCATATTGCTGCCAAAACACACCAGAAAGAAACAAGCCCACGCATGCCTGGGGTTATTCACCACTCCCACAGGGAACTGCTTCCTGTCAGCCTGTAGCTGCTGCATCACAGGTGCACAGGGGTTGGAATGGCCACACAGGTTAGTCCAGCTTCTACAAAATCACTCTAAAATCTACTGTTCTGGGATCTCTTTTGTTTCTTTTAACTCTTAGGCTAAAACCAGCCCCCGATTGCCCTCCCCAGGTGTTTCAGCACTGCCCTTTCTGAGAGTAACGAATCCTAGTGGCAGGCTAATTATAAAGTTAATTAAAAATTATTTATGCAGATCCACAGCATATTAATAATCTGATTTACCTACAATTAAAGGGACTGTACATGCAAATACTTTTATAAGTGTCTGCCCAGAACTAGGTTTTATCCCCCAAATGGGCAGCTTTGCTAAGTGCCACTAAATCAATATTTTCAGCTGGATGGTAAAAGCTTATCCTCTTTCAAATACTGAGGTACATTCATATAAAATATATTCTCTGTTTCCAGAAAGGCAGCCTGCAAATGTGCTACATGACATTTACCTTCAGCACTCTCAGCTTGACTTTTTCAATGGTTGTTGCAACTTTGGCCGAGTCTGCCTGGTGGCTTGGAGAAAACAACTGCTCAAAAGTATAAACTGCATTTTCCATCAGCTAAAAATAGTAATTAGAAAAAATCTGTTAAATATCAGTAACATCAAATTCCTGCAAACATGGTAAGTGCAACTGTTAACTTAAATTGTGTTTATGAGAAGGTGCTCTGAAGAGCACTGAAATGCTGCAATAAATAAATAAAATTAAAGCTGTGGTATCATTATCATGCTGTCCCAGCTTTCTTGTACAGATGTGATCTCATGTCACCACCCAAACTGATGGTGGCAGAGCCAAAATGCAGAATTGATTATCTGTGTATACAGACCAAAGTCAAAACTCATTATCCCTAATAAGAAGACTCCCATAGACTTCTATCGTTAATAAACAGTATTTAATCATACTGCACATCATTTTCAGTAGCTTTCATTATAATACAAATAAATAATCAGCAAAAATCACATAGAGTGCAATAATTTCTCTCAGAATTACGCTAAGCTGGCATTTACAGTATTTTCAGTTTATCATTAAGAATATTATGCCCCTACTCTGAAGATATTTCAGACAAACAGTTCTGCAAGTGGTAATTGAGTCTATTTAATGAGGCTTTGCATTTTCTTTAGCTGTTCCCATTCAAATTTTAACATTTTCTTATTGGAGAAGTACAGGGAGATATGCAGGGGGGCCCTTCCTTCAGCCAGTTGAGCACCGTGCTCCCAGATTTCCTGAAATTGGCCACTAGAGGATGCCAAGCTCCTAAGGCAAGGAATCCTGCTACACCCTCCACCCGAGGTACATTTTAGCCCAATACTACACCAACATAGACATGTCTGATTTCACTTATTTATGAAATAAATAATGTCCACGGACAAAAAGGGAAACCACATAATATTTTTATGAGGAAAATACCATCCTCTTAAAGAGGAAGATGCAATAACAGCATGTTTAGAACAATTCCTGCTATAATTTATTTCTTGTTAATTTTGACTCGTGTTCTGTTCAGAAAAAAACGACCTCTTAGTTTATATGGGATTTATTTTCTGTCTACTTCTTTGTCTTGACTCATGGTCTTCACTCAGTGAAAGACACTTTATTTGGCAGCATTTTGGAATGGTTCCCCCTGAAAAACCCAGACATGAAATCAGAATTTTATTTCTGAGTAATTCCTTGGCTGCTGGTTCTGGCTGTACTCAGAAGAGCTGCTTTTATCCTAGCCCTGTCCTAGACACTTGTTTTCCATATTCATAACTTCCACTCCATAGATCTGGACCAGCTCCATTTCTCAAGATTACTGAGCAGATTTGTAAATTTCCCAAATACAGATTAAAATCAAAGGGTTCAATGTAGAGCTCCAAGGCCACATCTGCCTTGTGATCCGGCAACTGAAATCAGTCTGCTGGCCAGCTCCTCAGAGACCTCTGGCCAGGCATCCAGGAGGAATCCAGGCAAAGCAGAGTTATAGACTATACCAACACACATAAGAGGGGACAAAGAGGGGGAGCTCAGTTTTCATCTGGAATGATACTGTCACCTCCACCACTGCCCTGAAAAGTGAGGCTGGATAAAGCACCTACACCTTGAAAGGTTGTCTGTCTCCGAGTTTCTAACATTAATTGCTTTACTTTATATTAGTGAGAAAATCAACTACCAAGGAGGAGACATTCCATTTTGGCAAAACACATTTAATACCCTCCCTGAAAAATCGAGCCTTGAGAAAAGGAATCAGGTGAATTTTAGCCACCCCACTAGTTACACACACAACTTTCTTGGGTGCTGAGACACTGGGAATTCAGAACCTGAAAGTTCAGGGGAACAGATGATCCATCCAAAATTTTCATGCCTTGCTGAACGACTCACACACATAGAGTCTCACAAATATAAGTGTCAAGCAGCTCCTAGCTGGTTTTCTCAGGTTTTGTTACCTGTACCTTGCCTGAGAGACACTCCGGGGCTCTTTCACAGCTTTTATCAAGATTACTTTGAAGCCGATTAGCAGGACAAACCTGACCTGTTCTCGCAGGAGGAAAAACTGGATCCTACAGTACCTCTTGCATGAAGTTCTGTGTCCTCTGAATCACAAAATCGATGTGATAGACCTTGAAGCGACTCTTGAGGTCCTGCAGGAGCTCCTGGAGCAGGTTCACTTTCAGATAGCAGGGCTCCATTTTCACCGAGTTGAAGGGCAGGGTCATGAGCTGATCCACATTCTGCATTCCCACGCAGGTTGAGAGAAAGTAACCAGAGGTGAATTTTTAATAGAGAATGTAACAATTTGGCTTTAACCCAAATTCTGGTATCTGCACTCCATTTGCACAAATACCACAAGACTTTCTAAATGACAAAACCAGGTGCTCACGCGCTTCCACCTGGGAAAGCAAATCCTGCTGCCAGCCAAGAACATCCTTGTGCTGATACAAAGGCTCCAGCTTTGTTTTGTCTTACCTCCTTTAGCCTGGTCATGTCATTGGTCTTCTGAAAGTCCTGGATGATTTCATTCACTTCCTTATCAAAAAGCGCGCGCACTTCCGTGAATCCGGAGCTGACGGGGCCCATGAGCTCCTCCAGGATGGAGGCGAGGAATGGCTGGATATTCTCTGTGCAGCACTTCTGGGCAGGCTCAGAAACACTGGCTGGGGGGGTCACACAGGACAACAGTTGCATTTAGAGACAGTGGAAGAAGTAACTGGAACTTACCTCTTTACAGTGAATTCAATGGTTTTGTACTTTTCCCTGGAGTCACACCACCACAGAGGGGATGAGGGTGTGAAAGGAGTTCACAGCTTTATGGGTGACACTGAAAACTCTTGTCCCAAGCCTCACCTAAGCAAACACTGGCAACTGGGGGGACTGTGAGTGGGGAGGAAAGGGCAGCTCTCAGTATGATTACCAGCTATTTATTTATTTATTTATTTATTTGCCAGCTTAAGCAACACCAACAACATTTTGCCTGATCTTTACATTCCTTTTTATATTCATAACAAAATTATGATTACTTCACATTAAATAAAATCCACCTAAGGAGCCCTTTGGCTTAAATATTCTTTGAAAGCCCATGGACTTGTCACATAACCAGAACCTGGTTTTGTGGTACATTCCTAGAGATCAGGTCTTTTAATGATGCTCATGTGACCTGTATCTTCACTACCTAAGACTGTGCAAGTGAAAATGAAAGCAGAAGGAACAACTCTGATCAGGATACTCAAAACCTGTCAGCTTCAATTTAAGAAGGCCTGATATTTTCACAGACACAGTGGCCGCAGGTATCAGTTCCCATCAAAGGCAGCAGAGGCTCATTTGTGTTCTGAAAATTGGTGTCTCCAGTTGGATTTCTCAAAACACACAAGGATTTCAAAATAAGCACATATAGTATTTTGAGCAACACAATGGGAAACATTGGAGAATTGCTCCAAAGCACAGCTGTTCCTCCACTAACCTTTGATTTTTCCAGCTAAGAAGTTCTTGGAGTTCAGAATCTGATCCATGTCTGAACGAATGGTCCCTTCAAGAGTTTTTGCAAATTCTCTACATTCTTCTTTCAAGGTACTTAATCCTTCTGCCACCTGCTGCTGGACTAAGCCATAGGTTTCCTCTACGATCTGGACCCAAATCAAATTGAGAAGCAGAGATCAGAATCAGCATCCACAGAGAGCTGCTACGAGCAACAGCTACTCTGCAAGGCTCAGTCCTTACCCCAAACCAGGCCCGTTTCCTGTCATTCCTCTTTCCCTTCATTTTAGGCAGGATCATTGTCTGGAGGTTAGGCAGCAGTTCCTCCATCACCAGGTTGCTCAGGATCTGTATGGTCAGGAGATGAAAATGACAAGTTCACACGCTGTTCTTTGCTTGAAGGCTCAGCACTGCAGCACAGAGTGATGTGTGCAGGCAGTGGTTCAGCTGTCCCTCCCTCCCAGCTGCCAGGAATTACCCACAGAGCCTAGATTTGAACTGCAACTCCTTCCTTACCTGTCCCACTCAAATGCACCAAATAAATACGCAAGACTTAATATACATCGCATTTTGGGAGTCTAGGCCTCCCTCTCCATGTTTTTATTTATGGACACTGTCTCTGGCCTGAGAAAGCTGCACCAACAGCCCAGCACAGTCCACATTCAGGATCACATCCCTGCTGTACCCAGCTGCTGGCTGAGCCAATACAGAGTGCAAAAACACCCCTCAACTTTCCATTTTCATCATGCCAGGGCTTTTTTATTCATGTCCGTGCTCCCAGACACTGCACTTCGTGTATTACAACTGCCAGAAGGATCTGAGGCATGCACCAACACCAGCAGAGGGAACAGGCAGGAACTAAAGCAGCACAAGTAAAGGACTCTGCAGCCCAGTGTAAAACAGGGCATAAACAGCCCCTATGGAAATACAACACTTAATACCTGCTGTAATATACCTCTAATATACCTCAAATATGCAATACACTTTTATTGTAGTTTCATTTAAGTACTTAGAGATAATGCCACAGCAGCACTTCAGCACTGCTGACTCAAATATCTGTCAAAAGCAATTCACTAATTCAGGTCCTAATGGCTCCCTTGAAAAAAATCTCGTGAATAACCCAAACTATCACAAATAATAAATGTGACAGCAGATCAGACAGATTTAAAAGCCAAGGGAAAGGCATGAAGCTGTGTCAGGGGAGGGTTAGGTTGGCTGTCAAGGAAAGGCTCTTCCCCAGAGGGTGCTGGGCACTGCCCAGGCTCCCCAGGGAACGGGCATGACCCCAAGGCTGACAGAGCTCCAGGAACTGGACTGAATGGTCCCTGTGAGTCCCTTTCAGTTCAGGGTATTCTGTGATTCCACAGCTTTATATTGTGAAGAATCTTGAGTTCTCTGGGAACATTTTTAAGGCATTGGTGGATCTTCCCTCAGGTGCCCTGGCTCATGCTCCCACTCCAGCCATGCTGCAGCCCCAGTGTGAGCTGACACTGCAGGGACTCCTGCCACCACAAAGGAGTGTCAGCAAATACATTTCTTTGCATTCTGCAAGGACTTTTACAGCAACAAATTTCAGCCTGCTTGCTCCAAACCACTCACTTAGCTTGGCTATTTGCCTAAAACAATTATTATGTTTGGTCCAAGCAGGCCATGAGAACACACTATACTTACAGAATGAATTATTGCTAAGAAGATAATAGTGGAACTAGGCTGGATGTCTTCTGATTACAGCTCTCTTGAGATATATAGGTTATGAGTAAGATGTTGGCAAGCAATAGGAAAAATAAAACATAAAATGAAACTAGCACTATAATAGCTCCATAACATGAAGGAGGAGGGGAGAAGAGAAAAACCCTCATGTAACTCCTTGAAGTAAGAATTTATTATCAGATGTTAGCACGGAATTTCAATCACTGACACGATGGCAGTGGGAAATACACTGTTTATAGATTTTTCTCCAGATTTCACATTTCTCGCATTTCAAAGGTAGGCTTCTTCTAAAACAATAATCTGGTTCCTTAAAACAAACCACTCTCCTTAAGGTTTTTTCCGTTTTCCCAAAGGGAAGCCAGATTTCATCAAGGAAAACAGCCGGCAGTTGGCACTAAAGTAAACAAGTAAACATTTGCTGCTGAGTGCTCAGTGTTTGGAAAAAAAATATAAATCAGGGTGCAAATAATGCCCTAGGAGTCATGTGGAGTCATGCCAGTGGGGTTGTGGGGTAATCTCAGCTACCATGAGTGCTCCAAAGCCAGGTGCCCAAGTATGGACTCCAACCCTGGGCTTAGCATTTCTCTTCTGCAGAACTGAAGTACACAGGTTTCTGGTGTTTAAGTGTAACTGTTACTCTACAAGACTCTGTTTCAGAAGTTTTTATTAAAAAAGATTATCACTTACTTATGAGTAAGAGATGTCTTAAAATCTCAGGTACTTCTATCTACGAAATTTTCTTTTTTAAGATGCCCTTTTAGCGAAAAGAATTTATAATCTCCACTACCCTCAGCTGCCATACCCAAAGCCAAGAACCCCACCAGGGATATATTCTTTTACCTCTTTTTCATTGCCAGTAATCATTTCCCATGTGCCATAGTGGCCCTTCTCCTGACGAAAGAACTGAATGGCCTCTAAGAACGCCTCCACTTCATACGTGGTCTGTTTGAGGAAGTCTGGAGAAAACAAAAAGTAACATAAACTATTTACCCAGAAATAATATTTAAAAATAACTGTCCTTTTCTGAGCCATTTCCCACTCCACATGCACCTAGCAGTAATATTTTTAAATCATTTACTAAGCCTGGATGCCTGGAGACCTTGGGCGTTCACTAAGATTTAGAAGTGCATTAACATAGGAAAGCTCATTCCTTGCCTTTACACCTGCGAGCAATGTAAGGTGGCACGTAGGAAGACTCTGACTGTGTGCGGAAGGGCCAACAGTTGGGAATTCTTCCTCTTTAGTTTACAATAATGGCAGGCAGCTCATTGGATAAATTGCTAAATCCCGAGATAACACTCCCCAATAAAGTTTTCGTTCCTTTGTTTTGTTAAGAAACTGAGGATCAAGATGGTTTTTCAAGGATATACAACAAAAAAGACCGCAACAAAGAAAGCAACATGCTTGTACCAGTTAAGAACAAAAACTCCTGACAAGATCATGCTGATTTCCCTAAATATTTCAGGAATGTTCAACCACAGCTCTGGAATATCTGGTTATTGTGCAAGGCCACTTCTGCCAGATGCGAGCTCTTCCTGAGAACAGTGTGGTGGCCTGGGGACACCTTGGCCTCAAAACAGAGTGAAGCAGAGTGGCTGCTTGGCAAAGCTGAGTGAAAAAACACTTCAGTGCTTGAAGTGCTGTGTCTTCACTATCAGACCATCAGGATTACTATCTTGTGGGAAAACAAAGCCACAATGGTTCACTGTCCCCTCTCCAAGATTATCTACTGCAGCCTTGAGCAGATGAAGTCCTGTTGTGCACTCTGAGAACAAAGGAGGGAAGAACAAGAATGCTGATTCTCTCAAAGGGAATTATGCTGCTTTAGAAGGTACTGATACATACAAACAATTGTGATGAGAAGAGTCAGGAGTAAGTCCTCAAGCCTTGCTTGTCAAGCAACACTTTTTTGGGCTTGCTCATGAAACTGCTCAAGAGAGAAGCTTTACAGGAGCCTTGCATAAATGCCAAGGGCAATGCAGGGATTAGAGAAATTATGGGAAACATGGAAGATTAACACCACAGTAATACCTGAAATATCTCCTCCATGCACTTGAACAAAAACAAAAGGTTTGGCAGCAGGGAGGGAAAACTGCAGGTCACACAGCCCTCCAATCATGACTCACATGTTTTCCTCCTTCACAGCTGCGCTCCCTCCTAACCCAAAGGGACAACAGACCATCCAAGAGGCTGGATCTTGGAGCTGCTGAGATAGTGACGCATCAGTGCTGACAGGAGTCTGCCCTCTACAATCATCAAGTTTTAAATCCATGCTCAAGGGAGTATTCTCTCTCTGTTCTGACTGTCCCCAAGCCTGCACTGTAGTGGGAAGAAGGTGCTAAAAATCCAAGAGTGATTCATTTGAATAGCTCATGGGAAAAACATTAAACTGTAAGTGCCATAAAATCCCAATCCCACATTCTTTCCTATGCCAGTAAACACAGGACACAAACACAGTCATGGCAGTCTCGCTACAAAAACAACTCCAAGCAGAAAGAAAGCGTTATCCTTCAAGGCTGCTACAATTGCTTAATTTAGGCAATTTCATTCTCACTTTCCATAGGAGGAAAAGATTGCCTCAGTGATAAGGCTTTGAACAAGTAGATCCATCCAGTGCTGGGCTGTGCAGAAGCTGCTGGCGAGGCACACGAGACAGAAGTACATTCATGGACAGGACTCAAGAAAAGGGAATTGTACCCAGCTGAAAGGAGCTGCCACGCACATTCTGCACGACCTCCGCGGGGCAGAGCCAGCGTTCTGCCCATCCCACCCAGCAGTCCATGGAAAGGCCGCAGGAGGGTGGTGGCTTGGCAGCCACAGCAAGGCCAGGGAAACAAGGGCTGGGCTGTTGGGGGAGCCCCGCTGGTGTGCGAGGGAGCAGCTGGGCCGTGGGCCATGGCAGCAGAGCTGCAGCTGCAAACGGGGCAGCTGGCAAAGCCCAGTGGTGCCAGGGACGAGTGTTCACCAGGGGGAAGCACGATGGGTGCTCCCCTCTCCTGAAGCCCTCACAGGGGCTTCCCCTCGGCCATCCTGGCCCCTGTCCTGAATGATCCACGTGTCCTGCTGGTCGTACGGAGGGGAGCAGCTGAGGACAGCTTGGTGCAGTGCTTGGCTGCAGTATTCCTTACCCAAATCTCACACCAAGCCAGGAAGGTTACTGAGTGTTCTCCAGCAAAAGGCCAGTGAGGCTTTACAGGTACCCAGACTGATACTGTGTGCTTAATCCAGGATACTTTGCACTTGGAAAATCACCCAAGCATCTTCTCTCACTGCCAATTAACATAACATCCCTTATGTGTGGAGATTAAAACAAATTTCTGCTTGTTCTGTTTAATTAAAAAAAAAAAAAAGAAAACGTGCCTAGAGACTCTACATATCCAAGCATAGAGCCCAATTTCAGTAACAGATTTCTTTTATAAGTGCAAGAGTAACTGCTATAAAGCTCCCTTTGACTTGGGGAGATGGAAGGACAACTGGAAGCACCACGACTTTATAAATCTTCCCAAACTTGCACATGTCTCAATGGTATGGCTCAGTTTGTTCAGGACTGCAGAAAGCTTTCTGGGAAGGAAGTAGCTTCCATGCAGTGAATAATTTCTCTTTTAAAAAACATAATTATGTCCAACCTTAACTCATCAAAATGACACCCAGAAGACCAGGCTACTGGACACCCTCTGAGAGCACCTGCATGTGGTGCAGAGGGTCCTGTTCCCAGTCTCAGCTGTCTCCCGTGCTTGGGCTGTCCTGGGAATGGCAGCCTTCTAACGGGGTGCCCGGGGCTATGAGCTACTCTTCTGTCCCTTGGCAGGTGAATGTTTGGGGAGTGATGAGCAATTCCCATTCCCAAGGTCCTGTGGGCTCTCCCAGCCCTATCCATGGCAGGACAGCTGCACCCTTGGATACGGACATGGCTACAGCCCCTCAGGACAGGCTGTGTCCATTTGTGACTCAATAACACTTCCTGTGCATCCAACAACAGCAGCAGGAATTAACTGCTCTCATGGATTTGGTCTCATCCACAGCCACGGATCAGCTGGTCTTACACCAGTCAGAACACTGGAGAGGTCTGTGCAAGAACTTCTGCAGATGGACCTCCTTACCAGAGAGGATGAGTGTTCCAGCTGCCTCTGGCTCAAACTGGATTTCCAGCAAATCCAGACAATATGAAATCTGCATTTGAACATTTCAGTTCAAACTGTGCATCTGCCTGTACTGCACACCTCTGCCTTGGGGCTGCTGGTGAGGAGGTTTAATCACTCAAATGATGATTTTTCTTAATTACAAGCAAAGGAAGATGCCTTTATAACACTGGCATGTTATAAAGTGATTATTTCAACATCCCATTTAAACTGTCCCTCTGAAGAGTAGCTGTCACTAATGGCACTTGGGGACATGGTTTAGTGGTGAAACCGTGGCTGGGTTAATGGTTGAACTCAGCTGCAATCCAGTAACAGTGAAGGGGTCTACTGACTGTGGATAAAGTGCTTTACCAAAGTGAGCTCCACCATGAAGAACAGCCTCAGCCTTTTGGCTGACATTTCACACAAGGCTGAGGCCCAAATACATAGCTGAACAAGTGTTAAGCCAGAATCCAGAAGCCTGAGCTCACAGAGCTCTTTTAATTAAAGAAATGCTGACTTGGACATAACGCCCTTCATCTGACCACCAAAACTCAGGAGCAATCCACCCTGCCATCATCTGCTTCCTGCAGCATCCCAGCCAGATTCTGCATGCAGGGAATATCATTTATATGATCCTGGAATTCTTCCTGCAGGTAACTATTTGATATTAGCAATGTGGCACCCAGTGATGGCTGTTTTGTAGGAGATTATCATGTCAGGGCCCACAGGCCTTGCTGGGCTCAGGCCCAGCAGCCTCAGGAACTGCAGCTAACTCTTCCCAACACAAGACATTCACAACCAAAAAAAAAACCCATGACTTTTTAGTTCCCTCCTACAAGACAGCAGGGCCCATGAATATGCTTTCAAATCATTCAAAGTGATAGGCTTTGGACAAAGACTGGAGAAGGCAGGAGAACAATCACTGGAAGGAGATGAAAATGACCAAGAAGCCCAGTCTGATGACCTTTCACTGAGGAGGAGAATGTCACTTACTAATAATTTTTGGAATATGATAAATGAGTAAAAAACTGCATTTGATTTTAGGTGATCTCACAATATTATTTCCTTGCTTCCTCATCCATTTGATGGAGAGATGACTCTGGTGAAGGCAGTGCCAAAGCATCTCTCATAACTCCTCCTTGTTGGTCACTTTATAGAGCCTTTTCCTGGGACACAAAAATCTCAGTATAGATATTAGTGCAGGGCCTTCCTTCTTGTGATGTTACAAATAGACAGTAAGAGGCAGATAAAGAAGTATTTGGAATTTGAAGTGCAGTCTCAAAAACTGGTGATTCCACCCCTTCTTATTTCCACTAGACACTGCTGCCCTCAAGAGAATAGATTTCATGCTAAGAAGTGTAAATTATGTTTTCCCAATTTTCTCATCCTTCCAAGTCATTCCTCCCTCACCATGGCATCTGTTTATTTCGTATATATTTAGAGTTGCTTTTCCCCTGCTTTCCACTATACACACTCTGTAATTTAAAAAATAATCAGTTTCTGGTTTTTAAATTTAGTTATTTTAAAACAAAAGCTGGTAAAAAAAAAGGAAAATACACAGCCCCAAATCAACTAAAGAGACAAGATAGTGGTACTGACAGTTCAAAGACAGTGCTCTCACTCCGACAGCCCCCAAGGATTTGGGGTGGAGGCAGCTGGAGACCATCAGGGAAGAAGAGACAATCCTGCAGGGAAGGAATCACTCTGCCAGTCTTCCAGCACCACAATTAGGGAACACCCTTCAAATAAAAATAAATGAGCACAATAAAAAATTATTTCCCTTTCTAAGAGCTCACGTGAGCTCAGCATGTTTTAAGAGCTGCTGCATTTAGATACCAAAGACAGCTGGTAAAAAAGACATGGCCATCAACCCCCACAAAATTAAACTGTGGAAATTCTGTCTCCAAAAAATAAGCAATGGTCCCAACCCACCGGGATGGCAGGTAGGAAAAGGAACATGCTTTGAACCTGGGGAGATGAGGAAAGCTCAGGAAGTGCACCTCAGGAAAAGGGAGGTTACCTGGGGCTTGGGACATGGCTCAAGCACAGCTGAAAATGACCCTCAAAATAAAAGGACACACATTTTACCCTCACAAAATGCTGTCCTGTGTTGCTAGCATCCAAACTGAGAACAAAGTGAAATATATATGGTGCTCTGGGCCTGAGAGGCATCAACCTCCCAGCTCTGGGGATTTCCTGCGAGCAGTGTGCTATCACATTATCCACAGAGCGTGTGGTGTGAAGCTGCTAACCACCAACAGAAGCTAGATGAGGTCACTTCCAAACATGATACAGCTCTGAAAGAATACGCTGTACTTATAGCAAATAGAGCTTCCTTCCATGGCCACCAAACCAACACTGAGCAGGGTTAACTGTTTGCTCATCGGCACACAGCACCCAGACTGAAGCTGTTCAAAGCAGCACCAGACAGGGCACAATGAACCTCCAGTGGGAAGCCCAGCAGGTGTGGGATTCATACTCTAAAAAAATTAATGAACACTGCATAAACACACAAAGGATCACAGTATCACTTATTTCTGACATTTTCCAGGTGCTTTCCAAACCAGCTACTGTATTCCTGAAGCAGGTGGGAATTTGGAGAAGTAAATGTTCTATTTATTGTGGCCTTTCAGTGGCTCCAAGAGAGATGGAGAGGGACTCTGGACAAGGGATGGAATGACAAGACAAGGGGGAATGGCTTCCCAGTGCCAGAGGGCAGGATTAGATGGGATATTGGGAAGGAATTCTTCCCTGTGAGGGTGGGCAGGCCCTGGCACAGGGTGCCCAGAGAAGCTGTGGCTGCCCCTGGATCCCTGGAAGTGTCCAAGGCCAGGCTGGATGGGGCATGGAGTAACTTGGGCTAGTGGAAGGTGTCCCTGCCCATGGTAGGAGGTTCCTTCCCACCCAAACCATTCCATGATTCTGTGATTTCTCTGCTGCAGAACTTTGAAGCTGGAGCCTGACCATCACCTTACTCTGCACAAATGAGTCTTCACAGCTCCTAAAACAGGCTGGGGTGGAGGGCTCAGGGCAGTGGCTCCCCTGCACCACCCCACGTTTGGCAGTATGCAAGAAGATGAAAATCAGCCCGAGGTGAGAGGGATATGAAGAACGTAATGGCAATTATGATTTTAGCACATTAATCATCTTTCTGTTTCAGAATGAATGTCACTCCTACAGACTGAAAATCCTCACCACAGTGTAGGAAACCTGGCTGGCAGGAAAGGCAAAAGCCACACTGACTGAATGTCATGCTGTAGAGCAAAAACATCCTAGAAAGAGCAGAAATAGTCTTATTTCAAGCAAAATACTCTATACAAATATTATCTATATCATGTCCTAAAAGTTTTAGTGAGTTTCTTTTATCACCCCACAAGCCTCATCAAAGGTATTTCTAGTGAAATGGCTTTGTCTGTTATGACTACATTAATATCCCTATGGATGTTTACACATCAGTTTGAAAAGTCTATTTGGAACTCATGTGACTGGTGAAAGAACAGCTACGGTCTCAGCCACTCATGTGGATCACAGGTGTTCTTCTCTTATTAACCAAAAAGGGGTTTAATTAACCCAAGCACAGCAGCTGCTTGAGAGGAGCCAAGACACAAGTCTTGGTAGATTAAAGGGTAAATATTATCTCCATTTGTACTTTTTCGCACCCCAATTTACCACACAAGCTTTCCAAAAGGCCTCACTTTCATCCCACTGCACAAAGACATTTTTCTTTAATGTCATAAAAAGCAATTTCCTCCTCAGTTCTCCTTTAATTGCTCCCTCCACATCCACTGGAAACGGGCAAAAAGAAAATCCTTCCCTTCATCTCCCTCTCTGGGGAGGAAAGGCCACCCTGTTTGTGGCGTGAAGTCTCAGAAACCCTTCCAAAGTGGTATGTGGACTCCTGACAGCTGCTCTCTATATAGAGATATATAGACACATTCATCCCTCGGCTCAAGGATTTCATGTCACCTTCTCAGCCTTTATCAGTGCTCCCAGAATTATTCTGAATTCTGGTCCAAGAGTTGGTAAGTCCTATACAAGTACTATAGACATGTAACATAGGAAATTTAGAAATAACTATGAGGAAAACATCTGTCAGATAAATTCAGAGCTGAAAAAGGAAATGCAGACACTGATAATGGCAACCCTGAAAGTCAGCGATGGAGAAAAAAAACCTGCCCTCCACAAGATTTTGCCTTTCTCTCTTGCTTAATATATTTCTTTATTATACTTCTTTAATATATTTATTGCTCAAAATAATTTTTGTTGTTGTTTCTGTTGAAATGGAGATGACAGGATATGGTTTTGAAAGTCCCTCAGCTTCCTGTGTCAGGAGGGTGATTGTCAAGATGTGGATGTGAAATCAAACCAGACCAAAAAAAAAAAAAAATCACGAAGTGAAACTCTGTGTCTCCCAGAATGAGCTAGTTGTCACTTCCTTCTCTTCATGCAGACTTCCCTCTATCCCAGCATCAAGTGGTCAGGATTCCCCACTTTCAACAGCAAATACTGAATGAAACTCATATAGGAAGCAAGAAGACTTAAAAAACCAAGTAATTTAAGAAGTACTCAGAAGAAACTTCAGTCTGATTTTCAAGGCATGCAAACATAAAGGATTAAAACCTGGGGAATAACTAATATTAGAGCCCTGTGAATATTCTGAGCCTTTCCCTCACTGTTACCATTGTGGGACTGATAAAACATCCCCATTAGGGGCTAGGTGGCCATTTTAGCAGCAGATTTCCCCCAAATTTGAGGTGTGCACTTGTCACATTTCACTAAGGAAACAGGGAACAAGATGGAACCAGGTAAGTCCAGGATGTGGATCAAAGTGGATCATGGGGCTAAGGCAAACCAAAGGATCCCATGCTGCCACCCCCATCTAACCTGGCAGGAGCAGCTTGGAAAATTGGAGGAGAATGCTAAACTGCTTCCTCCACACTCCACCTGAACTCAAGCACAGCTTCTTTAAAAAGCTGAGGAGTGTTAAAAATCCTCCACTGCTGTAGGTCTGACCGGCAGAGACACTTGGGAAGCACGGACTCCCCAGAAGCAGCAGACAACAGTCAGCAGTCCTCTCCAGGGACCCCCTGCCCCCACCAGGCTGCTGGGGTTCCTCTGCTGCTCCCTGGGTACTTGTCTTCTCACTGATTAGCCTTAATCACACCACCTCACAAATTAAAACCCAAAAAGCATTTGATCTTCATGTTCCATTGCTGGTGAAGGAGATCATTGTCTCCTCAAACCACCGAGCCCTCATAAATGAGTATAAAGAGCAAAGACAAGAGGAAAATTGAGAGGGGAACAACACAACAACCCACACTCCAAACATCTGAATGCCATTTCCCAGTGGTGCTCACTAAATCCTAATGCTTTTGCTCTGCCCAAAAGTCCCAGAAACACAGGCTGGGCTGGTATTTATACCAGAGGGAGACAGGAAGCAGCTGAATGCCAGGGCGGCTCCCAGCGCTGATTCACTCCAGCTTTCCATGTTTAACTCTGCTTCCTGGGAGAAAGGAAACACATTGTAGCCATGAGCTCCTCCAAGTCCTTGGCTAAAGCCCAGTGCAATACATTCCTTTCCAGGAGTGGCAGATCACATCAGGGACAGAAAGGCTACTTCTGATCAGACATGACATTCGTCTTTGTCCTGCTCTTGCCAAATCTGCCCTGGTAAATGGGAACTCGGCACTTTGGGAAGAGGTGGAGTGAGTATTGCCCTGGTCCGTGCTCCTTATCCCACTAAATTATATTTCACAATCAAAGAAGAAGGATTTTTCACAGTTCTTTTCCCTTTTCAACTATTTTTTAATAAAAGAGCACAGTCAAATTTTCTACTGCAGTCCCTACTTAACCCATTGTTTTGCTGCACATAGCTGTAACTTTGTAAGATTGCTCATACACCTGTTTTTGTCAGCAGAATTGTTTGCAAAAAAGACTTAAGAAGAATTAATAAACTAATATTTTTCAGTGATGTGTCAATGAATAGGAATCAATATGAAGCCCTTGGGAAAAAAATTCTCTCCAAGAGCAGAGTTTAATTTACTGAGGTGCTTGTCAGTGATCCTTTTTCCACTTGAAGCACCTAGATCTCCATGGGGTAACATAACTCCAGGAAATCCACACAAAAGGGGCTCCTGCTTCCTTGATAGCTGTTGAAACTCTGTTCCTGGTTCAACAGTAGATCCTAATCCAGACTGTCTTTATCTGCTTCTCACCCTGTTGGGCAGAAGTAAGGATGAGCCTTGAGGCATTGTCTGTCAGATAAAAACTGGACCACAGGAAAAGCTGAGAGGGATAAATCCTGGAACAGATGCATAAATGAGCACTAGCTAAGCCATATGAAATATAATGAAGTGCAGACTCACAGGCTTTGGAGACGGGAAAGACCTCTTAGGTCATCTAAACCCAGCTTCAGCCAGTTCAGGACTGGCCCCTAGAGTGATGTGCTGAACTTTAAGAAAAAAACAGGCTGCCAAAAGCTTTGTCAAACCCATTACACTTGTTCCAGGAGAGAAATTAAAATCCCCAAACCTCATGAACAGGTTTCAAGTCATGAAGTGCCAGGAAAACTTGATTGTGTCCTCATCTCCCTACCAAACCTCAGTGAGGAGCCAAGTCCAGAGTGTCAGGGCACTGTACACCACCTGGGAATGCAATTAGGGATTGTACAGCACCTGGACGGCATTGGGATCAGGAATGGGGAGTGTACACCACCTGGATAGCATTGAGATAGGGAATCCCATGTTTCCTGTGAAGAAGGCCCCTCAAACCAACCAGTCCTGACCCCCACACAAGTAACTGCACATCTTAGGAAACTGCCTAGAAATGCAGTCGTGTGTGTTTTCCTCGTGGGAATGGAGTCCTAAAGGAAACCAAGAATATCTTTAGCAGTGGAGACAAGGGAAAAGAGATGGTAGTCGAGAATGATCCAGGGAGGACAGCAGGAGAAAGCTGTCTGAGGGCAATGGGATGAAGCTGATGACCAGGTGACAGCTAAAAAAACATTCACCAGGAGCCACTTCTGTAAATAAAAGGGACTGTTCACACCCTGCACTCACAATTCATTTACCCACAAGCCTGGGCTTCAGACAAGCAGCTGAGTTTAGTGGAGAAGTTGCTGAGTGTTCCCATCTCCCACTAAGGGCAGCAGGAGCAGATGGGACTCCAAAGTGACACTAAAGGCATGGAAAACCCTAGAGACCAGCGGGGAACTGAGGGCATCTTGATGGAAAAAACGTAATCTGAAAATCAGGAAAGCATTTATTTTTCTGAAGGGTCCAATTCATAAATGATCTTCCAATTTCTTGGCAGCAAAGCTGTTTTTACAACCCTAACAAGTCACAAATTAGGGTTTTTTTAAAGTTCTCTAGTCTAACCAACTCAGAAAGTGATATTCATAATTTGTCTTTGTGCAGACAATCAATACTGTGTCCTACACACCATTCATGGACCAGTTACAAGGCTTAACCATGGCTGGGGTGCCATTGAAACATCTGCAGAAAGGTCAAATGTTTGATCAGGAGAGGTGTGTGTGTGTAACAACATGGGAATGTACTGGGGGAATACACTCCATCCATGTTGTACACACCTGGTCTCCTGTGCGGCATAGGGTGGGATTCTTGAGATTGTCTGTGCAGGGCCACGAGCTGGACTCCATGATCCTTGTGACTCCCTTCTAATTCAGTATATTCCATTATTGCTGACTCGATAGATGTGATGCATTAGCCAGCTTGCAAACACAGGTGAGGATTTGTTGTGTCTTAGTAATAAACACCTCTTAGGGATTTTGGATCATTACACAACTTCCAAAGCAATTCCCATGTTTCGTCCCCAAGCTCACACCTACTGCACCCCAAACCCC